>NW_004567120.1:40873195-40937583 GCF_000260355.1 Condylura cristata
ACACACACACACACACACACACACACACACACACACACACACACACACACACATACACCCATAACCTGCATTCCCCCCTTCTTAGACCGCAAGCACATACCCACACAGAAGTCTGCCTCTTGCTTTTCACTTACAGTAGATCTGGGAAATCACTCTTGGTTTTCTTCTTCTTCTTTTTTTTTTTTTTTTGGATTTAGTCCGCTGTTCCGATGTTTTGAAACAGTATCTTTATTACTAGTCCTGATGTCATCTAGTTTTCATTGTGATTATTCCGTTCACCCAGGAGTTATTTAGAAGGCTGTTTGCAAAATGACACATCTATTTTTCTAGGTATTTTTAGAGCTGATCTCTAACCTGACTGCAGGACGGCAGAGAATGTGGTTTGAGTATTCGTGCTTCTTCGAACTGTGTGCAGGGCAGGTTTACAGGTATTTGTGGTTGGCTTCTTTCACTGAGCATAATGCTTTCTACTTCACATCCATGCTGTCTCATGCGTCAGCCCTTGGTGATCTTTTGTGGCAAGTGCCAGTACATGAAATGGCTGTCACTCGTCTGGCCATTCTCTAGCTAATGAACATTGGAATTGGGCCATTATGTTTTGAGCCATTAAGAATATCGCTGCTGCAAACCTTTGCAGATAAGCCTATGGGCCTGCGATTTTAATTGGTCTGTGTAGCCACTTGGGCGGGGCGTCACTGGGCTGTGTCCTATGTATGTTTAACTGTACAGGAAGCCGACAAACTTCCACAGTGACTGTGCCATTTTGTATTCCCACCAGGCAAAGTAAAGTTTGAGATTTCTACTTGGCGGGGCCTCATCACCTCATTATTGCCTGTGTAGTTCAATTGTAGCCATTCAGAGCCTGTGGAATGGAGTCCATTAGCATACCCCAGTGACTCACTGGAGTGGCATGTCTTCATGAGCCTGTTGGCCCTTCTCTGCTGCCGGTGAGCTTGTGCCCAACTCTTTCCTTGCTTCCTCCTGGACAGCCTCATTATTAAGTTGTGTGTAGAGTTCCTGGTGTATTTTGGGTATAACACCTTTCTTAGACATCTGCTTTGCAAGTACTTTCTCCCAAACGGGCTTGCCCTTGCATTTTCTTAGCTGTGCCTTTGGGAGAGCAAAGGTTTTGGATTTTGCTGGTCTAGTTTATCTTTTACTTCTTTTCCTCCTACAGCTTATGCCTTCCATGCTCCAAAAAGTTTTTGCCTGACCTAAGTTCACAAAGAAGTTTCCCCGGGGCTTTTCCAGGGTGTTTCTCTAGGACTTTTGCAGTTTCAGCTTTTATGTTGAGCTGACCATGGCAGACCAGCCCTGGGCTGTCCCCCATTTCCACCCCTGTCTTCACACCCTGTGTAATCTCCTTAAGTTCACAGCCTGTGAGACCTTGAGGCTCCTCCAGTTAAGCCTTCCCAGGCTCCTGACCCACAGAAACTGAGAGATAATGCCTGCTTACAGCATTAAATCAGTTATGCAACAATATAAAATGAGCAGTCTGTGCTTCAAGTTCATTTTCCGTGCTGTGTAAAGTAAGGATCAAGGTTCACCTATTTTTCTAGACGATAACAACTCATCCAGCATCGTGTGTGGAACATACTATCTTTTCCCTGGTGAACGGCCTGGCTACCTTTCCTGCAAGTCAGTGGACCTTTTGTGAGGGCTTCCAGAAGGTGGGCCTGATGCCGAGCCCCCATCTCTCCATTGCGTGATGCATCATCCAAAGCCCTGCCCTCTTGATCACTGGAGCAAGAGCATGGAAATGGGCTGAAGTATTCCAGCGTTGCTCTACATTTTCCTTGAAGATTAGGTTGAGTGTTCTTTGTCCTTGAGCTGTCCATATAAATTTTAGATTCTTCTTATCAATCCCTACAGCACAATCCATTGGGTTTGGTAGGGATTGCATTGAATCTGTAACCAAGTGTTGATACCCAACTAGCGAGTGTTCTGATCCTTGAGCGTGGCTTATTTCTCCATGTGTTTAGGGCTCCTTCACTTACTCTTTGCAGTGCTGTTTTAGTTCTCTGTGTATAGGTCTTGTTGAGCATTTATTTAATGTAGCCCTGGATTGAGTTCGCTTTTTTAATATTGCAAATGATGTCTCTGTACTTGCATGTCCACGTGGTCATTGCTGACACAGCCACAATGAATTTTACGCTTGCCTTTGCTAGCACGCAGCCTTACACATTTGCTTACTAGTTCTAAGACGTTTCCCTGTAGTAGTCAGGATAGCTCTACATGCACAACTATGTCTGCACATTCAACTTTAGTTCTCCCAATATGTTGTACCTTTTATTCCTTTGCTTGCCCGGTGACACAGACTGGGGCCTTTAAAAGGCAGTGGGTGCAAGCAGAGCTAGCAGCCAGCCTTGCCTTGCCCCCGCGGCTCGCCGACCGCTTTGACCCTTGCTGAGTCGAGGCAGTCAACGCTAGTTCTTGGTAGCAGATTGGTTTACCTAAGTCAAGTGAAGGAGAGTGAGGCACTGGGGAGGTGTGCGCCAAGGCTGCCCGCCCCCTTCAGCAAGACCTGGGGGTGAAGAGGTGGGCAGGGTGGCCAGCACCATCAGCGGCACTGGGCGGTGCCTGCAGACTGCCTGCGTCACCCCTGGGCCTTTGTGGCATGTTACAAAAAATGGCCGCCGGACCCCTCTAGGTGGGGGTTGCTGTGATGGAAGTCTGGGCCAGAGGGAGGCGCCCCAGCTTCGGGGTACGTCCATGTGTTTCAAGTGCCGGGACACAGAGGACATTGCAGGAAATGCTTACTGGGGTTTCAGGTCTTTAACTTTTTACCCTTTTTGTGCTCTTTTCTCACCCAGCGGGAAAGCACCCTCTCCTGTTCACAGGCGCTCCTGACTGCTCCCTGATTGCCGAGAGTGTTTGTGTTTTTAACAGAATTAGAGGTGCGTGGAAGCCGGAGGCAGTACTCCCCGGGAATACAGCGCTGCACTCGGACTCGGTCTCTTCCACCAGCCCGTCGCCGTATCGCGCACGGGATTTGGGGGTCCCTTCCTCCTCCGCCGGAACAGCAGAGGTGCTCCTTCCCAAGCCAGGGGCGCTGGGACTGCTTCACCTGCTCTGTGATTTTGCTTCTGGTGCCTTTTCCTTGCTTTGCCTTTTTAATTTCTGCCTTTGTAAAAAAGACTGTTTCTTCCATAGCTACAGAAACGTCCCTGTGAGTAGCAGTGTGTGCTGGAAGAGCAGGGCGGGAGGGGCCAGGCTCCTGCTGCCTAGCAGCTAGGTGGCGGCTGCCCACGGCTGCCGGTCAGCCTGCCTGTGGGGCCACGGTCGCCTCCAGGAAGACGGCCTTGCCGCTCGGCTTACTCCGCCTCTGCCCAGCCTCCGCGGCTTTGAACGATGCCATCTTGCAGCCCCCTTCGGAAGCTCCTCCAGCACTGGCAAGCAAGGGGAACCTGCTCTTGTAAACGACAAACTTACCCCAAGTGAATGAAGATGTGTCCGGTCCAGCCTTTTCTGGAGTCGGGAAACCCTTGGCAGCCTCGGAAAGATCTCACTGCCTGCCGCCGTTTCCTCTAGCCGGTGTAGGGAAGGCTCGGGAAGCTGCAGGTCAAGTTTGGAAGTCAGCAGCCTTGGAACCTAGCCCAGTTTGAACTGCTCTTTGGAATGGCCTTCAGAGACCACGGCACCTTTGAAAAATGGCCTCTGTGGTGTCAGCTCTTTGAGTGAGGAGCTGGCATCTGGCTCGCGTCCGCAGTCATTTTGCAGCCCATCTATTCAGCACAGAGCGCGGGCACTCGCGCGTGGGGGGCCTTGCTTGTCACTTAAACACCGAGCTCTGCTAGCATGGACTCGGGGCCAGTGTCAAGACAAGAATTGGCAGGACGCTGGCTGGTGCCAGCCTGGCCCGAATCAGTGCACGTGGAAGGGACTGTTGGTGCCTGGTGCGTGCGACTGCCTGGGCGCCCAAGACGCTCAGAGTTGCCTCCTGTGCGTATTGGTTCTGTTTTGGCTACTAGGCATCACACGGAGCTGGAAAAGATTCTCCCATCATTCGAAGTACATTGCAGTGGACAAGTAAGGCAGGGTGATGTACTTACTCAGCGCCTCTCGCAGTGGCTTTGGGGGGAAACGATGGTGTATGCATAGTCTTTGCAGCCATCACATCACATTACACAGGCGTGAAATGCCCGGAACCCCCCCCCCTTTTGCCTCCTTTGTGTGACGGAGGCGGCATGTCCCCATTCTGACTCGATCCTCCGTTCAGCAGGTAGCAGGGCCGGACAGCCCACCGCTGAATGCTTAGATCCCATTGGTAAGCAGCTCGGAGCCTACAGTAGGGCTCTGACTGGAGCGTGTCACGAGCTCAGCAGGGCCTGAGAAAGGCACAAGCCATGTTGTGCAGGCACTCAGCATACACATGTAGAAGATTTTAAGGTACACAGAGGAGTCATTGACATAAAGGCAGTGCTGGGGCTTTTGGGTCAACAACCCAAGGGTAACTCCCCACAGTTGTATAAACTGGTGAGGTGTGCTGGTGCTCAGTGGGTTGGTGTGGTGCCCTCAGGAAGCTCAACTCTAACTGAGAGACACCCACTGCCAACGTGGGATCTACAGAGAAGTGAGGTGCACATGCGTGTGTGCCTGTGTGCCCTGGGGAGTCAGGAGTAGCCTTGTGTCTTGAGGCCTGGTGGTATAGCACAGCGTCTGTTTGCCTGCTGGTGAAGCACCTGAGGGGACAGGCCCAAGTGGCCTTTTCTCCTCTATGTTCTTCTAGAAAGTGCACATCTGCTTTGTGGTTCCTTCTGTTCTTCCCCTTCCACCACCAATTCCTAGTTGGGAGTTTTGTCAGTAATGTGCAGTCTCCTGGCCCTGCCTCACTGCCCACACCCAGAGCTGAGAAGGCCCTGGGAAGCAGCGAGCTGCTGCGAGCTGGCACTTATCACTGCCACTGCATGGCTGCTCACAGGTGTGTGCTGTCACCTCCCACCATTGCCCGTCTCGCTTTTGCTTGAGGAGAACTTTTGATTTGCACACTTACTTTGGCGAAACCATCCTCACAGGGGAAATAGTTCAGCAGAATACAGTTCCATCACGCTCATTCAGCCAGGTTCCCAAGCTCAGGAACTAGCTGGTGGAAGGGGAACTTGATCTTATTATTCCTATGTTAAAATGTTGTTTCCTGGCAGGTATTTGTTAGAAAACCCACCGGCGAATTTAATGATCTGTTTGAACATATGTGATATCATTACTAGGTAGTGTTTTAACACTAAAAAATAACGTGAAGGTTGTTGACTTTTCCAGTGGTTTGTTCAGCTTGCCACTTTCCGCTTCTGAAGCATGTCTGTGGAGATCTGTGCCATGGCTGGGCTCGTGTCACTGCAGCCAGCCAGCTCTGAAGGTGTGCCACTCGCTCTGAAGGGACCGCCATCAGCCCAGGGTCATCGTTACCACTGGGAAGAGCAGTCCAGGGTGCTCTGGACTCAGTCTGAGTTCTGTTGTGCTTAGCCAAAGGTCATTGCAGAATTCAAAGTAGAAGTGAGGGCATTGTGGGGCAGAGCCCATTTCTAAATGCAACACTATTTAATATTTTATAGTTCCTAAAGAATCAGCAACACAAAGGCCATTTGACCCTGAGATCTGATGTGGGGGAAGGAAAATGAGAATCTAATGCATGTGTATCACATGCAGACAATCAGCCACTCACTTTCATGGAGTGAGGGGGTGTTGCTCTGAAGTACATGGTTAGATGTACCCAAAAGGTGTCTAGTGTATTTGTGCCGCGTCGGACTCGTGACTGACGGTGAGGCAGGAGGCCCCGGCGTTTCCCTGTGCTGCGCGAGTGTCCCTTTCTTGACTGGAAGTGGGCACACTTAGCAATTAAGTGCTGTCAGGCTGGGCAGAGACTCACCAAGATGAGACTGGTCATGTTAGCAGATGCGAGTGGTGACGGGGATCAGCCACCCAGCAGTGCGTCTCTGCCGGCTGTGTGGGCTAGCGCCCGTTAGGGTTCCTTGGGGCATCTGTGGGAGGAGGAAGGAAGCTGGCACTGGGGTGCCTCCATCACTCCGGTGGTTTCCACTGCCACCTCATGACACCACGAATTAGGCAGTATCTCACCCGGGCACAGACAGGAACGGCTGTTGCTGAGTGGCTGTCATCATCAATCAGGAGGCAGAACTGGAATTGGAAACTAAACTGGTTTGAATGCAGAATCTTCCTTTTTTCAACGACACCATACTTTGGAATGATAAGTGGTGGGCTTAACTACATGTATTTTAATTTATTTGCTTTGCCTAAAGGTGGTTGGTTTGGAACTAACTAATTTAATACTTTTAAAGCTGGTTCTTGAACAGAAAACCTTTATGGTGCCCCCATCCCCGATTTCTGCGTGGCCAGCGGCCCTGAGCGCACATGCTTGGGCTTGGGCCGCTACGGACAGCTCTCCAGATGTTGGGTCAGCAGCTGTCTTCTGTCCAGAGGGTCGCTGGAGACAGCCCAAGGCAGCCCAGGCAGCAGCTGCCCCCAGGAGTGGCCGCTTGAAGGGCCTGGGGGGGGGGACGCCTCTACCGGCCGTTCTCCTGAGGACAGGCCGTGCTCCCCACCTGGCTGAACTGGAAGTGGGGGGCGTTTTCCATACAGAGTAATGTCTGGGGAAATATGTGATGAGGGATATGCCCTCTGCTGGAGCTCAGCATTCTGTTGTTTTTTTCCAGAACTGTGAACAGGGCGATACAGTCTGGTTTTCATGGGTGAAATCTGTTGTAGAACAGAACAGCGCCAGGTGTGGGAGTGTCGAGCACCACAGCCCTTGGGACTTGGCTCTTCCTCTCAAAGGAGACTTCCGAGTAGGGTCCCTGGGCAAGAACAGGGGTCTGGAGCCAGCCTTGCTGTGTGCACCCTCTTGCTGACAGCTGGCTTTTGTGGTCAGTCTTCAGACGTGTAGCTTCCCACGGCTGTCAGAGGAGCCTGCCGCGAAGACACCTTGAACTTCGCTTGAACATGAGCAGAGTGGGGAGCATGCTGAGTGAGGTGCACAGCCAAGCCGGCACTGTCTGTGAGCAGACACTCTGAAACGCCCCTCCCCCGGGCCCATGGACCACAGGAAGGGTGTCCTCCGCGGCGGCCTTGCCTGGCATAGGCCCTGAGCTGGGAGGGCAGCGTCTCTTTCTACTTCCGTTGCTTCTAGGGTTTTCAAGTCAGGTAACAACGGCCTACGTTTGTTTGAAAGTGCTTTTAGTTATGTGTTTTGCAGGTGTGTTGTGGAATCCTGGTTTTCACCTTCAACAGGAAGGGAACATAGTTTCTTAATCTGGAAGAAGGGTGTGAGGAAAAGGTGTTGGTATCTCACCGGAAATGCCCCCGGCAGGAAATATCTGTGGCATACACCCATGCTGTCCCACTGCCCCAAGCAGCAGGCCTGCAAGTCTTGCCCAGCCCAGGGTTGGGTCTGCTTGCATGAATTTCTGACTTCAGTGAACAATTGGGCAAATATCATCAAGGTCTTTGGCCAAGTCTTTATGGCTTATTGGCTGTTGGCTCATTGGCTGCAGTATCGGGATCCACATAGTGCATGCTGGGCGCTGGGCAGCTACCCCAGTTTAGAATTCCATGGAGTGGGGGCTTGCATTGGGGGGAGCGGATTATAATGCATTATCTGAAAGGTAGAAGTGGTAGAAGGCGGTGAGCGGAAAGAGGCCAAGACAGAGGAGAAGGCAGAGCAAGGCCAGAGAGCAACCCAGAGGGCTCCATGAGACCGATGCACACCTGTGGGGAGTTCGTTGGATTTGAGAGACAACCAAGGCTGTGTTGTGACTTGAGAATTTGGTCTATTAATGCCCATCATTAGAAATATTATGCCACTTTATTTGGGGGAGGTGGGGGCCCCAAAGACAACTTGCCCTGAGGAATTGCATTTTCTGAACTCTTTCCTGGCCTCGTACTAGGAAAGCTCTGAATGGAACATGGGTGACGTCTGATGTGCCTTTCAAACTCGAGACACGTGGAAATGGCGTCTCCTCTGTTGCAGCTGGCCCTGCCACTGACCCCCAAGGCAAGGGTCTGGCCACCCCTCCAGGCACTCTTGGCCGTCTTCTCTGTAATGGGGCAGGGCTGGGCTCAAGTCACCACAGAGGTTTTTTCACATTCAAAAATGATAGCAACTTGTCTTTGGTCACAGGCAGCATATGGAGAGGGAATTAAGTGTAGGTTTTCACTGGCGAGCCAACGTGGTCCAAGTTCAATGTTGTCATTGTCCCTTTTTTTAATAAAAGGATTGTAACTTGACCTGTAGGCGGGTGGAGGTAGCTGACTTCTGTAAACTTCACTGTGACTTCTGGGTGTCACTGGACAGTACTTAGGCTGGCGGACAATGTCTCGATGAAGGTGTGAGTGAGCTTGTCAGGCTTGGACGTTGTGCACAACTTCCCCATGGCCTATTGGAGACCTCATTCCATGCACTTTTTAAGAGAAGCTTGGTAACTAGGTTACCACAGGCCTCTTACTAGTCCTGCGGCAGCCGACGGCCTTGCTGCTATTGGCAGGGTCAGGACACACCGGTGTCAGCACTCAGTGATGAGCCTTTGCTAGTGACTTGCTAGCAGGCGCACTGGGCGCTGTGTGGCTGCCTGCCTGTGTAGTGCTGCACTCGTCCCACCTACTGACGCTGTAGTAAAACAGAGACAGTGGCGGCCGAAGCCAGCGAAGCTAGATAACCTGCCAGGGCTGAGCAGTGAGCTGCGGAGTCAGGCTTTGAAGGAAGTTGCTCCCGTGTCTACCCTCCATCCCACTGACTGGGCTTCTGAGTGTTTCAGGGATCATAGCGCGTGTCAGCAAGCTCACATGGATATGCTCCCTGGACCCTGGGGTCTCTCAGATTTGTATCTGACCCTCCTTTCAATAGTGGCAGTTTCTAGCATGGCTAGGGATGCACGTTACGAGCTAAGACTGCATATTACATGATTCTGTTTCCGTGAAGTGCCGAGAATGGGCCAGTCTGTACAGAGCAAAAGCAAATTCCTGGTAGCTTAGGGGCTGCTTTGGGGTGTTGGTTCTACGCCTCTGTGGATAGACTTAGAAGCCCAGAAAAGTGCACACTTGAGCAGGCTGACTTGACAGGGAGCGAGTTCTGCCTGTGGTAGATACAGGTCAGGGGGAAGAGGACTTCTCCACTAGATTGCTCCATTTTAAGTTGCAGTATTTTAATGAGGCTTGAGGAAAACAGGAAGATTCATCTTTCTTCGAATGTTTATAAACAGGAACAGGAAGGTGAACACTGGTTGACTAATATCTCCAGTGTGTAATGTTGTCATCTTATATTTGTTAGAAAACATTGAGTGATTATTAATTGTTCCATGTGTTAAGGTGCCTGGTGATTAAAACACACTGTCACTAGAGAAAATCCTCCCAAATACATCGTCTTGTTTAGGGAAGAGACATAACTTCAGGGTGAAATGTTTCCCTTGCTCTGTCTAGCCCACCTCGTCCATTCTTTTGCTTGGGTTTGAACTCAAGGTTCAGTTTTTTTCAGGGCACGCTGTACTGTTTAGTCTGAGTTTCATGCATTTTCAAGTTAACAGCATTTAATCTTTTTTAAAAGGAATTTCTAATTTTAGGCTGCGCTACCTCATAGCAGTTTCGGCTACTTTAAGTGGAATGTGCGTCACCGGCCACAGCTCAGCAGTGGCTCCCTGGTGGCAGTGCGTGGGATTCGTGAGCCCCTATTCAGGCTCACGCCATTTCACCAGGTTGTGGATTTTGTACACAACCTGCCATTCACTCACCAGGGTTATGAGTGCCAGCTGTGTGCCAACAGATGGCCCCAGGGACCCCAGCCTTGCCCCTGTACGATTGCCCTCACCTGGCCGTCTCCCTGCCTCTTCATCTCGTGGGGCATAGAGCCACGCACCTCGCCTTCGCCTTGCTGGAGGCCAGGGACAGCGCCGCGCAGCTTGGAAGTGTAGATCCCGCAGATGTCCGCAGCCACCTGGTTGAATGGGAGGCGCTGCACAAACCCCCTGTGATTTCATCTCTAGCTCCTCTGTCTCATCAGCTTCTAAAAATAAAAAACCCTCGTATTTTATTTAGTTTCTTGTTGTGGCTACCGTCTTCCCAAGTCTAAATGAATCCTTTCATGTGTACTGAATAGGGTACTTCCATTCATGTCCGGATTGTGATGAATATGCATTATTTACACAAAGTATATACTGTCCCTACAAAATACTGATTAAATCAAATTGTGCTAATTTGATTTCCATCAAACCCATGCCACTTTAGATTGCCTCAATTTGGAGAAAACAGAACTCTTAAAGGGCAAATAGTATGCATTCAGTTGTCTGCCCTTCCTGCCGCTCTGCTTGGCCATCTTGAAGCCGTCTTTCGCAAGTAGGTGTGCGGAGCGGTGGTCAAGCGGCAGGGCCTGCAGGCGGCATTCGCCGTGCAGACACAGCACCAGGCGTGTGCGCTGGCCCTCCTTGTGCGCCTGGCCACCTGGTCTGTTACTGCAGCTCTTCGGAGGGCCTGTGAGGGGCCCATCCCACGGGAGTCCCTCCCCCACGGAGCCTCCTGTGGAAACTCAGTCACGTGTTTCCAACTCAGATGTGTCTGCTGTTTGAAACTGTGTACGAATTCAGTTGATGTTGAATGTCCTCTTTCCTGCCAGGGTTTCCAGTATGGCTTCTGCACCAGCTCCAAGGTACAACTCTCACTCCTTGGAGAACGAGTCCTTCAAAAGGGTAAGTTGAGTATCTGAGTTTGCCCGTGTCCCTGTCTCTGCACTCCTGTTTGAATGGTGGGCAAGCCTCTGGGGTTTAGTAATGACTGACTTTTCACTCATTCCCATCGCCTAAATACTTTGATGCACATGGGTTGTTTCTCAAGCTGGTTCCAGAAAAGACTATGACGGCCTTATATGTAAATTATTTCACGAAATTTAATTTTTCGAGAATCTGTGTCTTATGGGCTGCTGCAGGTGTCCTGTTGACGGAACCTGCCACCCCTAGACCCGAGATCCTGCTGAGAGACTGCAAGGCAAGGCTACCGAGCTGGCTGTTGCACCTTCTAGACAGTGGCTTCATGTCTGTTTATGACAAACATTGGCTTCATGTCCGTTTATGACGAGCGCATCGCCTGACCAACACATATGTGACTTTAACAGAAGACGGCTGGCTGACTGTATTGAGGAGAAGCTCATGTAACTAGAGGGAGATGTGGAATCCATGTCGGGAGGGATGGATTTAAGATGGGCCTCCTCGTGGCCCTGTGTGGCTCTGGCGCATGTAGCCTTCATCCACAGGAAGGGCATTTCCCTGCTGCCCACTGCCACAGGACTGCCTGAGCGAGCAGAGGGCAGCTGCCCAGTGTCACTTCATTTCTGTTTCCGACTAATAAGGGGAGTTAAAGTGAAAGTGGGGCGGTTGTTGGCATCGGTGTTTCTTTCGTGAGGCACCTTTTTTTCTCCTTTTTCCCTTTTGTGGTGGCCGTGGGGGGTCTTTCCTATCAACTGTTAAGTGGTCTTTGTATGCTATGATAAGCCTCTCCTGGCACATTACAAGTCCTTGGCCTCATAGTGTTGACTTTTCGATTGTGTTTATGGTGTTTTGCTTTGATTTTGAAACGGGGGTTTAGTTTCTGTGCCATCGTGTCCCCCCGTCCTTCCCCTCCTGTCTTTGCTTTTGTTCATTTTGCCTTTTCCGCTCCCCGCTCCCCAGCATTACATGCGTTTTATTCCTCTTTAATATTTTGATGGTACAAGAACCACTTTGAACTGCGAGGAACTTCATGAAGCCATGTCACAGTCCTTGTGTAGCATTTTGCCCCAGTGTGCCTGGCTCAATCCCTTGCAACCCTGTGCCCGTCACCCATATCCACATCTTGTGCTGGTTAGGCTTCTCCACACCCCTCCCCAGATGTGGCCATGAAAGGCATATACCACATACTGGGCTGCGCAACGTACGCATCTCAGTTAGAGCCAGGCAGCGACACACGGAGGTGATGGCTTCTTTCCCTTCTTGTTAGCGTGCGAGCCCTGACACCGATTGGAACGCTGCCAGAAGTTTGGTTTTGCCCAAGCAGAAGAGCTAAACCCATCACAAAATGCAGCAGCACGCCCCTTTTGCACAGCTTATAGCCTACCTCCACGCTCAGCGCTCATTCCCTCGTTTCTTACTAGTTCACGTTTGTGTCTTCTGTGCGAGTTCCCAAGTGTGCTTGTGCATTTCGCTTCACTAAATAGTCGCAAAGCCCCAAGGGGAGTGACCCCAACTCCACACACGAAGTGATCGCCATGTGATTTTGGAAAGCAGCTAGAAAACATTTTGACTAGAACAGGACTGAAAAACCTGGCCAAACAGATGCTGTGACGTGCAGGGGCCTCGGCGTTGACCCGTGGGCTGAGTGCGCCACACCCGTCCTGTCCAGGTGCCCGCTGCCATTGCTTGCTGTGGAGACTGGACTCTGGGCTGCTGCCTGCCTGGCAGGGCTGCAGCAGCGATGGCAGGGAGCACCCGCCTGGGAGTGGCTCGAAAGCCAGCAGAGTAAAGCAGCGTGAGGAAGGTGTGTCAGTAGCTCCAGAGTTCGCAGACCCCCCCCCCTTCCTCTCACCTGGTTTTGCATGTGTGTGGGATCTTAGTAAAATGAGAAATCCGCTTGGGAGTGACAGTTGTTTTCTGGCCATGCAGACTCTGTCTTGTATTATTGTTCAGATAAGACCCATTGAGATGAAGTTTTCATTACCGCTCGTAACAATGGATGACTGAATATTTGACATCCGAAAGCTGCCCGGCCTCTGTGTATCTCTAGAACACATGTGGCATTTGCTTTCTGTCATGCTCCTGACCACTGTCAGATGTATAGAGTGCTTGGAAAGCTGTTTAACAGTTGCATTACAAAGTGTGTGCACATTCTTTCCTGGCTAAAACTGAACGCAGCTGAGGAATGTTGATACTGTGTCAAATCTTAGCTTGAATTTTCTACACTGGTAAATCTCTATTTTTCCTTCAACAAAATGTATGTTTGGGTTGCCTAACCACCTTCTGATGACACTGTTTTACTTCCAGACCTCCTCCAGAGATGGGGTTGATCAAGATCTCGGTGAGGCTGTCCCTCGACTTCCGGGGGAGATACGAATTACCGGTAAGGGGCTTGTGCAGCTTGGGTCTGAGGGGTGATGGGGGGCTGGCAGGGTCGCCCCAGCCCTGTGCCTGGAAAAGTCACATGAGGCGGGGCTGGCTGGCTTTGTTTAGTGCATTAATATGGACAGAGCCGTGTTAGTGGCCTATGCGAAGAGCCCTTTCAAGAGCTTTATGAACCCCAGAATAGGGACAGTTTTTCTCTCTGCACTTTTAGAAACTGAGAATTATTTGGGGGGAAAAGTGTGGATTATGTCCTTACCATAGCTCTCAGCACTCATTGTTTGAGGTTTTAAGAACAAAATGCTACTGAGGTTTGCCGGTCTGTGATGTGTCCTTTCCAGTGAACCACTTAAAGGCCTGGGCCCAAGTATTCTCTTCTTTGAGACATAGGAGAGCGTGAGCGCTTAAAATGGCTTTCGTTTGCCACAGAAGTGAATGTAATACTGTTGAGGTAACCTTTTGATTGGTGACTTACTTTTCATGATAAGTTCATGTTAAGAGGAAGGCCCCTGGAAGGGCCACCACATTCTGGCCCAAGACGCAGAAGTATGCCCTTCCCAGCCTGGTGCTGCTGTGGTGGGCATTCACATTCTGTGTCAGGGTCGACACCCTCCTCTCAGACTCCCATGTATCCCGTGATATCACGGTTGCCATGTGTCGGCGCCTTTCCAGTTAGTCAGCCGCGCACCAAGACCAAAGCACCCAGTCCGCACACTTGCACCCTGCGCCCAGTTGAGAAAGCCCCGGCCCGTGGCCCGCCCAGTGGCTGGGCTGGAGCAGAGAGAAGCCCTTACGTTGGAAGCCTGCATGCATCCAGTTTTGGTTTCTGTGTCTGCCAGAGCCTTAACCACGCAGTAACCAACTGGATTAGCAAGATGTGCCACCGGGTGTTTCTCATTAGCACCCAAGGAGAAAGATTTCAAGACTGTCTAAACACAAACACTGAAAGCCATTAATACATTGAAGGGCATCCTTGAAAGATTTACTTTTCTCACAATAAATGAATTCTCCTGGTTTAGTTTCTCTGTATGTTGGACTCTTCCAAAGAGGTCTTGTTCTCTTGGCCATCTGTTTTATATTACTGTCATGTTTGATGAGAGTCTAGCTAAACTCATCTCTGGACTATTAAGAAAAAGACTAGACTATAGAAACATCTTTGCTGCTGATATTACTCATTTATTAAAAACACGATGCTTGTGTGATTGGAGGTTGGCAAACCTCAAACCCTACCTGGCGGTGCTTCTCTGAGCTCGCCCTGCTTGAAGCGCCCTCAGGTTGAAGGAGCTCCAGTTACCTTCACCCCAGGGGGTCTCCTTCCCGCCCCCCAGCTGTTAGACCTTGCTTCGGGGTGACAGCAGAGAGGGCCAGCTCAGAGAAGCACCGCCAGGCCCTGGAGGTGACGTGCGCCCACTCCAGTCCCCGCTGCACCAGGCACAGTGATGCAGAGGTGAGGCCAGTGCTGGCTGGGCGCCTTTGCTCTGGCTGTTTAAATTGTGCTTATTCTTAGCCAACTAGTTTATATTAATGTTATGTATCTTGGTATATATTTCCATCACTTTAGGGTACTTTTTTTATCTTAATAGACAAAGAAGTTATTTACATATGTCCTTTCAATGGCCCCATTAAGGGAAGAGTTTACATCACAAATTATCGTCTTTATTTAAGAAGTTTGGAAATGGTAAGTAGACTCTAAGACCATAAAGATGACCCTACTGCTAAAGATATTGCTGAACTCTTTCTCTTCTACTCTGTGCGATTGACTAGATCAGATTAACATGGCCGATAGACTTGCTTGTCAACTCTTAATTTTTGGCTTATGCAAAGCTTGTTTAACCAACACCTGTATGAGTAGGGAGTGGAGTGAATTAAAGAATTAAGTTTTGTCCCTCGTTAGAGTGGAATAGGGTTGGTGACAGTCCCCAGGTGTGCTAGTTTGGAGAAGCAGAACAGTGGTTCTTTACCTGAAGCATAGATGAGGTCCAGCTGTGGGGCCGAGCAGATTCCCCAGCTGCCCTTGCCACACTGCATCAGAATGGCTGACCGAGGCCCTTCATGAAACATCTCGCTGCCCTTGCCACACTGCATCAGAATGGCTGACCGAGGCCCTTCATGAAACATCTCGCTGCCCTTGCCACACTGCATCAGAATGGCTGACCGAGGCCCTTCATAAAACACCTCGCTGCCCTTGCCACACTGCATCAGAATGGCTGACCGAGGGCCTTCATCAAACAGCTCGCAGGAGGCTGCTAATGTGAATTATGAAGGCACTTTCCAGGTGTTCAATTACAAGGCTCCAGCTTGTAGTTTAAAACTAGGGTGACTGTCCTATGGCTTAGTGCCTCCCGCCCATTTCATTTCACATCCACAAATGTTTGCCACAGTGTTTCAGGAACATTCCATAACTGAAATAATGACAGGAGAAAGAGATGCTCCAGAAGGGGAAGACTGAGAAAATAGCCTCTGTGGCTACCATAACATGGCCTGTGGTAGATGTGAGTAGCCGTTGGTCAGCCTGAAGAGGCAGGTGCATTTTGACGGGCAGGACTAGGGAGGATCAGGACCACTGGACATGCAGACTCACTGTCCAGTGACAGTGTCTGCACTGGACAGTGAGACTGTTAGGGGGTCTAACAAGCTTACTGCTTGTACTCACCATTACTGATGCTGGTTCTGATTAGATTAGCTTGCCTCTTTGGTCATTTTTACATGTTCGTTATTATATCCAAATGCTGAGAAATGCTAACTATTAGTCCTGTGGCCGTGGCCGCCTGCTTCTGTTGTCTGCAGAGCCACCCACGAGGTGATGACATTGGGCATTATATGCACATCTGTTCAGCCTTCTCGCAGGACAACTGGTTTTCCAGAATGTGAAAGAAAATTCTGGAAATTAACAGCAGTGAGCTGTATGTCTACCCTGGGTAACCATTGGCAGCAGTTCTAGAATTACTAATCATTTCAACATGATTTTTAAGCACCTAAGAAAGAAAGAAGCTGCTGGGACTGTTCTGGATATGTGTCTTGAGTACATCAGGCACGTGTCAGCCCCTGGTGAGAAACCTGGCCAGTGTTGGTGGCCCATGCCGGTGGAGTTATAAATTGTGTGTTAAAGGCTCGGCGCCACCGAGGGGGGTGGTCGCTGTGGTCTGGCTGTGTGAGCTTTCCCTCTCCGGTGTTGGTGGGGCAGCACAGAGGAGCGCACAGGAAGCTCATGGCTGATATGCAGAAAGTGCAACCTACGAGGCAGTGTGCCGGGTGACAGAATCAGGGTAGTGTGGCCTTACCCAACTAGCATGGTGGGGTGAAATTAATGTGAAGCTGTGTGTAGATAACATTTACTTCATAAAAGCCAGTCATCTCGCTAAAGGTCGGAGGAGGGCTATCTTAGTGGGCTGCTCACATGTGATTCAGGTACTCACAGGCTGAGCTATCAGAAGTGCAGCCTAGTGAGCACAGCCTGAGGTATCTCCTTCAAGTATGGGTGACACGTTTGAGGAGGGACATGACAAACTAGAGACAGTTCAGTTGGCGGGAGCCTGGCTCTGAAGGGCTGTCACAAGAGCGAGGATAGAAATGGAAGTTGCCCTTTGTCTGGAGCAGACTGCCCGGAGACGTGGCCGAGCTGCCTTGGCACATGCCCGTGCCTTCCTTGGAGCAGGTCTGACTCGTTCTGTGCAGCTTCCACAGCCACATGGGGCCATGAGATTGTAGACCACCACTGGGAGTGAAAGCTGTGTCATGGGCCTCCCCACTCTGGACACGTTGCCAGCTGAGTAGCCTGCCATGCTGGCTCCATCTTGCGTGGTCATCGTCACTGAGGATGAGCTGGGAAAACGATTTCAGCTGCGACAGGGACAAGACTGAGTATGCTGTGTGAGGTTTCAGTTCTGTTGAACAAGTGAAGACAACTTAGAAAAGTTGCAGAGAGGAAACACCCAGAGTTTGAGGGCTTGCAGTAGCTGGCAAGTGCAGTTGCGCTTGCTTGGTTTTCCTCCCGCCTGCTGGGACGAGCTTGTGCTACTGTGATTCGCGGCGCTCTCACCAAGCTCCGCGGTCTTCCGGGCCCTTTAGAGGGCGGGAACTAGCTGCATGGGTGGGCGCGCGGCTGTTTCAGACCAACCCCTTACCTTTTTCAGCTTCCACTAAGTTTCACTTAAACATTTTGAGCAACCGGCCACAGCAGTCGGTGCAGTGGGTAAGCTCGCAGTTGATGGCAGGGGCACCAGGTGAGGACAGCCAGCTGGCACGGGCACGCAGAAGCTGGGAAGCACAGGCGCGGCCGTGTTGCTCGCGTACAGTCCTCAGTGAGAACAGCAGCTGCATCCCACTGCCGCCTGGCTGCTGTGTGCGCCCCACAGCCATCATCTCACTGGCATTCCAGAGCGGACCTGTTGGTTTCAGGTATGTAAGTGACTCGGCAGAGGGAGTGCGGCAGACGCTGTGCCAGCTCTCCGCTCGGGAGGTGCCCGTGCACTTGGTTTCCTTAGACTGTCCTGGCGCGCTCCCCCCCACCCCGGCCCTTCTTCCTGGGCTTGGCCTCCGCTCTGCCGCTTGTGCTCCTCCCTAGCTAGGCTGAGTGGCTTCTCGGTTCTAGAACTCTCGTTGGTTCCCCCATTGCCCACAGAGTAAAATCCACTCTCCTGTGACACACGGCCCTCTGGGTTCTCCAGCTTCTGTTCACACCACTTCTGCCCACGCCAGCTCACTTCCAAAGCTCCCCCCCTTCTCTCCACACACAAGGCGAGGCACTGCTGCTCTGTTCCCTGGCACCGTTCTTCTCAGCCGCCATTGTCCTCACTGGCGCTTCCCCCAGATTCCCTCAGAGTCACTTCCTCTTCATGTGTCCACAGCCCTCTTCCATGTCTCCATGCTCCTGCACTTAGCGCCCTGAAACCGCCCCTGCCTGCCGAGCTGACCTCGAGTCCCCTCCCACACTTCCTCTCTGTCCATGTTTCCTCCCGAGCGCTTGCCTAGCTCTCTTCCTGTTTCGCTGCTTGCTCCTGCTGTGTGTGTGTGTGTGTGCATTTGCGTGCGCACGCACGCACAGGCCCGACCATACTTGCGGGCGGACCTGCAGCACTCGGCGAAGGCATGCTGCCAGGCATGCCAGAGAAGGGCTTCTGGCCTGGTGTCTACGGCCTTAGCCGGTGGTGAGTCCCATGGGCTCCCTGTGCCAAGCTGGCACTGTGTCCAATAGACAGTCGGTACTCAGTAAGTGTGCCGTCGGTGGGGGAACTCAGGTGAAGCCCAGCTCCTGGGTTCCTCACACACCTCAGAGGGCAATGGCTTAGCTTCCGCGGTCCAACCAAGCTCTGACCCTACTAAATCGCAACACCTCAAATCCTACTGTTGCTCGTGGGCTTTAGAAATCCCACCGCCACCAACCTTGAGGATGTTCAGGGCTCAGGCTTGCGCTGGGACCTATGCATGGCTCCTGGCTTCCAGAACCATTTCAGAGTGTGCGGGGCCCAGGCGCTGTGGCAGCACGGTAGCGTAGACAGACCCTCCATTCACCCCTACCCTCCTCTATTCCAGAAACGCTCAGTGAACGTTGTGGTGGAGCTAACGCCTTGCTTAGGGAGATACTCGCTAAGCAGAGCTGCAGCCTCTGGTAATGCAGCTTGAGCCATGAGTCACGGCGATGACTCATCACTGCTGATAGGGCTGAGGAGAGAATCCTGAGGTCATGGACACTGGTCCATGGAGAGAGTGAAAAGAGGAGTGGAGAAGAGAGAAGTGGCAGTTGGAGCAGTAGGAAAAGTACTGCCAGAAAAATCTCGAAGGAAGGGAGGATTTTACAGGTTGCAAGGTTCAGGTTTAGGTCTATGGGGGCCTTTGGGAGAACAGATTCTGTGGAGAATGAGTGTGCTTGAATAGCGCTTTGCTCCTTCCTTCTGCTGGAAGCTTCCCCACCTCCCTGGCCTCAACGTTCTATCCCTTCTGCTCTCCTTGCCTCTGTTACTTCTCCACAGTTGTCTGCTTGCAAAGCTACCCAGTTGCCCAGGCCAGCCCTGCACCAGCTCTGCCTGCTTGGCAAGGTAGGTAGGCCAGGGGCCTGGTTCAAAGGGCCCTTTCGGCTGGCCACGCCTCCTTCCTCCCTGGCTACTGCACTGCCCTGGTGGCCCAGAGGCCTGCCGTGCCATGGTTCTCCAGCACGTTCTCTCCCCAGTTCGCTCTTGTTTCTGTCAGCAGTGCTGCTTTTCTTCCACCCCCCATCTCTGCAGTGGTCTTCACATCTGCCCGTCCTTGTATCCCCCTGCCCTTCCCAGCCAGAGTGAAACCAGCTCCTAGGACCCTCGGGGAGCCTCCTAGACCCCCCCCCAGCAGCCTCTCCCCACTCCTTTCTTTCAGCACCCTAAGGTAGGCCCTGGGGCTCCCTCCTCTTCAGCTTCTATAACCACTGAACTGCCTTCCCGCCTCCAGGGGCCCGCCCTCACACTCTGGCGGAGGTGTCTCTCAGTGTCCAAGCCCCAAACAAGCCCTGTGCTTTTCCTCACTTCCTGCTTTCTCCACCTAGAGTACATGGCTGTCCCCACCTCGTCTCTACCGGTCACTCACTTTTAAAATTGATTTGTAAAATATTTAAGATCAAGTTTATAACGAACCCACAAACATCTGTGGCCCACTGCCCAGGTAAGAAGCAAACATCTGTGAGGGACCATCCCCCCGCCCCCCAAGGGATTCGTCTTTCAAAAGTGGCTGTCTCTTACCTTCATACCACACACTTGTTTGTTCTCAACGCTGGCAGAGTACAGGGAGCTCGCAGCCTTCCACTCAGCAGGTGATAACCCTTCGCAGTGTAATTTGCTTCTGGGATTAGCACAGCTGTCGAGGTGAGCAATGTGTGGAATATCCATTTCATCTTTCAGAGATAAGTCAGAAATGGTCAATTCCTCCTGGATTAAATTTAAGGAGAAATTTATTGTGCGGGTTTCTTAAAGATAGAGGCATAGTGATTCATTCTCCAGGCAGAGCACGAGCCAGCGGTTGTGAAATAGCCTTCAGGCCCCAGCGGAGAGAAGACATGGCCAGCTTACTCAGGGAAGGCACTCTGTGAGGGTTGGGGTAAGGGGGTCTGTTTCCTTCAAGTCTTGGTGGTTTACTTACCAGTAGAGAGACAGGACCTGGAGAATGGAGCTGGGTGGAGGCCCTTGTGCCCGTCAGCCCCCGCAGCTCACATACCTTGGCTGTGCCAGGCGCAAGGCATTGTCACAGCCCGAGCCTGAGCAGCTGGCAGCCTGGTGCCTTCGTGTCCATAGTCACCCTACCTGGATGTGCTCGCCCAGCACCCAGAAGGGAGCCGAGGTGGGCCTTGCACAGCAGGCTGGAGTTCCTCCTCTGTCCCCAGCACGAACAAGAACAAAAAGCCTTCCAGGTCAAGAAAATACTTTGGGGACGGCTCAAGACCGGCCTTCGCAGGGCCCTTCTGTCTGGCGTGTTTGGCGTCTCTCCCTTTTCTGGGAGGTGAAGTAATGCTAAAGTGAGCCTAGCAGCGAGGCCTCCGCTGTGTGCGTGACGCGGACCGCACTGAGGCTCCACACTGCAGGCTCTCAAACGTCCAGTCCACAGCAGCTGCCACGGCAAGGTGGATGCTGTTTGCAGCTGAAAAACAACAGTTTCTTCGATAGCCCCGGGTTCCGTGACCCATAGTTCTCACACCGGTCCTTAACTTCCAGAAACACATGGGCTGAAAGTAGTGGAGTGGACGGAATGAATTCGTATCCCGTGGCCCCAAGCTAGGAAAGGTTCTGACGGTGCTTTGGCGTGCCTTGGGGTCTCTGGCTGGCTCCCAATGCCGCCTCCTGTGGTGCGGTGTGGTGCAGCGGCTCTCGCCCATCCCGTCCTCCTCACTCAGCTCCAGTCTCTTCCAAAGTGCAGCCCTGTGGCCCTCCGTTTTGCAGCCTCTGGCCCCTCACTGCTTGTCTTCCATCCTGCTCAAGGCCCCTGAGTTCCAGCCCCTCCTGCATCCCTGCTCGCTGATACTCCTCTCTCTTGCCCAACTCTGCCAGGCTTCTTGACAACCGAACGCCTGCCGCTGCCACTTCTGGACGAGCGACTCCTTCACTTCCTGCGTTGGGGCTTCGGTCCCCTGTTGGAACCCCTGCCACTGCTTGTGGCAGTGGCCTCTCGAGTCCCCTGACCTTTGCTCCTCAGGAGCCCGCACGGTGACGGCACCTTCCTTCTCTGTCCTTTCTTTCGTGCATCGAGACTCTTCTCCCACTTCTGCCTTTGCCTTCACTGCACCTCAGTTTTTCTCCCTACCAGCTCTGTCCTCATCCCTTCTTCCTCAGTTGTCACTTGCTTCCCTCCTCTGCAGCTGTGGCCCCAGTGACTTTATCCTGGCCAGCATACGCTGGGCGGGCAGTGGGGGGAGAAGGTCGAGGGCTGAGCAGGAGAGGTGGATGGTGCCAGATGACCTGGGCCTTAGGTTTGTAGAGCTGAGCAGTAAGAGCCTTTGAAAGTGGCTGAAGCTGAGGGACTGAGGGCATCAGGTAAAAGGTCACCTAGGCTTTTGTGTCCTGAGGGCAGAGAAACGGCTAGAAGAGTTGGAGATAGAGATAAGGAGGTGGACTTGGGAGATTAGATTAAGGATAACAGAATGGGGTGTCCTGGGTGCTGATTTTTGTCTGTGGGGAGAGAGAGGGGCGAGCACTGAGGCAGGAAAATGTCATTGGGAGAGAGAAGCACCCTGTGTTTTGTTCTGGACATCTTGAGCTTCAGGGGCCTTTTCTGTTTCCTGTGACCTCTTGGATCTCTGGATGTGGCTCATTTATCATGACCTAAAACTGATAGTGTCTGTGTTCTTGGTGCCCACCTGTGTCCTTCGCGTCTCTGGATGGGGTCAGGTTGTGCTGGCACTTGGGACGAATTCCTTGGCACCTTTGATCCTTTCCAGCCAGGTGAACCTCGTTTTTCATAATTTTTTCGTTTTGCATTCTTATTTCTATGTTGATAGGAGAGTATAAATTTCTATTCAGTGTCTCTATGTTTAGGTGTAAGCCCAGCATTTAGGAATTTAGTTGCACAGACTGTCGTCTGGGCGCGGTAACAGACTATGTAGTGGCGCCTTTGTAACGACTGGACCACACAGAGCAGTGAATGCATCACCATCGCAGGAGCTACCACGTGTTGCTTTTTCTTCTTAGCTTTGGATTTTAGTCAAATTGGGAGATGTCCCTCCCCCCGACCCCCACCCATGGCAGCACCTCAGAAACACCTCCTTAAGGTACAAAGAGAAGGCCCGGCAGGTGCTTGCTGTTCCCACTGAGTGGCTAGCCTGGGGGCATCGTGACGTCTGCAGAGGCCGAGTCGGACCTGGCTGTAATGAAGGCTGCCGCTGGCGCTTGAGACCCGCGCCACGCCAGGTGCCAAGGCCTGTGATATCTGGCCAGCCCTACTTCATGGTGGTGGCTGGGACACGCAGTGGCCTACAAGGCCGTGCAGGTGACGAGTGTCACAGGGCCGGTCTGAGCCAGCGTGCACCATTTTGGGACTTGCGTTCTTTTCTCTACACTGTGGTGGCCGCTCTCGCACACTGTTTATCTTGGAATTGTTATGAAGGCTCCAGAACTCAGAAAATGCTGCAAGGAGGTCGCGCTTCTGTAGTAACTGCCCGTCTTGTCAAAACCAGGAAATCGGTTGGCCCAGAGCAGTGAGCTAAGGCTCCGACCAGACTTGAAATTTGCCAGATTTTCCTCTGCTTGTTTTTCCATGTTTCCACATCCAGGTCTGTGACGGTCGACCCCATTACATTCCTGTTACTGCCACCAACAGCCAAGACACGCAGCTGTCACTGCCAGGAACCCCGCACGCCACCCCGTTTTAGCCCAGCCCCTTCCCCTCACCCCCTTGAAGCCAATTCTCTGGCCTCCGTCTTTACATCTTGTCGTTTCTAGAATGTTGCAAATGGATCGTGCGGTGCGTACCCTTGTGAGGTAGGCTTGGCCTCTCAGCGCAGTTCCCGGGACGACCCTCTCGGTGTGCCTCACACGCCTGAATTTCAGCGGCGCCCAGGCTGTGTTCGCATTTTGAAAAGAAATGCTTTGTTTTGTATTGCATTTTAAGATAAAACTGTTTTATTTACATTCCCCAAAAGCACCTTATTAATGAACAGAGAATTCACTGAGCATCTTTGACATTTTTTTCTTTATTTTTGAAGTCACCCAACATCGCGTTTGAAGAAAAGTGTGAAGTAAGCAGTTGGCGCGCCCTTGCCTGCTCAGTCCTCGCCACCTGTCCGCTCTGGTGGCTAGTGGCGGTGCTCTTCGTGTGCCACCTTTTCCCTTTTGTCCACTTCAACTTAGTTTTCCTGGGCCATAATTATTCTGACATTTAATATTAGAATAGCTGTATGCTTAGTCCATCGAGTTGACTCACTGGAATTTTCTCCTCCTCGTGTTCCACCTCTGGCCCCAGTGAACGTCTGCAAGTACATGGCTGTTTCTCCTAGTGAACAACAGCTGTAACGCCAGCTGGCTCGTAGGGGTGAAACTGCAGCACCAGAAACAGGCCGTTTTGATGGCCGTCAGTGTGTGCCCCAGGCCTCGCTTCGCATCTCCCCTTCCAGGATGTGCGAGCAAGTGCTCAGTCTCTCTGTAGCCCTGAGGCCATGTGCAGAGGTGGACGCCGTCACTTACAGCCTGGCTGTGGGCTAAAGTGAAGTGACATGTTCAGAGCCCCTCTCGCAGTACCTGGCACAGGTGGGCCATTCCAGACTGGCTAGCTGCTGCTCCGGGGTGCCAGGAGAGGGGGTTGCTTCACCGGTGACCCCGTGCTTCACCATGTCTTCTGGGTCCCTGGCTCCCTGTGTGGGGTACAGAACAATGGAGAAGCCGTGCTGCTCAGGCCCTTCTCCTGGGTAGTGCTCCGGGGTCCGAGGTAACACTGCTTCCAGATGCTTGGTTTCAGGTGGGGGCACAGCTGTGCAAAGTCATGGTGTTAGTGTGCAGACAGGGCAGCCCTGAGACCCCCAAATTCTCAGGCTCTTACGGGGCCCGGCATCGATGTGCGCAAGCACACTTGGTGTGAAAGAACCTCAATGGAATTGGTGTGCGTAGAAATGGAGGTCAGGGAAGGCTGTTGTGTCCCAGTAAAAGACCCCAAGTCACCTATACCCTCATGGGTGAATGCCCAGTCAAATAGGGTTGACCCAGAGTGGGGCCGCTGAGGCTTAAGAGCTCGCCCGACAGCTAAGGTGCCTTCTGGCAGAATCCATAGGAGAGGGGTAGAATGGACCAGGCAGGTCTGGAAGGAAAAGATCAAAATCAGAGTACAAAGCAGGGTAAAGGCTGCCACTGTCGGCCTCCCCACGGGCCTCTCCTCTCTGTGCCTGCTGCACGAGCCTCTCCAAGCCCCCCAGGTGCCTGCTCCTGTCCCGTGCGTCTCCCTCTGTGTGTCAGAGCCCGCCTGCCGCTCAGCTGTGCCCAGAGTTAAGTGGATCGCGAACACGGGGCCTCCCCTCTTGTGGCGCTGTCTCAGACAGTGGCCACAGGACAGTGGCAGAAAGGCTGTAACTGCAGTCTGAGCCTAGCACAGAGTTCCTGAGCAGGAAGTCAGCGACCCGCCCTGTCTGAGCTCGCTGGGAAGCAAACTTCTTTGGAGCTGCTAAGCTCAACAAGGGGACTGTCAGAAGTTGGGAACGATCTCATCTTAGACAAAGGGGACCCCCACACACACACACACACAAAGCACATAGGCCTGATGGAGACGCAGTGTTTGGAGAATGGTGGAAGGCATTCGCGGGAGCTTAGCGCAGGGCGGACTGGGGCTCGCCTCACTTGGTAGGCAGAGCAAAGCGGCTGGGGTGCACTGGGGTTGCGCAGTTGACTGCTCTGAAGCTCGCGTTTGTGTGTGGTGTGCTTATTTTTGTTCAGAAACCAATAAAAGGAGCATGGTAAATGCATAGACGCAGACGAGGCTTTTATATGGTTTTGGTGTTTAAATTCAACTGACAGAAGCACTGACTTTTGTTTTTTTTGTCCATTACAGGATTCTACTCTGATACTTGATGTTCCACTGGGTGTGATCTCAAGAATTGAAAAAATGGGAGGCGCGACAAGCAGAGGAGAGAATTCCTATGGCCTAGACATTGCCTGCAAAGTAAGAGGCTCAGTACTTCCGTACACATAGAAAAGGGCACATTCGTGTTGAATGAGGAGAACATTAACGTGGGTTTAAAAAAAGCAAAGACTGTAGAGTAATGTCCAGCCCCAGAAAGAGCCCGAAGGACCTGGAGGTCCTCTCTCTCAGTGTTTCTCAGTCCTACACACCTGGGAAGGCTTTTTAAAAAATGTAGACCTTTGGGTCCTACCCCAAATCCAACTGTACGCTCGCCTCTGAAGGCTCGGAAGGTTGTTGGACTGAAACACATCTGGGGTCCTGCGAACCGCGATCTAGTGCAGGGTTCGTGGGGGTTGGAGGGACCTCATCACCTGTGCCAGCCCCGGGCTCTCTCTTCACACGGGACCCAGTAGGTTGAGGGTCTGGCTCGAGGCACCTGCGCCCTGCACGTCTGTCCCTGCAGGTCAGACTCGGGCTCCAGGGGCTGTGCAGTTGGTGCCAGCTGCGGTCACTGCTTCCACATTGACGTGCTTGTTGGCGAGATGGGGCAGTTTTACATCGGGATTAAACAGTGAAACGAAGTTCCCTGAAGCCCAGTGCTCTGGCACATTGCATGAGTCCTGGCTGGAGCAAAATAAATATTTATCTAGAAATAGTCCAATTTCCAGCACAGTGGTCAGAGAAAGCTGCTAGTCAGTCGTCATGTGAGCCCAGGTCCGTAGGGAGGGGGTCCCTCGCTGGTCTGTCAGCTCCCAGGCTCCGTGTACCAACCGCAAACTCTCAAATCATCGAAATGACTACTCCTCTTGACTGGCGCTTGGCATCGTGACCCAGCAGCCAGAATCCCGGTGGAAACTGGGTTTTGGGTTTTAGCTTTTCACGTGAACACCCAGGCCCAAAGATCACAAGGTTCCGAGGCTGCTGTCTGGACATGCAGTGGCCAATTTGGGGCGTTCACTGGAAGCCCGAGACTCTTCTTTGCTCTTCCTTCATTGCTGCCCTCACTCTGGGGTGACTTGTGGCTGGCAAGGCCTCTGCCAGACCTTCATACTGAAGATTTAAGATGCATGAAGAGAGCTCTCCAGAGAAATAAAAAAGCACTATGAAAAATAGGAAGATAGTGACCCCCAAGAGTGAGGGCCTGACCGTCTCCTGCACAGAGGCTCTGCTGGTTGGCCTTGATTAACTGGAGGCACCCCAAAAAACTCTAGCTCCGAAAATAAAAGGATGCTATTCATTTTGTTATGTGATACAAATTGGTATTTAAGTTAGGAGCCTGTTTTGCCTGGTTTCAGTCTAAAGGGTTTTCCTGCTTATTGCAGAGACACCTCTTGGAAGGTGCCTTTGTAATTTGGTTTTGAGCATCACGTTCCTGGAAGCATTGGCATTACTGGCACAGAGGGCTTTAATGTGGTTTGTATGGAATGCCCTGAAAGTGAAATTGCATAATAAAAATACATGACATTACTTGTTTGAGAGCTTAGCATGTCAATCATTTGCAGATTTTCTGAAACCGAGTTTAAAGGAAAAGCATGAGGGGGAGTGTCTGTACTGTGGGACACGTTTGCCTGGTTCTGAGACTGTTTGATAGCAGATACACATTTGGAAAGCTCTGTGAATAAACACTGCTTAAGAATGCAAGTGATCTCAGAAAACCATTGAGGTAGAGTGGATGAGGTACAGGATGGGAGCCTGACTCTGTCTTCTCTAGCGTGTCACTTCACCCTTACCCCTGACTGCGAGGGTGCCAAGCTGGGTGTCTGGAGACATCACACAAAGCAAGGTCATGTTCTCTGTAATCTAGGCTCCCTGTCCTCTCAGGTGAGTGACTCAAGCACCCTGAGGTGAACAGAAGGATCTTTTGCTAATGAGAATGACTTTATTTGAAGACTCAATGTCCCATTTCTCTCTGCCCTCCAGGACATGAGGAACTTGAGGTTCGCGTTGAAGCAGGAAGGCCACAGCAGAAGGGACATGTTCGAGATCCTCACCAAATACGCCTTTCCCCTGGCCCACAGTCTGGTAAATTCCAGGATCCTCCTCTCCTGGCAGGTCCTGGGTGGCTCTCCCTTCCTTGCCCCTGTGCTGAGCTTTCCAGGAGACATGTCTTCCAGGTTGTCTAGCAAAGCTAGAACCTTCCGTGGGAGTGGCCCACATGTGCATAACCCTCCAGCGCCGAGCGTGCCCCAGGCTCAGCCTGTCCTCATTTGAGAGGGGGCCATGGGAGGTCACATCCCACAGTTGGCTACTGTCCACTGAGGAGCTACTGAGGGAGTTTACGAAATGCCTTTTGGAAGTGCAAGCAGTCATCCGAGCTGACTACCTCCGCAAACTCAGTTCTGCCCTGCAGGCGTGGGAGCTGCGCCCTGGTAGCTGAGGAGGGCAGACTCGCATTTGAGCCAGTCATGTCGTTGACCATGAGCGCCCACCTAGTCCACACCATGAGCGGGATGTGCAGAGCAACCTTCCTCCCCCATCTGAGGCAGGTGCCTGCAGTAAGTGCCCTGCCTCTTGCTGTGAGCAGTCTTCCTTCTTCCTGCCTTGGTCTTGTTCACCTCTGCTTGCCCCTCTCCTCAGCGTAACTCAAAGCAAATACCTGTCGGGCGAGTAAGGAGCTAACTCACAGGTGTGTGCGGCCCCCGTCATACATGCAGGGTCAGCGTGCGGCCCACGGGCCGCGGGCCAGGTCCTGAGTGCTATGGCACCTCGCGGCGTAGCTTTTCTTCCTTTGGTTCTCTCGCTCTCTCCTGCCCCTCCCCCCTCGCCCTCTTTCCTTGCTTCTCCCCCCTCTCTTTTTGTGATAAAGACCTGAGATTTTTTCCCCAACGAGACAAGGCTTCTTTCACCCCCAAATTCTGTCAGCACTGTTCCAGTCAAAGAAAATTCATGCTTGCTGGAAAGGACAATTTATACAGACTGTGGAGGTCTAAGGCGATGCCATAGTCACCGTGAGTCACATGTTAGGCTTAGATGTACTGTTTAAAACAAACGCAGGAGCAGTGTAGAGTTGAATACATACTCAGCCTTTTCTCAGCTTTTGAGTAAATGTGTAAGCTAAAAAATGTTCTTTTGTAAATTTTTCACTATCAGCATAAAAAGTTTTATGGAAACACGTCTTTGGAATTGCTGTCACAATGAGAACAGAAGCCTAATCCGCAACGACTGGCATTGTGTTGTGTCCTGGCCCTAAGGAGTGAGACCCTGGGAGAACGGCTCCCGCGCCACCTCCTGCTGATCTTGCTCCGCCAGAGTTATTGGGGCTTGAGGGCCATGTTGGCCTTCTCGGGGGCACCACTGACAGTGTTCTCTTTTCCCCGCATTTCCTGACTCCGAAGATTCTGCTTGGCTTACCTCAGAAGCTGCTTCCGGTTTCAGTCCCTCCTAAGCCATGGGGACGGCTTTCCCGGTTCTGTCCTGTCTGCGGGCCAGTCCACTCTGCGTGCTTCTTGTCCCATACATTGACCTGGGGCATGGTTCTGCCTCGCGCCCTTGCCCCCCAGCTGTCACATTGCCCTGGGCCCCTGTTGAGCCAGCTCTTTCTCCCCAGCGAGGCCCCACCTCCTCCAGTCTCCTCCCACGCTGCCGCCGTGGCTGCTGAGCATACGTGCTCTGGGCTGGCTTCTGTCTGCTTCTGTTGGGACTGTCAGTGCTGTCGCTCCCAAGTTGTTCAGGTGCTCTCCGTGCCCCTGCAGGGCTACCTGTCTGGAGGAGGCCTCAGGTGCCAGCATTTTCCCCTCTGCTCAGGCAGTGGTCAGGCAGGCCCGCCCCTCTCCTTTAAAGACCGTCCTACGCATCTCTCTCCAGTGAAGCCTTGTTCGCAGAGGGCACAGTGCGGGCTGACTCTTCGTGTCCCACAGTAGCTAAAGTTGAAGCTGCCGCCCTCAGTGTTTTGGCATTTGCAGGTGGGGCCTTTAGGAGATTAGTTTTAGATGAGGGTGGAGAGCAGAGCCCCAGGAGGGATCAGTGTTGTGAAGAGACATGAAGGGGCCAGAGCTCCCCCTCTTATGTGAGGACCCAGGAACAGCTCATGCAGAAGCCCAGCGTACTGCCTCCCTGACCTTGGACTTGCAGTTCCCATGCTGTGAGGCATAAACATTTGCCGTTGAAGCCCGCAGTCTAGAGTGCCTTGTTACGGGCCCCGTTCTGGCCAGGCTCTGCTCTAGAGTTACCCCAGCCTCAGCCTCCAGGAGCAGTTTGCCTGGAGGATTGGGATGCACGGGTGCATACGACACAGATGTGCCAGTCAGGATGCCCGGAGAACAAAAAGTGAGGGTGTTAAGTCCAGGAAGGCTTCCCAGAGGAGACACAGCCTACAAGATGGTAGGTGTGTTTCCCTGGGCACACATGCTCTTGACAAGCGGGAGCAGTCTGTGCTGGAGTGGAAGGAGCGGGTCGTGCACTTGAGGAAAGTGGGCGAGGACTGAGGCGGTAGTAGCAGAGAGATGCTGAGAGGGAAGGCGGGGCCTCAACGCGCAGCGCCTCCGTGCCCGAACAGCGAACAGCGAAGCGTTGCTTTTTGTCTGACAGTGAGGGGCTCCTTTAATGGGGGTTCAGCAGGAAGGGGACAAGAACAGACTCTGGTCCACCAGGTGACTTGGGCGACAGGGGTCAGGGTTCCATTTCAGGAGATCTATGTTAGTGCATAGTGATGAGGGCTTGAAACGGGGCCATGGAGAGGGAAAGGTGAGACATTCAAGGCCGGTCTGGACGCTATGGTCAGCAGCAATAGCTGACTGCATATAGTTACGAAGACAGATAGGATGGTAGACAGGAGACTCCAGCCTGGATCACCACGCCAGGCTGAAGGTGGCAGGGCCGGCAGGTGAGCTGGGGGTCCAGGAGAGGAGGAGGCAGTGAGCTATCTCTGAGGCCTCTCGAGCTGGAGCCGCGCAGGAGGCAGGCGGCTGCAGGGGCCCCCGCGCTCTGGCCGCCCAGAAATTGACTTGGTAGGCTGGCTGCGATCGTTGGCACCCTCATAAATGCAGCCGAAATTGCCAGAAGAGAGAAGTACAGTGAGAGGAAGTAGCGTGGGTGACCTGGAGAAATGCCAGCCTCCGATGGTTCTGATTGTGGATGAGTGTAAAGAATGCTCTTTTTCCAAATGGTTTCGAATGACCTTTCCAGTGTACTTTGTGGGCCTTTGTGGAATAAATAAATGCGTACATTTATGCATAAAAGCAACAGCGTCCCAGGGATATTAAAGTGTTTCCCCCAGGGAACATGTTTAAAGCAAACTAGGGGAATTATTTACATAAATGGAAGTCTAAATGGCAATTTATGTGGTAGCTGCTTTCGACCTGTGAGACCTCAGTCAAGTTTTTGGCCGATGGTACTTTTGATGCAGTTATTTGAAACGGCTCACAGTTGCACGTGGAATAGGCAGAAGTTGCTCATTCAGAGCATGTTACTCAGAGTGATGAACTTTGCCAGATTCTACTGCTTTCTGTGGCTCTCTAAAATTTTAGACTTTCCCTCCTCTACTGTAGTGAAAGCATCACCCCTGTGGACCTCTTTGGAGGAAGGAGTCTTGTTTCTAAAGTGTGTAATCTATGAGGTGAAATGAGGTCACTTGACATTGCTGCTCCCTTAACTGGTAGATGGAGGCTTTAAAAGAAGCAAACATTTTCAATTTCAGAAATCAAATTAGAGAAAACGCTCACTTAAATTCCTGTTCAAACATGGCAAAATTCCTCCAGGAATAGAGCAGGTGTGAGCTGATCCCTGAATGTTTACCACCAGGTGTTCTGAGCTGCGGCTCGTTTGCCTCACAGGAAGGGCCTGATCTTCCTAAAGACCACCTGGTTGCGGCTGCCCCGCCAAGTGAGGGCCTTGTCAAGTATTAAAACATAGTTGTGGGCCCTCCCTGGTGGCGCAGCGGGTTAAAGCACAACACTCAGAAGCTGAAGCCACTTCCGCATGAGTTCGATCCCCGCCTGCCCCGGAGGTGACCACATGGCGCGGCAGACCTCTCCTGACCCGCCCGCTGCTCCCCTCAGCAGTGCACTTCGTCCATCTGCCTGTTCTGCTCCCCACTCTCCCTGGTGAAGCCTCTCACCGTCCCTGCGCCTCTGGCCTGTACCCCAGTTCTGTATGCACAAATAAATAAATCTTTTTAAAAAATATAGTTGTGTTTTAATCTGGAAATCTGATTTTTGTGGCGCATCCTTTCCCCAAAACTGCGAAATTATGCCTGTAGCTGTACAAAATTGAGGTTTCAAAAGTGATTCGTATTCAAGGTAGAAGGTAGCATAAGTCTAGTCTGAGTTTTCCTGGTTCTTTGTTAAAAGGCTCAGTTTGGGCTGTGATGTTACGCTAAGCAAATCTGGTGAGGAATCGGAGTGTACCTTGACTGGACTGTTAGTGCCTTCACACTAAGCTTGAAATTCTTTTTTTCCTTTTTTTGCCTTTTCCAGCCAATATTTGCATTTTTAAATGAAGAAAAGTTTAACGTGGATGGATGGACAGTCTATGACCCAGTTGAAGAATACAGAAGGCAGGTAAGTCAGCCAGGAGCACGGCACGTGCAGATCCCAAACATGGTGGTGATACGTCACTGGTCACGCTCTGAGAATCAGTGACATTCTTGCTAAGTGTGCATTCAGCAGCTGACTTGATGTCTCCATTGCCATGTAGTGTACATGCTCATTCCTGCACCATTTCAAGCTTCCTTGGAGGCCGGCCACCTCCGTTCTGTTTCTTCCACAAAGAACAGCAGTTATGCGTGGTGCTGGTTCATGAAATGAGCGCACACTGGGGGTCTCGAACTCTCACGCTTCCCTGCTGGACTCTTTGGGAGTTGCTATTGCTCTATATCTGTATATTCGGAGGTTGAACTGGCTGGCAGTTATTATCATTGATATTATGGGGCCAAATGAATTAGAACTTTTCCTGTAATGACGTGTTTCCAAGCAACCTTCTGGAGTGAGTTTACAGTTGCCTTCACTGCTCTCAGCCACCCGTGCACACACTTCTTTGCTGCAAGAAGGGCAGGAGACTTGGGTCATCTTTACAAAGGGTCTCTTGGGACATTACAAAGACCCTGTGCCTGTTCTGTAGCAAGAGCCACTGTTTGGCCTCGGGTGTGCCCCTGCCTAGGACAGCTAGGAGTTTTGTGGTAGAACTTTGCCTAATTCTCATTCTGCAGAGCTCTTAAAAGAATGGGGAGGCTTTGCTGAGTGAGCTTTGAGCACCTAGTCAAGCCCAGTCACTTCGCCTGGAAAGGCGGGCTTGTCCAGTTGCGCCGCGGCCCTGAGCTCCAGATGAGGACCCTGGGCTCCAGCCCCCAGGTGGTTTCCTTTTGCAGTGTGACCCGTGGTGTGCGGAGTCATGAGCAGAGTCGAGGCCCGCGAAGGGGGTGCGGGAGCGCACGAGTGAGGTAGGACACCTGTTCCTTCAGGACTCAGCTGTAGACTGGAGCTGCGGCCGCGTGTGCCTGGCTTGAACGGCCCCTGTTGTGGGTCAACTCACGAGCAGGGCCACTGCGACCTCAGGCGCCCTGGAGACGTCTGTGACATTATGTAGTAAGTTCTTTGTGCCTGATGTTGGGAACATTATTGACAATATTAAGACTTATTTTTTAGGTCGAAGCTTCTAGCTTGAAAGCAAGCAGCTCCCGCTTTTAAGATGGCATGCGTGCATGAGCTGGCGAAGGGACTCTGTTCTAGACTGCCATTACACTCCATCTTTTGTCTTATAACTTTCTGGTGGGACTTAGCACTCTCATGGACGCAGCAGCAGACGCATCTGCTTGGTCCGCGGCCTGTAGGCCAGACCTAAAGGAAAGGTACAAATGTCTGTCCCAAAGCAAGCGCCCGCGTAGCTCACTGTGTGTACTTGTGTGTGTGAGCCTGGGGGCTGCTCCACCACCTCCGGACCACGTCGGTACCAGATACCATCTTGCGGGTGGAGGACAGGACAGGAGCTGTCCTCTGAGTCTCCCTGGTGCTCAGCAGTCTGCTCCAATGCAAACGACTGTATGGCTCATCCAGGCTCCAGGGCCACGGGCAACCCCGAACAACTTGGCTGTAAAGCTCTGAGGAGGTGGCGAAATGAGCCTCCCCAGAGGGGTTTTCCTTCACTTCCCCTCTGACTTGCCTTGTAAACTTTGCCTCTTTCTACTCTGGAGCAGACTCAAGCCTTCGCTCTGTTTTGAGCGGGGAGAAGAACTTTCCAGAGTGTCTTTTATACGCTCACTTAGGTGTGGGTTATGATGACGCGCTGCATTTGTCTGAGGTGAGGGGGTGCATGGGTGAGGGGTGAACTCAGGTGTATCCATATCGGCAAGTAGCAAGGGAGAGCTTGCTGCACCACAGGGCGCGAGTGTTTCCCAGGGTGGTTCTGTTTTGTACTCTGATGTTGTCTGTATTATTGATCTGACCCCCTTCTTACAACTGGTGCCACCACCCCGAGGTCAAGGGGGTGAACAAGCAGTATCTGCTCAAAAGAGAAAGGGGAGCCCAGGCCGCATGCAGGGCTGAAGTGGCGCGGCCTGACCCGGCCTCTCTCCCTGCAGGGCTTGCCCAACCACCACTGGAGAATAACTTTCATCAACAAGCGCTATGAGCTCTGCGACACATACCCCGCGCTGCTGGTGGTCCCCTACCAGGCCTCAGATGACGACCTCAGGAGAGTGGCTGCTTTCAGGTCCCGGAATCGAATTCCAGTGAGTACTGCAACTGGCCTTTTCCACACAGTGTCTTTTATCCCCCAAGGATGGTTGTCAGGCCACTCAGCGCAATCCTCTAGTGCAGTTTCAGTCCAACCAGTGAGGACCAGGTGCCTGGCGGGAGGGCGAGGCGGCCCTGCCTCCAGAGCTCCCTGCCAGGCAGGGGCCAGCGGAGTGGCCTGCTGCAGCCCAGGCAGCCGGCGCGGGAAGCGGGGTTGCGGGAAGGAAGGAGAGAGGGAAGGAAGGGTCACAGTGGTTGCAGTCGTTTGGCACGAAGTCTGCCAGCGATCGGCCGAGTGCACAACGGGGTCCAGTGCAGCCTGTCCCGGGCGCCTGCCCTGCCCTGGGCCTCACCCACAGGGTTCTCTGTGGTCCGTAAATACTTAGGTGCATGTTGTATCTTCCCCATGTGCATACATGTAATTGACTAAAAATGCGGCGAGTCTGCTTGCTCTGTTTTCAGGGCCTGTCATAAGAAAAGCATTGTTTTGCCTTCCGCCCCCCCAAAAGTATAAAAGAAGGGACAAAGAATTTGAGATTTAACGTCACCTTGCCTTTAACCTCCAAGTCTAGACATTCCTGTCCTTAAATGGCTTTTTTGTGTGAAACTTCGGTAATCTGTCCGTAAAACTTTGGTAGTCTCATGTGAATGGTACTATTTAAAACCACTTGCTCCTCTCTGAGTGCCGCTTGTGCCTTCCTGATGTTTATTGTAGGGAAAGTATGCCCGCTGACTCATCATGCCAGAACGCGGGCTAAGGAAGCTACGCTTAGAAGCTTAGTCCTCTGCGTGGCCATACTTTGTGGGTCATGGCCTGCTCAGTTAACCTTCAGTGGTCATCTGCATCTGCTTTCGCAGGGTGTGTGAGAGAGAGACAGGAGAGAGGGAGCAGGAGAGAGACTCTCGTGAGCTGGGGCAGGAGAAGGGGTGAAGCAAGCAAACCCAGCGGCTGCCTCCAGGCTGCCCTCGACGCGGAAGTCCTCCTGCGCTGTGAGCATGCGCCGGCTTACCCCAAATGGAATGCTTGCTTCTGTGCCTCTCTACCCATTAGGTCGATCTTCCTAAGGCTGAGTTTTTCATCACTGCTAGATCTTTACAGATGCCACGCCTAGGAATAGCTAATGGGAGATAATGTGTTTGTTCTGCTCTACCTTCCAATCACCTGACTCTTGACTATAATCCAGAAAATGCATGTGCTTTTAATGTGAAAGCATTAGTATTTGCTCTTCAGTTCTTTTTAAAGAGCCTATACAAAATATAAAAAGCACTGGCAAGAAAGAGACCTTGCTATTTTGTGCATAAATAACACGCAAACTGTTTGATGCACACCTCTCCGGGCGCCGGTGTGTTCAGGCACACTCCTATCTGGGGACATCAGGCTCCTTTGCACGTTGCTATGAGAAACATGCTGGGATAAACATCTTTGGGCGGTGACTCCTTTATGTCCCTCCCAAGCAGAGAGAAGGGGGCCGAGAAATCTGGGCTCAGGTAGGCACAGGGCTGCTTGAAATTGACAACCTGATGAGGATCTTTATCCAATAAGTCTAATGTATTTATAGAACTTGGCTCTTTCCAAAGTAAGCTTGTATGAAATTAACACGCTGTCCACCTTAGGCTAACAGTGTTATGTGTCAGTTCTGTTTCAATAAACCTGAAAACAAATTAAATTAAAAATAATAATAAAAGGATTTCCTATTCCTTGCAATAAAGGCCATTGGAGGTGGGGAGAGCAAGTCTCATCTCTAGGTTGACAGTAAGAAAGGGGGGTTGGAGGGTCTCTGTGCCTTTCCCAAGGCTTCTGAAGCTCAGCTCCCAGAGCTCCCTGCCAGGCAGGGGCCAGCAGAGTGGCCTGCCGCAGCCCAGGCAGCCGGCGCGGGAAGCCGGGTTGCAGGAAGGAAGGAGAGAGGGAAGGAAGGGTCACAGTGGTTGCAGCCCACTTAACTTCTTAGCCATGGGCCACCCTAGTGTATGAAACAGCGCTTGGCACGGTGCAAAACACCCGCTGTCACTGTGGACGTTGGCCTGTGAGCACCCGCCGTGGTCGTTTGCCATCCTGCTGCCTCCAGGATCAATGGCAGCCCGGCTGGTGCCAGCAAGCTCGCTGGTGCCGCTTTCGTCTCATGTCTGCTCGGCGTAGTTGTCAGTACTGGGTTTTGCTGTCCAGCCCAAGGACGCACACTGAGCTGGGACTTGTGTGTGCTTCCCCAGTCCTCCCAGCAGACCCATGAGATGACGTCACCTCCCATTCACAGACGGATGAGAGGGAAGTGACAGTGGCCAGGAGTTCAGTGCCCAGCTTAGAGCCATGGAACATTCACGCCAGTCCCAGGGCAGCACGGGTGAAGCCATGCTGCGCCTCTCACCCCTCTACTATCTTTACTGAGCTTTGATTCCCTACCGGACAGGTCACCAGTTAAAGTCAACAGTTCTGGAGCAAACAGCTCAGTTAAGAAGTGGGCAGCAGGGCCCTCCCTGGGGGCGCAGCGGGTTAAAGCACAGCACTGAGAATCTAAAGCCGCTTCCGCATGAGTTCGATTCCTGCCTGCCCCAGAGGTGACCGCTGCTCCCCGCTGCTCCCCTCAGCAGTGGACTTCGTCGATCTGCCTGTTCTGTACCCCACTCTGTCTCTGGTGAAGCCTCTCACCCTCCACATCTCTGGCCTGTACCCCAGTTTTGTATGAATAAATAAATCTTTAAAAAAAAAAAGTGGGCAGCAGATCTGAGTAGACAATTATCCCAGAAAGTCAGTAACTACACGGAAGGAAGGGAACCTCCTTCGCGGCTGGGGGGAAGTGAGCGGGTGGGCTGTGCTGGAACGTAGCCTGGACTTCCCTTCAAAAGCTGCAAGTGGGAATCCTGCAGGACCAGCATCCCGTGTGGGTAGCTCTCAGGGACGTGGAGCGTGGAGTGGCCAGCTCAAGGGTGAGCTCAGTGCTCCCTGCGGCGCTGTGCCACAGCTGGCAGGGCTAAGGCCCGCGAGGGAGACCTGGTCCGTCCATAGCGCGGGCCACTGCTCAGCCCCCAGGAGAGGCGAAGCATTGCGATGGGCAGCAACATAGGAGGGACGCTCACGGGAGCTTGTGTGGCACAGAGGTCACAGTGACAAAGGCAAATAGTTGATGATTTCGTGTCTAAGTAAAACAAGCCATAGCAGATGAGCAGACCAAGCAGAATACTTACCAGCTAGTGACACTGCTAAATGAAGTTTCTGAGGCTGGGCGGAGGGAGAAAGGGTCAAAGGGCACAAAGGATGGGGGTGGGGAAAATAAAGCGGGCAGTTTTGTAGTTTGCACGTGTGGCATTGTGAACTCCCTTTTCCAGGCATTGCTTCTCACGTGCAGTGAGTGGGCACTCCAGGCCTCACACTGGTCTTGGGCAGAAGTCAGAGCGGGCCCACCAGGCCTGTGGACTCCACGAGCCCTCCCCAGGCCGAGTGACCCACGTCATGGTGGCTCTCTGGCACCTTGCACTGTCCTGAGACCTCTGCTGCTCCCCACGTTAAATGCCATAAGCTCGCCTGGTGGGGCGGTGGCCTGTGGACTTGTCCTGTCACGAGGAACGCGCCGCCCAGGCAGGAGTCCTCGCTTGCCTCACCTCTGCCCAGCCTCTTGTGTGACAACCAGCACGAGCCATAGGCCTGAAGGCCTGTCACCATCTTTCTGCTCTCCTGGGTGATGAGATGCTGGGTGTGCGCTCAGCGCTGATGAAGGAAAGCCTCGGGATCGTGATTCCAGCTGCTCGCCTCCCTAGTGCGTTTCTGGGCGCACCAGTGAACGCACAGGTGACCCAATCCTGCATTTCAGCCAGCAAGATGGGATATACTTCATCGTGACATTTTAGTGCGTTGCTTCTTCTAGTTCTCATTATTTTCTCAAGATTTGGTTTTTTTTCTGATAGCTTAAAATTTCTGAACTAACTGCAGGTGCTCTCGTGGATTCACCCGGAAAACAAGACCGTCATCGTGCGGTGCAGCCAGCCTCTGGTCGGTATGAGTGGGAAGCGAAATAAAGATGACGAGAAGTACCTTGATGTTATCAGGGAGACTAACAGACAAGTCTCTAAACTCACCATCTATGACGCAAGACCCAGTGTGAACGCAGTGGCCAACAAGGTGAGTCAGCCCGGGGCTGCTGGCTGCCCCGTCCTTACAGGATCCCGAGTGCTCTGCCCCGCCACGCTCACGTCGCTCACGTCTGCCTTGAAATAATGCTTACCTTCGGGTGGATGGTTGAACTTGATGAGTTGAGAAAGGCAGTTCACTTGTGTGGAGTAAAGTTTTAATCGCCGAACATGATCTTCAACACAAGGTGCATTACTTTCAAGTCCAATGAAAAGAATGTGTAGGTCACTCTCAAAAATCTAGAGCTGTACTGAAGTTGAAGTTTGGCCAGAATCAAGCCTAAGTTCAGGTTTCTGGAGCCTTGCAGGTGTGGATGTGGGGAGTTGTGTGCGCTGTGGTTGTTGAAATCCTAACTGTGTAGCTTGACCAAAACACACCCCCTTCGTTGTGCTCCTAAGTGTGTCTTTTCATTTATTGTAAGAACATTCAAGATCTATAGTGTGAATTTTACATCCACATATACATAGTGAATAATCATATTTAATGATTTAATGACATGGCATTAATATTTTCAAAGCGCTCTGCTCTCAGCCTTCTTCAGCATAATGTGCTGAGCGCCCCTGAAGTTGATGAGGGTCCTTGTCCTGAACATCAGTGCAGGGCAGAGTGCTGCCTCGAGAGGTGAAGCTGTTTGGCCAGTGTTAAATAGCCCCAGATGAAAGTGATGTTTCCAGCTGATCGCCGGTGTTTGGGATCAGTTTTTCTCTCCTGTTCTTGCCAGCTGTCACTTCCGAGTGCCCGCAGTGGGCCCGGCCAAGGTGTTCACCCCAGTCCCTTCTGCCTTTTGGAGGAATTCTTTCTTGTTGGCTGGAGGCTTTCGTCTCGTCATCTACAGTATTTTGCACGTCCTGAGGTCACTTTTCCGGCATTTTCAATTCTTCAAGGCTCATTTATGAATCAGAAAACAAGACAGGTCCCAGAGCAGCCGAGACAGCTGTAGCCACTCTTGCGATTTGCCTCCATTTCCTCCTGGGATCCCCTCCACACCCCCTGCCCTCGGTCTTGGACCAACTATCTCTTACTACAGATAGTATTAGTTTAGGCAATAACAGTGATTTTGAAGGAATCAGGAAGTTAAAGTGATGAATAAGTTAGGAATTATAAATAAAACCTTCAGGAAACTTAGTATGACTGGCTTCTGGATTGTTCTCAGTTTTATATGTTTCTGTTCCTGCGATGCTTCATCTATAGTTCAGATTGGAATGCATGTATAAAACACAAAATTTCCATGTATACACTTAGCCTGAAATAGACCATCACGTTAAAATGAAGTATTTGAAAGGAATATTTTAAGATGTAGAGTGTATGCAGTGACTGTGTCCACTGTGTTAACTCCAGAGCACATTGTGAGAGCAGGCAAATCCTTGAAGGCCTCTGACTCTCAGGAAATAGGCCTGTGTTTCCAGGCCTCCACGAATGAAAGGGAAGGGGAAACCGAGGCGTTTGAGGGCCGAGTCATTCTTCATAATCTCTGTTCAGATTCTCCTCCTCCAGCAGCTCGTCCATAGCAACGGCCCTTGAACCTTTACCTATTCCTTCTGGGTAGGAAAAGAAAACCAAAAAGTAGGCTTCCAAACCGAGCGGACAGAGAATTTGAACTTTGGGGAACTCAATCTATGCTCGACTAATTGACTTTTACCCTTCTGACTTCTGTTCTCTTTGGATCTAATTGCTCCTCCTCTGTGGAATTGTAGAAGTTTCCCAGCCCAGACACAAGAAGCAGCACCACACCGTTTTAAATTAAACAAGCAGACAAAGCCCGGGGAGATAAGATCCAGCACCAGGCTGCTCCAGTTTTGTAGTGATGCACTTGATGAATTACCATGGAGCTGGATTCGTGTCCGGTTTGCCAGACTGGCAATGAGTGATAGGTGTAGTTCCCCTTTGCTTCTTCACATACCATCTTCAGTTGTTCATGAAGGAAACTCTAGTATTGAGAATTCTTCAAAAATGACTGAGCTATTAAAAAGCCACACGGGAAAAGCGGGTCATCTGCGTAACGCGTGTACAGGTGGAGTGAGACTTGGGCTCCACACTGTTGTGGGCTGCAGTGACCCCCGCATGCACTTCAAGGTGTTCTTCCCAGAGGTGTGGACAACCTGGCCAGGGGAAAGGCCTATTTGTCCATTTTTTCATTAAGTAATAACTTCAAAAACAGCTAAGTGAATGTTGACAGTACCTACCTCTGAGGCTATTCGTCGCAGACTTGACAGATAGCTTTTTACACTTTCACATAAAACCTTTTCCTCACCTTTTCCTCGCCTTTGGAAACCAAAGCCTCACGCTTGGACATAGGGCTCCAGGTTTGAAGTTCAGGGGTAGCCTTTCCTCTGCTGGAAACCTCTGTGACTGCCCCTGGAAGAAAGCTATAGGATGCTTTGGTGTTTCTGCCCCGGCTTCCGCTTTCTGTTCCTTCCATCATTCTCCACTTTATAAAAAATTATGTGGCAGCTGCATACCGTAGCCAGCCTGTGTGGCCATGTTGTGTGCCCAAGCTCGCAGGCTCTTGCCAGTGACTGTGTGATGCTCCTCTGTGTGGGCACCTGTCCTGGTGACTTTCACACATTCATGTGTTTGCTGTGTCCCCCCCCCCCCTCAGAGTGTTGTTACAAAGCTGATGGTCCTGTCCTTCAGATCTGGAAGAAGAGCTGGTAATTCTAGAGCATTCTGGAAATGACTTCCATGCAAATGCAGATCCCTAGGAAATTGCTGCCTGCCCTGTATCTCTCCTTGAAGCTCCAAGTGTGACTGATGTTCCGAAGCCTTGGGGGTGTGGTGGCAGGGGGGTGAACATCGGCTCACATTGACTATTCTAAATAGGAGGGTTTTAGGTTGTTGGCTTGGAGCACCGACAACTTGAAATGTTTGTGTAAGTTACTGATAAAGTAGAAAACCCAGCTGACTGTTTGTGTATCTTGTTTCTTAGGCAACAGGAGGAGGATATGAAAGTGATGATGCGTATCATAACGCCGAACTTTTCTTCTTAGACATTCATAACATTCATGTCATGCGGGAATCTTTAAAAAAAGTAAAAGACATTGTTTACCCTAATGTAGAAGAATCTCACTGGTTGTCCAGTTTGGAGTCTACTCACTGGTTAGAGCACATCAAGGCAAGTATACTTTCTAAAAAAAGCTTGACGTATATTTATAAAAAAGCAAAGCAGTTGCTTAGTGGAATTTTCTTTCATTTGTTAAGTTTTCAGAAATTGAACAGTGGAAGAGGAAGTACTTGTTCTGTAGGGTTCTGCCCTTTACAGACTTGTTTCTTTATGATTTGCTTACCTGCGTTAAAGATTTCACAGCAGCACTCTTAGACTAAGTGAGGGAAGTGGGCTGTCCCTTTCCTGTCCTCGGCAGTCCGTGGTTGAGTCTCTTCACACAGGTTATTTAGGAACAGCCCATTTATCATCTGACCTACTGCGTGGCCCTCAAGGACCCAGAGAAAGATTGCATTTATTGGGACTAATCCCAAATTGCCTTACTCTACAGAATGGATTTTGTGTTGTTATTATAGTTGATCCTTCATCTTGATAAAGTCATCCAAAATTCCATTCTTTTAAAAGTGAAAGTACTTGAATATTTTCAAGAATATCTGAGGCAGTTGTGGGGTAGTATGATGTGATTTCAGTAATGGGGAAACTGAGTCAAGTATATGGGAACTTTGCATTGTACCTCTACAAGTTTTCTGTAAATGTAAAATAACGTCCCTAAAATAAAAGAGTTACTTTGAAAAAAGATGACATTCTCATGGTGTATAAAACTAGACCCTGTGAAGGTCCGGCATTCTTCTGCCTTTATGGAGGTTCCTATGTGATTGAAGAAATTATATGTGTGCAGAAACAGAGCATAACTTTCCAGATTACTGTGCATCAAGTAGCAAAGAGCATTCACAGCAAAGTCAGGACGAAGAACAGACCCTTTGGGATTATGGGGGACTTGAGCTGGGCCTTAAAGAAAGCATAAGGGTAAGAGGACCCTTCCTAGCAAAAGGGCAGCTAGCTAGCTGGGACAAATGCCTAATTCTCTGCCCAGCCTTTGACTGGGTTGTTTTCTGTTTGTTGAGTTGTATGAGTTCTTTATATATTTTGCATATTAACCCCTTGTTGTATATAGAATGTCCAGATAGCCTCTCCTAGTCAGTAGGCTTCCTTTTCATTTTGTGGTGGTTTCTTTCACTGTACAAAAGCTTGTTAGTTTGATGTATCGATAGTACCATTTGCTTATTTTTGCTTTTTTTTTTTCCTTGCAAACACATCTCTGAGATTGATGTCCAGGAGTGTATTGTCTGTACACAGTGTAAATAATTTTAGGATACAGTGTTAGATAGTGGTCTTATGCGTATGGCTGTCCAGTTTTCCCAGCACCATTTGTTGAGGCTTTACTTTCCCCATTGTATGGTCTTGACTCCTCTGTCATAGATTAACTGTCCATATAGGTGTAGGTTTATTTCTGGTGTCACAATTCTAGCCTACTGGTTTGTATGTCTGTTTTTATTCCACACCGTACTTTTTTTAGTACTGTCACTTTATAATATAGTTTGAACTCAGAGAACATGCATCTTCCGTTTTTCTTCTTTTTTCACTGGCATGCTTTAGTTGTGTTGTCTTCTGTGGTTTCCTACAAATTTTATAATTGTTCTATTTCTTTAAAGAAACTTTGACAAGTATTGCTTTGAATCTGTACATTGCTTTGGGTAACATGTCCATTTTAACAATGCTTATTTTTCCAATCCAAACACATGGGTTCTGTTTCCATTTCTTTGTGTCTTATTTCTATCAACAGTTTTGTAGTTTTCAGTGTACAGACCTTTCACCTTCCTTGTTAAATTTGCTTCTAGGTATTTTATTGTTTTTGATGTGATTGTCAATGAAATTGTTTTCTGAATATCTTCTAAATTCATTGTTTACGTAGAGAAACACAACAAGTTTTTGTATATTGATTTTAGATCCTTCCACTCACAGTATTCATTTCTTAGTTCTACTACTCTTTTGGTGGTGTCTTTAAGATTTTCTAGGTATGTGATAATATAACTTCTTTTTTTCCAACTTGCATTCCTTTTATATCTTTTGTTTGCCTAATTGCTCTGACAAGGACTGCCAAAACCATGCTGAACTATAGTGGTGAAGTAGATATCCTGGTCTTCCTGATCTTGTGGGAGAAGCTTTAAGCTTTTCATCATTGAGTGTGATATTAGCTGTGGGTCTGTCGTATGTAGCCTTTATTGTGTTGAGGTACAGCCTTTGTACTTCCATTTTATTGAGAGATTTACATAAATGGATCTTGAATCATGTCACACACTTCATGTGTGACTTTTTCTTTTTGTTAATATGGTAAATTACATTAATTGATTTGTACATGTATTTGTATATCTTTGCATCTCTGGAATTAATCACACTTAGTCCTAATGTATTATTCTCTTAATGTTTTGTTGAATTTAACATGCAAAGATTTTGTTGAAGATTTTTACGTTTATGGTTTATGGAAGAAACTGGTCTGTAGTTTTCTATTTTTGTGTCGTCCTTGCCCAGTTTTTGACTCAGTGATTCTGGCCTCATAAAATAGGTATAAAAGCATTCCCCACTCTGCACTTTCGAAGTTTGAGAAGGATACCTATTAGATCTTCTTTGAAGGTTTGCTAGAATTCACTAGCTCTGGGCTTTTATTCTGAGAGACTTTTTTTTTATTTGTGTGCTTGTGATTGCTGTCTTCAAAAGTTATCTATTTCGTCCTGGTTCAGCTTGGAAAGTTGTGTGCTTCTGGGTTGTTCTGTTTGTTTGCATGTAGCTGTTCATAGTAGGCTCTCTTGTCTCTTATATTCAAGTAGCTGTCGAAACTTCACCTCTTTCTGATTCTTTTAATTAGAGTTTTTGTTCTTTATTTTTTAGTGAGCCTAGATTAAGGGTATATCAAATTTTTGTGTCCTTTCAGAGAATCTCTTGTTGGTTTTATTGATATTTTGTTTTATTTCTGTTTCATTTATTTCTGTTCTAATTTTTACTTCCTTCTGTTTACTGACTTCTACTTGCTCTTTTTTTAGGTCCTTCAGATGTAAGGTTAGATTATTTACTTGAGACTTTTCTTGCTGCTCACTGTGATCCTGTATTGCTACGAAATTCCCTCCTAGTAATCGCTTTTGTTGAATCCTATCGAATCTGATAGGAATCCGAAATGGTACAGCTACTTTGCAAACAGCTTGGCAGTGTCTTAAAAATTTATCTAACCATGCAGTGACCTCATGATCCAATCATTGCCAGCCTAGGTGTTTACCGAAGAGAACTGAAAACGTATGTCCCTACAAACGTGTATGCTAACGTTCCCTGTAGTGCTACTCTTAAGAAACAGGTGCTGAAACAGCCCAGTGTCTGTCTGTTGGTGAATGGATAGATACAGTGGGGTCTACCCGCGTAGGGAATATCATTTGGCCTCACAAAGGAATGGAGTGCTGTCGTGCTGTGGCGTCAGTGCACCACAAACTCTGCTCAGCGGAAGAAGCCAGACATAAAGGAGTAGCTATCGGTGTGATTCATTTATGTGAAATTTCTAGGAAAGGCAGAAGTCCCAGGACAGAAAGTAAACTAGAGGCTGCCTGGGGCTGGGAGCAGACATTAACCTCAGAGCGCACAGCCCTTTCTGGGAGGGGAAGTGTTCTACCGCTGGGTTGTGGTGTGGCTGCGCGAATGTAAATTTATTTTTTTAACTGCACACTTATGGATGGGAGATAAGTTTTGTGGTTTATAAAGTATTTTATAAAGTACTTGTCCGACAAGGATAGCACAGCTCTTTACAGACATACATTTACTGGTGCTTCTCAGTCTCGGCATTTTCTGAGAAAGTCACCACTTCTGGCAGCTGTTCTCCTGTTTCTGAACCATGTGCAGAGTTCCTGCTTTGTCATCGTAAAGCCAGAAGGTGATTTCTCTTACATCCGACGTTTAAGGCCCTGACTGAGTAGACCTAGCGGACCAGCGAGTTTGCTAATATGCTCACCATTGCAGGTTGTATTGTGTCTCCCCAAAACTCATGTTGAAGCCCTTCACCCTTTGTACCTCAGAGCATGACCTTAGCGGGTGCAGTAGTTAAGACAAGGTCATCTTGGTGTGGAGCGGGCCCTGGCCCACACAATCGGTGTGCACAGGGAGACACAGAACCCGGGCACATCTCAGCCTGTGGCCCCCCGACCCAAGTGCAGTTCCGTTTCGGCCGTTAGTCCCCGTGGCTGCCCGGCAGCTCAAGCAGGGGGAAAGCGGGCTAGCGCCTGAAAACGGGCGTGAGGTGCACCTGGCTTCCTGCCTGTCTGGTTTCGGTTTTGAACACTTAGTTGCAGTCAAGTGCAGTTTCCCATCAGACCCTGCAGCTCCTGATGTTCCACTTGCAGGACTTTTTCCGTTCTGAGCATTAATAGTACTTTAAAACAGCACTTTGTCCAGGGTTCAGTGTGCTCCCTTCAAATGCAAGTAGCAACCTGCTCATGCCTCCGATTTTCCTTGCAGCTTGTTTTGACGGGTGCTATTCAAGTGGCCGACAAAGTCTCTTCAGGGAAGAGCTCGGTGGTGGTGCACTGCAGCGACGGCTGGGACCGCACGGCCCAGCTCACGTCCCTGGCCATGCTCATGCTGGACGGCTTCTATCGGAGTATCGAAGGCTTTGAAATCTTGGTACAGAAAGAATGGATAAGTTTTGGACACAAGTTTGCATCTGTGAGTACCTAACAAAGCAGGTTTTTTTTTTTAAGATTTATTTATTTATTCGTACAGAACTGGGGTACAGGCCAGAGATGCGGAGGGTGAGAGGATTCACCAGAGGCAGAGTGGGGAGCAGAACAGGCAGATGGAGAAAGTCCACTGCTGAGGGGAGCAGGGGCGGGTCAGGAGAGGTCTGCCGCGCCATGGGGTCACCTCCGGGGCAGACGGGGATCCAACTCATGCAGAAGTGGCTTAAGCTTCTTTGTGCTGTGCTTTAACCCGCTGCGCCACCAGGGAGGGCCCAAAGCAGGTTTTGGAAAAAAAAAAAAAGTCAGATCATAGCCACTTGGGATTTGAAAAACCAGTTGTGAAGCATATATTTACTTTTTAGAAACCTGTAGTGCGTAGTAGGCATAGAAGTTGTTTGGGAAGTCGGTTTATTCGTCCCTGTGACTGACAGGAGGGAAAGTGTTAGAGTCTGCGTGGACGTGCACGCGGCGCCCCTCACCTGAAACCGCGTGGGAGGCGGGGGCAGGCCACAGGGGCTCCGGAGCCCGCTCTCTCCTAGGGTGCTTCATTGCCAGGAGGGGCTTTCTGCTATTCTCCGATAGGCGTTTTAGGACTGGAAAGAGCCGCCACGACTCATACTTCCAGGCCTTGTTTCCAGGTGCCCCCGGAGGGCGCTGCGGGGAGGCTTTGGGAGCGCCGCTAACGGTCATCTGCATCCCTGTTTCCTCAGTGGTGTCAGTGGCATTTTCGAGTCAAAATCACTGTGTAGTAAATCCGTGAGTGGGAAGGTTTTTGTCTTGTTTTTAGGAGAGGGCCACTTTTCATTATTTAATCACAGCCGCCTGGCCATAGTTTCCAGGCCTGAACTGAAAGTGTGGGCCCTTGGCCGCTGGCAGCTTACTCTGCAAGACCCTCAGGGCAGCATCCTATGCTGCCCGCCGGTGCTGCCCCTCGTGTGAAGTCCTCGCGACACACAGAGGGCAGTGAGGCCTTGCCAGTTTGTGCTGGTGCTTTGTACACATGTGTGCTTCATTTCTCATATTTCAAAATGTTTTGTTACAGTCTTTGTTGCCATGGAAAAACACACTATTTCCTCTGGAAGGGACGTAGTGACTGGAACCAGACTGCTGTCTGTCCACGCCACGCCGTGTGGTGTAGGTCATGTGCTTTCTCAGTTCTGTGCCCCCAGTTAAAATAACCCTCAATCCATTTCAGAGAATAGGTCACGGCGATAAGAACCATGCCGACGCTGACCGGTCTCCTATTTTCCTCCAATTTATCGACTGTGTATGGCAGATGTCAAAACAGGTAAGGGGATACAGGGGGCGCGAAAACACTCAAGTTGATGTTTACACATACTTTGAAGGACTAGCTGAGACTTGCCCCCAAATAGCAACAGGCTAGAGATAGGAGTGAAACAGGACTGGCCATGTACCAATGCATCATTGAAGCTGCCTGATGGGTAGGTGGGGTTCATTTTTTAATTTTCGCTACTGTTGCTATGTGCAGACTTTTTAAAAAGTTATAGAGCTCAGCATTTAACTGTCATCTCTACTAGTGGAGGAGTCATAGAGTTGACAGTATCACATGGCCTCGTTTCTTCTACACCGGCCTTTGGACATAGGCACATTGCTCACATCGTATCTCAGATAATTAATTCTCCTCGCGTATTCAGGGGAATCCACAAAGTTGCTTTATTTTCCTCTTTTTGCTTTTACTTGCCACTTATTTCTAGGCCTCAGTCCTTTGCAAAGCTCCAACAGCTGAGGTGTCCTCCATGCAAGGACCAGAAACATTTAGGCATATCTGTAAATGCGTCCTTTCAGCTTAGTAAAATCTCCAACCCAGGCTTTCATGCTTTCTTTGCTTATTTGTTTCCATCTAGTTCCCCACAGCGTTTGAATTCAATGAGCGGTTTTTGATCACAATTCTGGATCATCTGTACAGTTGCCGGTTTGGTACTTTCTTGTACAACTGTGAGTCCACTCGAGTAAAGCAGGTTAGTGGAAATGCCAGCCTATTGCGTTAAAGGCTCCCTGCAGTGTGGCGAGTCCGCTGAGCCATAGGGGAATCGGGGGCTTCCCACTTGGTGCTCGGCACAGGGCCCTCACCTGTCACCCCAGCCTGGCCTTACGCTTCAGCTGCTTTTCACTGGGTGCTCCGTGGTCACTGCAGAGGAGGACACTGGCTTCGCCCTCAAGTGAGTAGGAACGGTTTTAAAAGTGTACAAATCCTCCTTCCCAAAATGCCACAAAAATGGCAGAAGTGGAGTTTCCTAAAGGCACAAACCAGCACACAGTGGGACGATGAGGAGACAGCACGTTTGAAAGCTGGAAAGCCATCGAGTCATGGTGAACAAGTCAGCTGGGGAAAAGCAGGTGCCAGCAGGGGGAAGCCAAGAAGTGGCCCTCGGCCAGCCTCAGCCAGAAACAGGGCACCCAGTGACTGAGGACCAGACTGTTGCAGGCTTCAGGCCAAGAGAGCGAAGATAACCTGAAGGAAGTTGTATAGAGAATAGGCAGCCAGCTTCCCCATACCTCCTTCTGCCCGCTTCGGCGCTGAGGCCTCTGACAGAGGTTTCTCAAGAGAAGAGGGGAGTGTGGCTCTCAGAGCTGGGGCCTGCCTGCTTCAGGGGACAGGGTGAACGGAGAAGAGGGGGCCTCTAAGAGCCTGCTGGCTTCCCCTGCTGACTTCAGGTGGGAGTGTGAGACAGCCCTCCCCTCTGCCAGGGAGGGGAGAAAACGAACCCCCTCTACCGCCGCTGGCACGGACATTGTAGGATGCGGACTGGGGACTTTCAGAAAGCTCAATAGAGAATTACCATGTGGCCTGGTGAGTTTGCTACATGCCCAAGAGAAATGAAAATAGAAGTGGGAACAGAACCTTTAACACTCTGCTGCTCCCGGCAGCGGCACTCCCAACCGCGAGAAAGTCAAAGTGGCCCCAGTATCTACCAGTGGTGGCTGGAGAGACAATACCCACATGACAGGAGGTCTAGAAAGACAAACTAGGGAAATGAGAGCAGGAAATTGGCGAAATAACCAAAACTGAAGTATGTGCCTGTTGAGGAAGGCGCCTGTCTGTGCGCCTTGGCAACACCCGCCACAAAGAAGAGGTCCTTGTCCTTCCTCTCTAGGGAGAAGAGGAACAGGCAGTTGGTAAGGAAACAGAAGTCAGGGAGACTGGCTTCCTCACAGCAGTGTTGGCAGCACAAGAGTAGGGGAGCCTGGCCTCCAAAAGTCAATTAAGGGAGAAGGTTCCACCTTGGCTCCCAGAGCCAGTGCCCTGCCAGGGCCCTGCTGCCCAGAACTGAAGGCCCAGCCGAGATACTTTGCCATGGGCCTCCTGCTCCTGCACCACACTCTGGAACATACCTGAGTATCCACTCCACAGAGACATGGGGTGAGTGCACCAGGCAACCAACTTGCTCTCCCAAGACAAAACTGAGAGGCCTGCAGGTGCCAGGTGTCTGGCAGTAGCTTGAGAGGTCGGAGGGAAACCTTGGGGCTGAATTAATGCTAGTGGCCCCAAACAGTGACCCCACAGAGCTGGCAGCTATTACATCAGGGAAACAGCCCCAGCAGCGGCACGGCAGAGCGAAGGCAGGGGTACGCAGCCGCACGCTTCCCCAGAAGTGTGAGGCTGGCAGAAGGGCCGGCCACAGCCTCACGCCAGGGCCGCAGACAGGCACAGGAGAGCTCGCGCAAAGACACAGTTCGAAAAGTCAGACAGTTGCTGCTGGAACGAGGCTGCTTTACTCACAACAGATCATGTGGAATATTTGACTTTTTAAATCGTGAGGAGTATAAAAATAAAGTAAGCAAACTGTTCAGCACAACGTGATGAAGACTGTGGCATCAAAAACACAGCTTGGGAGTGGATTCCAAGGAAGGCAGAGATCTGCTGCGTTACTGCCCGTCACACTCAGCGAAGTATCTGTCTGCGTTCCTCGTTACAGCGCGTTAGCTTCCAGTTAGCTTCCAGTTTGCCTGCTCCTCTCTGGTTGAAGTCAGCACTAGGGACAGACACTGTCACATTCTGCCTCGCTGCGTCTGACACTGTTTCCCAAGCTTCCGTTTTCCCTCGGTTTATGGTCAAAAATGGTTCCAAAAAATGTGCTACATACTACATTGAGGTGACGGTTTGCAGTGCTGTGTAGGTTCCAGTACATTTGAAATAAAGACCTGTGAGGAAAACGTGTGTCCATGTGAGGCAGTGGACACCAGGGGAAGCAGCGGAGATTGAGCACGGCCATGCTCCGCTGCTGTCCGCCATCGGGCATCGCACGCTGTAGACTAAACTTCTGGGTGGCTCATTAAAGTGGCACTGTATCTGGATGCCTGCTATCAAGGAGACTCAGGTCATGATTGCACAGTTGAATAAAGACAAAAATGAAAACGTCAGTGGCATCTTAGAAGCACTTTTTCTTCCTGCTGAATTCAAAAGAGCATCTCGCTCATCTGTGCCTCCGTGTTTTTACCTTGCCAGGCAGAGGCTCCTCAGGTCAGTGAACTAGCTGCATTCAAAGTTCCAGCAGCCTGGCCCCTCCCAGCAGCATAGTGACTCTCCAGCAAGGCCATCATCTATGCAAGCAGCGCTAAGTGGCTGCCCTGCACTCAGTGGCCCTGGAGGCTTTTTGAGCTATTATGGGGATAATGAGAATGTCTGGTTCAAGTTGCTGCTGCAGATGGTTTGTGGATTTGTGTGCATTTTCACTTAGGCCTTACACTCTTTTTCTCTGTAGAATGTTCCAGAAAGAACCGTTTCCTTATGGTCGCTGGTAAACAGCAACAAAGAAAAATTCAAAAATCCCTTCTACACTAAAGAAATCAATCGAGTTTTATACCCAGTTGCCAGCATGCGCCACCTGGAACTGTGGGTGAATTACTACATTAGGTGGAACCCCAGAATCAAGCAACAGGTAAGCGAAGTGGCTGCCTGACCTTTACTTCTGGAATCGGATCATTGCACTTGTTTCGTTTTTAAAATATTCTAATGCTGAATATTAGGAAGGGGTGGAGCATATCATGAGGGAATATCAGACTAAAAAAGTTACACTTGATTTTAGACCAACTGTAATTACACATTTTCTTTAATTCCTCAACCACATAAGTCGCTTGGCACAAAATCCATGTTTACTAAAGTGTGACCTGATTTTAAAATTCGGGAAATTTCCAAGTTCCGCATGCCCACTCCTTCCTTTAGTGGCTTGAAGGTGCTGCCCGTGATGAGGCGGTTCTTTCCAGTGATTGCACTGAGATGAGCCTTCAAGGAAAGAAACCGTTTTCCTTCTCTGCTCTGCGTGTGGGCTAACGCGGGCCGCCAGAGGGCTCTCTGCTGTGGGGCTTCCCCTGTCGGGAAGCAGCCCAGGTCTGCCCTTGGTGAGCAGGGCTCCTGGCCACTTAGCAATCAAAGCGGGAAGGAGCGACTCTGCAGGCAGAGGACTCAAAGTCATGCTCAGCGTGCACAGAGTGCCACCCCCATCGCAGATCTGAAGGCGTGTGAAAGGCCGGGAACTGACCCCTCTGCCAGGGTGCCATCCCACCCAGTTTTGGCGACCACACTCCACATCCTGGGCTACCTGATCTCACCCACGGCCCTGCGTCCTACCTCCTGGACTGCAGGCGGCCACTCAGCCTGGCAGCTGGCCCATGCCCCGCCTGCTCTCTCTTCATGGGAGCAGTGCCTACTTCAGGCTGGCACTCCATGTCGAGGTCTCCGCTGCTGCCTTGAAACGCTTTTGCGGTGTAGCCGTGGTCGGGGGCTGTCAGCTTTTGGGAAGTGACGGCTTCCGGGCTCATACGCTACTTTTTACTTTGGGATTTGAGAAGCCCACGGAGGAAGTTGACTTCGTGGTAGCTGCAGCTTTCCAGCATCAAGTACACAGGACGTAGGAATTGTCCAGGGCTCTCAGCACTATTACGAGGACGTGTTCCTTTTCTGACTAACACTGCTGTGTGAGTGAGCACTGCGTGTCCTGTAAACAGCCTCCCCTTGGCCGTCCTGGCCCTCTTTAACTGTCGGCACTTAGAAAGTATCATCCATTTCTGTAGGGCCTGCGCTCTGCCCTCCCTTTTGTTCTTGGAGCAGTTCTTGACGCCCAAGGACTCTGAGGCAGTTCATTTCTGAAAACAGAAAGGTGATGGTAATTGCGTGGCAGGCTTGACAGGGCGCCGTGACTGTGCTCTGACTGGCCCCTGTTCTCAGAGCATGTGGCACTGGCCCAGCAGCTGGGAGCGCATGTGCTTGCTCGAGGATTTTGTCCTCAGACCGTTCCTGGTCTAGAGTATGATCTGTGAAATTGACTGACAAGAGGAAGTAACTTCCTGTCTCCACATGATTCTCTGGCCGTGATGAAAGGGCCAACACGAACCTGTGTCCCCCACGACCTGTGTCCCCCACTTGGCACATTCATCTGCCAGAAACTGAGTGTTGCCATGTGCAGGGTCTGGTGGAGGGGAAGAAATAGACACAAAAGAGGTGGCCTCTGCCCACGACAGGCTGCAGGCGGGCAGCAGGCCCGGGTGCATCAGCGATGAGCCCATGCTGGGGTCAGTGCTGTGTTAACAAGCGTGAGCTCCGTGCAGCCGACTCCATAAAGGGCGCACGCGGAACATGCTTCCACACAGGGGCGGCTGACAGTCTGCTCACACGGGACTTTGCAAACGTAGAATGGACCCAGGGAGATCGAAAAGTTAGGTGGTTGCTGAGCCGTGTGCCCAGGCGAGTGTGGAAACCATTTATTACAGGGTACTCCCAGCCTTATGGCACAGTGGTGCTATGTCACTGGCAAAAGGTCCAGAAGCGTAGACGGCCCTTCTGCACGGTGAGCTTTTAACCTCAAAAGAAGGCAGGCTTCCTGTGCTTCGAGAAGCAAAAGCTAGGTCTGAGGCTTACAGCAGGGGAGGGGATGTGAAAACCAGGGATGGGGCGAGCACAAGGGGACTGTGGTGGTGGGTCACAGGCGATGTGCTGGGAGATCGATGGGCGCAATCAAACACTAGGCAAAATGAACGCAAATGTGAAAATGAAAGATTAATAAAAGAATAACAAATAATAAAAGCAGAAGCCACCGCGCAACTACGCACACGCGCGGCAGAAGGCCGGGAGACCCACGCTGCACTGACAGGCATCGGAAGCGAGCCGGCTCCGGTTGAGCACGGCAGACAGTCGCACCAAGGGTCGCACCAAGCGACAGTGCCGGGCAGTCTCGCTCCCGAACGCGACCCTCCGCTGTCGGGGAGCCTCGCGTCCTCCTTGGGAACCGCCACTGCCTACGGGGCTGCACCCCGCGGCTGTGAGCAGGGCTGCGCCGGCGACTGCCCCTCGGCAGCAGCCCAGGCAGCCAAGTGTGGGGGGAGGGGGGGCTGCGGCGCAGCGTGGAGGCACTTGCAGAGCAGCTGAAAGGAGCGTGGGGATGGATGGCAGGGTGGGCAGTCTGCCAGCCGCCCCCAGCTCGCTGGCGGCCCCTGCTGGGCCGTGGCTGGCACAGGCCTCACTTGAACGTGCATTTCCCAGGTGACCGGTCAGGGTGTGATACTCAGAGTCACTTGACTTTACACCCCGCCCTTTGTCCCCTCTCTCTGCTCTCCCAGATGGACTGTTTCTTCTGTCACATCCTTGAAATGGCTTTTGTCTAGAGGCTGATGTCTGTAAATTGTGTAACCATTCACTCACTGAATCACATTTTTCCAAATAGTTTGCCCATCTACTTTCTTGAGTTTTGTAATTACAGTCATGTCACATGCAGAGTGATTGTTTCTCTACCTCTGGTTTCTTGTCATATCATTACTTGGTACAATAACACGCTGCCTCCAGCCGTCACCTGAGAGAGAGCCACTTTGAAAACACCAATGCAGTGCTGGGGTATCAGAAAGTACCCTACTGGCTGTCTGGGCTTATCGGACACCGAACAGAACCCAGAACAGGCACGTGGGGTGAGCTGGCAAGACGAGAAGGCAGCACAGGACAGGGCGTGGTCCTCACGTCGTGGGGCCAGTCAGCAAGCCCAGCGTGACATGTCTGCCGCACAACTCCCATGTCCCCCAACTGGCTCCTCCCACCACGTTCCCCACTTTAGGTCTTGGCAACTCCAGCTCAGTGCTGCACCCCCAAATCCTGTCGGTAGAATCACTGTGACTCCTTTCTGTCTGTCACCCCCATGCCCTCTCTCAGGGGCCTCCTGGGCTCGGCCTCCGAACACGGCGACCACCTGTGCCCTCCCCTCTGCCAGCTCCCTGGTGCCAGCCACTGACAGCCTCCTGCCCTTGTCCGGCAGGACTGCCTGAGCCTCTAGCCCGCCCCTTTCCTCCCTAAGCTCCGGGCCTCCTCACCCACAGCTCTGTCTCCCGCGCGGGGTGCAGGCGTGCCAGGCCCGCCTGGCCCCCAGACCTCAGGTAGCTTCAGCTCCCAGGTACCTCCTCGTCATGTGGTCACACTGCACCTCCCCGTCCCTCTTACCAACTGTTCTCTAACAAGCGACTCCATCACCTTCCAGCACCCCTTGTAGCTCCCCGGTTGTATTGGCCGTCTGGCCGTCTGTCTCCCCCTGCTGGGACGTAAACTCCATAAATGGGGATTTGTGCCTTTGTTCCGCCATGGATCCTTGGCACCCAGGACAGTGTCTGGCCTTCACTTGAAGCGAGGACAAGACAGGTTCTGTGGAGAGCAGGATGAGGAGACCTCTCCACACCTGTGCACCTTCAGAACCCAAGGAAAGCAGCAGTCCCAAAGAAACCCAGCAGTCCATCTCAAGAGGAGGTCGTCCTGGATCTAGAGTGAACCCTGAATCAGTGACAGGCGCCTTACAAAAAGACACAAACATGAGAGAGAGGGTTGTGTGAGAAGACGGAGCAGACGAACAGAGCAGTGCCGGTCCGGGGCACCTGGAGCCCAGGAGCTTGAAGAGGCCAGGAGGCTCCTGCCCTGGCACCCAGGGCCGGTGGGCCTGCTGCTCTGGGGCTTCTGCCATGCAGACCTGGGAGAAGGGAAATTGAAGCCACCAATTTTGTGCCCATTTGTTATGGCAGCCACAGAAGGCTAGTGCCGTCTCAAGTCCGGGCTTAGCCCCTCCTCTGGGACACAGACCATCCTTGGCATTGAAAACCCTGGGCTAGAGCCTGCGTCGCTTTCGATTGCCTCCACAGCTTCCTTGTGGGTGCTCTTGGCTTTGGGGCTAGCTTTCACACAGCAAGGCAAGACGGTTCTAGAAGGACCCGGTGCTAAAGGAAGGTGCCTTGCAGACTTTGAGCTTCTTTCTTGCTGCCTTCATATATTGCTCAAGCTTTCTAGAAGTTGCCCCGTAATGGCTTCAAAGCATGAATGGGCTAGCAAGGAAGTGCTCTGTGGGGCTGCCTGCCTTATAGCCTGGCTGGTGGTGATTACGTCAGTGTGGACCTCTGTCAAGATTTGTTGGCCTGAACATTTTAGGATTTGTGCACGTTGCTGTCTCTCGTTTCTATCCTGGTATGGAATTGTTGAGCAGGAAGCTGCTGGGCAGTATAGAATCATGTTCTTTGAATCACGTTCTTTTCCTGCGCGACTCCAGCCCGTGCTGCCGCCCCCAGGCCTCCCGTGCCACAGGCTGGAGTAGCGAAGCAGCCCGTGGTGCCCAGCTTCCTGCACCACGACTCCTGTGAGGCCCGTGCGCATCTGTTCCCACTCGACAGAGGGAAGTGGAGGTCCCCAGAAGGTTACGTCACAACGCTGCTGAGAGGCACACCGGGATTGACCCCAAGGCTGCTCCCAGCCATGCCTCTGTGGGCCACGACACCCAAACAGGCGTGCCGGAGCACAGCCAGGCGAACTGACTGAAGCGCCCAAGGGAGTCTGTACGAGCGTCAGGAGACAAGGAAATGTTGACTCCCTCGTCCCGGGGAGCGCGTGGAGCTAAGACGCGAGTGAGCCGTCACAGTGCCAACTTGGAGAGCCACTCCACCCTGTCCAGTGAGGCCTAAGCGACCTTACGTCCTTGCCCATGCTCCCCCAGGAAAAATGCCTCTGAGGAGCACAGCCCTGCGTGCTGGCCCATCCACGCCGGAGGGCCGGAGGGAAGTGATGGATGGGTGGGGTTCAGAGCCATCACGTGTGAGTCACTAAGAGCACCCTGCTGTTGCTTTCTCAAGCTGAAGAGCACAACCCCTGAGGCCAGCGACCCCTAAGAAAACGGTCCTCCATCTGCACGGGAGGAGCAGGCAGGGCCGTGGGCCTGGGGACTGGCCACGCGGGAGGCGGGCTGGGTGTCGGTCTATACCTTTTGAAAAGATGGGGCCAGGGCACGGCGCTGTGATCTCGACCTGCCTCACAGAGACAGTGAGCTGGATGCAGCCTCCTCCACGCGCATGTGCTTTTACACAGTGCGGCCTAGGAGAGGCAGTGTGCGCTGGGCAGGTGAGGGGCAGGAGGGGCGGAGGCCTCAGTAACGCCTTTGTGCTTCCCCCAGCAGCCCAACCCTGTGGAGCAGCGCTATGTGGAGCTCCTGGCCCTGCGAGACGAGTACCTGAGGCGGCTGGAGGAACTGCAGCTGGCCAACTCCGCCAGGCTCCCCGAGCCCCCCACGTCGCCTTCCAGCCCTTCCCAAATGATGCCCCATGTGCAGACCCACTTCTGAGAGGGGCCTGGCCCGGCGAGGAGCTGGGTGTCTAGTGAGGCACAGCATAGATGACCTGACTGGCCTCCACGTAGAACTTGAACTAACATGCTCTTACACTCTTGAATATGTGCCTTCTAGAATACATATTACGAGAAAACGGCTGTGTCTGCACGGCAGTCATAAGACAGGAGCCAAGATGGGATTTTAGAAAATCCTGCCACGTTCAAACGCAGTTTTTGAAAGACAAAAGTTTAAATTTCATTTACCTCCTTAGAAATATGGAAATATGAGGTATGCAGTGTGTGGTTTGTGGGCTGAATTGGCGCGACGTTATTTTAAGCGAACTGGGCAAAATCTGTTTGTGAAATGGATTTTCCTCAAGCCGCTCCTGATAGCTGCTTTGCACGGACGGAGAGTGACGCCTGATGTGAAAGACCTGCTGACTGCCAACGCCAGACCGCGCTTCGCTTCTCGGGCGTTCTCCCAGGCGAGGTGTCGGAGCAGTTGCCAAGCTTGTCACTATCTTAAGTCTAAAATAAGCGACTTAAAGAGAAATGGCTGTGCAGATGAGCTTTCCGTTGTGAGAAGTTGGATTATGAAGTGCTGTCCCTTATTTTCAAGAGAAGCTTATTTTTATATTTAAAAAAAAGCAGATGGGGCCCAGTTAACTAGGATTTGGCTTTCTCTTCCTTTGCCAGTTGCATTTTCTAAGTGTCCCCCCGCCACCACAGCGACGATGGCGGTCGGCCCCCGTCCAGCGCCGGCCTGTGTCAAGCGCGCCAGGTGACATTCTCGGCGCAGGAGACGCCCCCAACGCGCTCTGGTCGAAGCAGCTTCTCTGTGCAGAGGGCTGCGGCACACAGCTCCAGCCTCAGCCCTGGGGACAAGCCTACGTGTCGGGTTGAGAGCGTGTCCTCGCGGGTGCGGTGTCTGCGTTTCCGTTTGACAGAGTCAGGCGCCCCTTCCAGATGTGCTTCAAACTGGGTCTCTAAATTTTTACTTGAAGTACCTGACAGTTTGCTTTTTCATGTGTTTTTTGTAGCAGTGGTCAATAAAATTCCAAATGCACAGTTCTCTTTGATATCTGAACTAACTCATTTAGTAAGTCTATTTGTAAAAGCTAAGGCTAGAGTTAAAAACACATTTTACAGTGATTTGTAAAGAACTATTTATAGCTAACAGGGTTATGTTTTCAATGAATTAAGAGAGATTAAATATATCTTTGTAAATTATTTTATGTCGTAGCCTACATGACCTACCAAATAAGACATCTCAAATCTAGTAGTATAATGTATGAATTTTGTATGTATAAGAAGTTTTATTAGCTCTTCTCTTGCTTTTTGTAAACGCTGTAAATATTTCGTAAATTAACAGTGTCACTCCATAAAAGAAAAGACGAATACTAATAGTTCAAGGGATTTTGTGAAATGCTATGAAAACGTTTCCCTGGAGTAGTGACTAAAGAGCTGCTGTAATAAATACATGAGCTAAACACCGTGCTCTCTTCCGGGGTGTGACTTCTGTGTCTGTCACGTGCGTGACGCTACCTGCTGTCCCTGGGTCGGCCTCACGCCCCTTCTCCCCCCAGCGCCTGGTGCTGTCCAAAAGTGCCAATGATGATATGCGGCGACGCGCAGGGCCGATTTTCCCAGTCCCGACTGTGCTTACTCAGGAGGGTTTGTGAAAGTGCAGGCTGCAGACCCAGCCTCAGCCCTGCCTGGAGGCGCAGCAGTGGACGAGGAGTGAGCCGTGGGGCTGGTTGATGGAGGGGCAGATGACAGGGCGGGCGTGCACCCCGAGTGTCTAGGTGAGACGTGAGTTTGTCAAATACCACCACTTGGGAGTGGCATTCTGTAACTCTGCAGCCTGACAATGTGAGACAGTGGTAGCAATTAACTAAAACGAACCGCTTCTTACATAATCAGGTGGGACTCAAACGACGTCTTTCCAAAACGATGAGTATCTGAAGTGGCTGCAGAGTGCTTAGACATGGCAGTGTTTGCCCTCACTTCAAGCCCGGGGGCGGCAGGGTTCCATTGTCCCCTCATCCCTGGCTGTCCCTGAGGAGCATGTTGTTGCTCCATAGGGCCACCCACTCGCCCGGCGCCCCCCTCACCGGGGCGGATAAGCTGCGTGCTCTTGGCCCACGGACCCGCCTGCAGACGGCCTTCTGCAGTCACACAGACCCGTCGCTCTTTCTGGGCCAGCCCTTCGAACAGTTTGGAATCATCTATGTTTTTGATAATATAAGTCTTTTTCCAAATACAGTCATAGTGCTTTCTGATCTATTTTTCATAATGCAACCGAGTTTCTCCTGCTTCTTGGGGTGGGCATACCCTAAAGCAGCTGAGTTAAGCCGCATCAGCTGCCCGCTCCGTTCAGACAGCCTTTGTGGGAGCAGGAAGCAGAGGCAGGACTATGAGAGGGAACACTTTTAAACTGTGGGAATTGGCGAGACTTGCTGGGCATGGCCCCTGAGACTGGTGCACAGGCGCAGCCGCTGGTGGCCGCTAAAGCCAAGGCGGGGTCCCGAGGGGCCGAGGGACGCAGGCTGCGTGCACCCAACGAGGGTGAGGGAAGCACCTTTGCTGAATCAGATCGTGGCTCAAGTTGTTTTTTTAAGGTTTGCAGACTCAGGCCCTCCCTAGTGGTGCACGGGAGTAAGCCTCCACACTGCGAAGCTGTCTGCAGCCCCTGCAGCACAAATTCGATCCCTGGCCAGGGAGTGACCCCCCCCCCCAGGGCGCGGCAGATCCCTCCTGACCCGCCCACTGCTCCCCTCAGCAGTGGACTTCATCAGTCGGCCTGTTCTGCTCCCCGCTCTGTCTCTGGGGAATCTTCTCACTATCCCTGCACTTTTGGCCTGTACCCCAGTTCTTGTGTGCATAAATAAATAATCTTTAAAAAAAAAAAAAAAAGATAAGGCTCCCAGACTCGGCGAAAGAACAATGCTGGATACCAACACCTACTGGTAATTCGTGACTTACTTGACATTAGAGAAAGTCTTCCCACTGAGCATATTTAGAAGATGAAAGATCAGCAAAACAAAGGATCCTCACTCCATCCGAGGCCTATACGCATTATTCCGTTTGTAGTCTTTTTCTTTTAATAGTAGAGTGATAATGTATTTCAACCACGCGGGGTAGCGAATGTTTAGATGCTAGGTCTTAATGTATTGAGTTTTTCTAATGGCTAGGAGAACACAGCTTAACCATTTACAGTGGTTAATGTTATGTGCCTCTGAAATGGACTGTGTTCCACAGAAATTGGAGAAAGTCACTTACCTCCCATCTGGGGCTTCATTTCACAGCCCATCTTAGAAGTGCTGATGGGTGTGGAGCAGCCGAGCTTCCACTGGGCTCTGGAACTGCTTCGTGGCTGAAAGGTGTGAGGTGAGGTCCTCCTCCCTCCAGATGCTCTGGTGGTGGGGGTCAGGGAGGAGGCATCGAGGTCCATAGGCTCAGGGCAGATATGGGCAGCACATTCTGGAAGGTTCCTTACAACTCAAACAGCCCTTCTAACTTGTGCACATAATATTACTTATGGTACAGAATGGAATTTGCCTCAGGTATTAGTTTCCTGCCTTTGCTGTAAGAAATCACCACAAGCAGAGTGGTGTATCTTCTCTAACTACACATTTTATTCTCTTGCAAGTCTGGAGACAAGCAGGTGGAAATGGGTCTCACTGGCCTAAAGTTGAGGTGTCACATTGCTGAATTCCTTCTGGAAGCTCTAGAGGAGAAGTCCTGTCTTGCTTCCTCAGCGCTGAGTGACTATCTGCATCCCCTGATGGGCCCTTCCTCTGTCTGAAGCCAGTGGCGCAGTGCCTCTGACGCGGGCAGACGCCCCTGCTCCGGGCATGCGATGGACCCTGCGGTGCTGCTGGGCCCCTGGGGTGCACGGGCGCCTCTCTCTCTCACTCCGTCTGCAGCCTGCATGCCCCTTGCTGTGAAAGGTAATACATTCGTAGGTTTGGGGGGTTCAAACGTGGACATCTTTGGGGGCCACTCTGCTGCCCACCGCACCTCACTTCCTGCTAACTTCAGGTGGCGGGTGAGGTTGCAAGTGAGAGATCAGACAGTGTGGCTGCCTTTTCTTTTTTTGTTTTCTTCATTTTCTAGATGGGACTGAAGCTCAACCAGAAGTTCTGGAAGGTCACAGTGCTTCCCCACATCGTCCACTGGCACCCCGACCTATGCCAGCTTGTTTTCGTTTGGAAACAAGTGAGAAGAGCAGTGGCCTCCTTCAGGGAGCATCTGGCCTGCTGGGAGAACAGCCCCGCCACTATGCTGCCCAGGCAGATTGCAGCCCGCGGTGGGGAGGCGGGGTTTGGGGGTGGGCAGGGAAGCAGGCCAGGGGGCAGTGGCTGGGAGTGTGATCAGAATTGAAGTTTGACAGTGGGAGAGGAGCTCGGCCACACCTGCAGCCGGGTAGCTGTGCACAAGCGCAGTGAGAGGCTCCGCCACTCTCAGTACTGACAGTCCTTTGAAGTCTGGCAACCCCAGGTCTCCACAAGGCCCAATGGGCCAGCGGGAGGTCTCGCGTGCCCTCTGGAGGAGGTCGGCTAGCCAAGCTTTGACCTAGCCCCTCCACTCGGCACCCAGCACCCTTGCGACGTGTGCTCCGCGATACACGCGGGGTGGCCACGGCAGTGGTGCCCGCAGCAGCCAGTGTCCACCATGCCCAGCACACACCCCGCCGATCAGCCCTGTCCCGCGTGTGGAGAGAGACAGGGCCACACGTGAGCACCACTGGCGTTACTCCATCCGGGAGCTTCAGGGCAAACTGAACCCTTTAGCTCTGTCTAAATGGTTCCAGGGTCAGAAAGAGGAGTCATCCTGCAGTGAGCAGTGGGAACAGAGGCACTTGCACAGCTCCCTGGGGGTCACACCCCAGAACTGGCATCTTTCCACCATTGAGAGCGGCAGCGGTGAGGATGGAGCCACTCAGGCCGCACATGCAGCCGAGACCAGGGCGACAAGACCAGGGTTGGACCAGTTGGAGGTGATGGCAGCTGACCGAATGCAGAGGCTGAGCCTGAGTACAGGCAAGGAGAGATACAGGTCGGAAAGAATCAGGAGTTGACTAGCTGGAAAGAAGGGGGGAGAGAAGTCGCACAGCACTGGGGTCTGGGCCAGGGCCACTGGTGGCCCTTCCACGACTTAGGGACTCTCTGCAGACGAGCAAATGGGCGGTGCCGGGCCAGTTTGGGAAGAGCTGAACGTGGGGCGAGGGGTTCACGACGTGGCCCAAAGCTCACACAAGGAAGCCGGGGGTAGACACACTCAGTTGTGGGGGTCAGCCCAGGGAGTGTGTGACGGTGTCCATGCGAGTGAGCGAGAAAAGTGAGGAGCCCCAAGTCCAGATTCTTCAGGCAGCCCTGCACAGAAGAGACCTGAAATGGCTAGAGGGGCCGAGAAGTGAGAAGCCACGTCCATTAGGGACGCGCATCACAAGAAGCTAGGTCTGTGGTTATTTGGTCCAGCAGCCAGAGGAAATGAATACACAGGCATGGAGGCTCTGAGGAAGGCCGAGCTTAATGAACTCAGCTCTCTCACAGCCCAGTATGAGGACTGTCAGGAAATTCGGAGTCACCTGGAGCAGGGGAGGGAGCAGGATGGAAAGTCCCTGAAAAGGGCCCTGGGCTGCTGACCAGATGGGCTGCACCTTGGTAGTGCAAAGCACCTCAGGCACCAGTCTGGTGGCGCCCCCAGGTGCTCGACTGAAGCAAATGCAAATGGTCTTTGAAGGGACACACCTGCATCCGGGTCTCTTAAGAGTCGCACTAAGAATTTTCAAAAAAACCAGGCAGCTCACTGTAAGATGCAAGTAAATCAATAATTACAGCAACAACAGAAAGCCCGCAGCGAACACCAAGAGAAACAGCAGACACCAGATGAGAACTTGGAAGACACAGGTTACTCAGTGCTCAGACACCGAGAGCTGAGCGCTGATTCCTCTTGCATGGACTCCTGAGGGAAATGGTGACCCCTTCCAGCTCCCAAGTCAGGGATGGGGACGACGTAGCTTAACCGAAGCGAAAGGACAGCTCTCGACCCTGAGAGCAGAAAGGTGACTACCAGGGGAGAGGGAACAGGTAGCCGGGACGGGGGCGGTGGTGATCAGACAGAGCCGCAGAGGAGAGGGGGCACACACCAGACCACACAGAACAGAAAAAGAAAATGGCCCCAAAAAAAAAAAAAACAGAAAAAGAAGGAGGAGGGATGTACTTTGAAATTGGCCACATGGGAGCATTTATGCCACAGAAATCAGCTAATGGTATAAATCAGGGCTCTTTGTTTCTTCCCAAAGCCATGATTAAAACTTCACCCCTTCACCATTGGATGCAGGTTATGAGGTCACAGTAGATATTATCTTTATAGAAATAAAATCTAGCTGACCTTGGCTTTAGCAGGGAGGTTTCAGATGCAACACCGAGAGGACAATCTATGGAACAAAAAGATGGACACGAGGGACCACACCCACAGCCAGGCTTCTGCTCTGTGAAGCAAACTGAGAATGAAAAGACCAGCCGCAGACTGGGAGAAAAGACGAGCCACAGAAAAGACGAGCCACAGACTGGGAGAACATGTCCGCCAAATAGATAACTGAGGCCCTCCGTGGTGGCGCAACAGGTTAAAGTGCAGCACTACGAAGCTGGCCGCAGCCACTTCAGCATGAGTTCGATCCCCAGCCCGGGAGCTGACCCACATGGTGCAGCAGACCTCTCCTGACCGGCCGCTGCTCCCCTCAGGATTTGTCTCTGGTGAGTCCGCTCACTAACCCCTGCACCTCTGGCCTATCCCCCAGTTCTTGTATGCATACGTATGTATTACATCTTTCAAAAATATATGTAATAACAAACAACATGAGAACCCACCGGGGACAACTAAGGTGTTCGGTGGTGCTCGTGCATGGGGAGGGGAGTGGAAGCAGAGAGCAGGTGGGGGCAGAGGCATCAGGGAGAGGGATGCCAGGATGCAAAGGAGGAGACTCTCCACCCACAGATGTGAAGTAGCCCTCAGACCTCGAGGCCCGGAGCCCCAGGGTAACAGGTAACACCGGCCTCCCACGGCTATTCTAGTGACGCGTCATAAACAACGAGCAGCCGGCGGACCACATCGCGGGAATGGCAGAGCGGGATTCTTCCAGAAACCAGCAACCACACACGCCGCAGCCGCAGGGCGCCGGATGACGCGAACAGCCGGGCGCTCCCCGGTTCGCGTGTCCTTTCGGCTCCAAGCACGAGTGTGCACACTCCCGCATGTTGCACGCACAGGCACAGGGGAGGCAGCGCCCGCGAGGACCCTCAGTGCTGCGGGACCCTCATGCCCCCACGGGGCTCTGCAGGGTCTCCTCCGACACGCGGCCTCCCCCAGCCCGCGGCTCCGCTCCGCAGTCACCATCCCTGCGTGGCCACCAGGACTCCCAAGTCGGGGCGTCCACCACTGAGGCGCCCTGGGGAGAGGCCCCTGCTCTGACGGCGCCCAGCGGCCGCAGCCCCCCGCACCCCCCACTGTCCTGGGGCAGCCTCGTCGCGGGGCGGCGAGGGATGAGGACGGAATGAGGGATGAGGATGCCCCAATAACGGCTCTGGGGGGCCGGCAGAGAAGTGTGCACGAGCACCCCCGCCTGCTCAGGGAACTCGGGAGTCGGCCCTGGTTGGTCTGCGGGGTGCACGATCAGGTCGGCAAAAGCAGCACCTGCCTTGTGAGGACCCAGGTGGGACTGAGGGGCCCAGGCATGTGCCCCATGAAATCCCTGGGGGGACCCAGACAGGAGCATCCAGCTCACCTTGAGCTCGGCGAGTCAGAGCCTTGGTTTCAGGGGTGCAGGCTCAAGTGTGCCAAGAGCCGGGCAGGCCGTCCCCACGGTGAAGGACAGAGCAGCGCGCAGTGGCCTCCCCAACCCCCGAGATCTACCTCCGCCCCTCTCGACATCCTTGCTGGGGGGGTCCCCCATGGGGGCGGGGCGACGTGACGTCCACCGACTTCCGCTCGCTAGCCGACGTGAGGATTTAGTCTGAGGGGCGCACGCTCACGTCTGCGGAGGGTCGGGCCTGAGTGAGGTGAGGCCGGGGGACGAGCGAGGGTACCCGGAGCCGCCCCCCGGGAAATCCCTGCGGGACTGCAGAGGCTGGTCGGGGTGCGCACCCCTCGACCTCCGGGAACTCGGGGAG
>NW_004567120.1:40941867-40953569 GCF_000260355.1 Condylura cristata
GGGGGAGCCCATGGCCCAAGGGGGGGACTGGAGGACTCACAGCCCAAGTAGGGAACCCTGAGCAAGGTGGCTCTGTAGTGACCCTTGGGCTGGGAAGCATCTTGGGGAGAGGTGCCTCTGCCACTCGGGGCACGGTGGCCCTGGCCGCAGGCGGCACCTCCGGGTAGGAAGGGACAGGGTACAGGCTCTGCCGGAACTAATATGGAGGCCTTGAGGGAGCTCTGCTCTGCACTGACATCAGCTGGGGGAGACCCCGATGTGGGTCTGGGCAGGTTCCCCTCATCTTGTCTGGATGCTCAGGAAGGTGACGGCCTTGGTCTGAGGGTGTGGCTTTGCGTCATCAAAAGAAGGGTCCCAGGTGTGGCCAGGGTTGGAAACGCGGTGAGTACAAGGGTACAGGCTCCCTGAGAAGAGCAGAGACCCCCACAGTGTCTGCTCAGGGTGTGGGCTTCACCTGTCCTCATTCTCAGGAGGATTGGCGGGGGATTGGAAGCGAGGTGCTCTCTCTTCTGCCAGATTCCCTTTGAGCCAGATCTTTGGGGTGGCCACACCAACCGGGGCCATCCAGTCCTCCCCAGAGATAAAGATGGAGATCCTGAGGGGACTGGGGGAACCCCCCACCGCAGAACTGATAGGGTTCAGGCCCTGCCGTGGGTCTTGTGATAACCAGGGCTGGGGAAGAAATGGGGTTCCTGCTCTCCGCGAGGTGAGGTGCTTATTCCGGGAGGTCTTCCCGTCAGTAAGCGCGTTGTGTCTGGTGAGCAGGGAGAGGAGTCCTGGGATCTGCAGACCCTGCGGAGGACGTTTGTGAGGGCTGAGTGGACTCCACTCGAGATCAGAAGTACCACCTCACTGACAGCCTTTTCTGATCACTGGTGAGATGGGGGTGGGGATGTGATTGCTCCTCATGTTTCTCTCTGGGTCTCAGGAGGAGAGAACCTTTTCTAAGAGGACACCACCAGATCATCGCGAGAGGCACATCTGCTCACCAGAAGGAAGAGTCCCAGGTTCTGACAAGAGTCCAGGTGAGGACCATGAGAAAGGAGTCACTATACCTCAGGGGTCTCAGGATACTGGGATGCCCCTCCTGCCAGCCATGGGAACCCAGGGCAGGGCTATCGGGCTGGGTCCCAGCTCCGAGGTCAGGAGGGAAGCGCTTGGTCAGCGGGTCTGGACTCCGGCCAGCTGAGGGAATCCCAGGCCCTGGCAGGGCTCCAGGTGAGCCCCCAGCATTCCGCCATGCAGGACCCTGGAGCTCTGGGCAAGTGTGGCCAGATGAGGGGCCCTTGTTGCTGTGTTCTGCCTCAGGTGCGTGGCCAGTTCTGAGTTTTACATCAGGCCCTCAGAGGGGCACTAGGAGGAAGGTGAGGCTACCGAGCGAGCACAGACCGAACCTGTGACTCCAGAAAAGAGGAGCCCACAGTTTTTGAAACCGCCCCCCCCCAGTCAGCCTAGAGCCTCGGGTTTGTGGCACCTGCACCCTGAAGAGCCATCTCACTTTCTCCTTCAGGTTCTTGGGGTCATTCCCCCAGGAAGACAGGGGTGAGGCCCCAGAGCGCCCCTCAGTGCCTGTAAGCGCCTGAGAGTCACCATCGTCAGCCCCGTCCAGGGTGCGATTCTCAGCCAAGGCCGCGCCCTCCTCTACCCGCAGGCCCGCTGCCAGCCTGTGCCGTCATGCCTGCGAATCACAAGTATGTGCTCTGCAATCTTGATGAAGACCGCCAGGAGCCAAGAGAAGATGAGCCTTTCCTCCATATGCTCTGGGGCGAGGAGGAGGGGATGGTCACCTCCTCTTCCTCTTCCTCTGCCTCTGCCTCTGCCTCTTCCTCATCCCACCAGTCCCCGGTGAGCGAGGGTGTGCCAGAGGAGGCTGCTGGGGATGCCGATGCTCCCCATAGCCCTCCCAGTGCCCCTTCCTCCCCTCCAGCCCTGGCTGCGCCTAGTGCCAGCGTCCAGCATGAGGAGGGGGCTGCAGAAGCCCGGGCCGGCGCACACGAAGCCGTGCACGAGAAGATGGCTGAGATGGTGGAGTTCCTGCTGTTCAAGTACCGCGTCAAGGAGCTGGTCACCGAGGCGGAAATGGTGCATGTGGTCCTCGGCGGTGAGCAGGGGCACTTCCCTGTGGCCTTCTGCCAGGCCTGCGAGTGTCTGCAGCTGGTCTTCGGGCTGGAGGTGCAGGAAACAGAGCCGGATGGCGACACCTATATCGTGATCACTGCCCTGGGCCTCACCTATGACGGGCTGACCAGCCCTGAGGAGACCTTGCCCAAGACGGGCCTGCTGGTGATGGTCCTGGCCGTGGTCCTCCTGGGTGGCGACCGTGCCTCCGAGGCGCACATGTGGGAAGCTCTAGGTGTGATGGGGGTGTTTGCAGGGGTGCAGCACTTCATCTTTGGGGAGCCCAGGCTGCTCCTCACTGAAGCGTGGGTGGAGGAGCAGTACCTGGAGTACCGGCAGGTGCCCCACAGTGATCCCCCCCGCTACGAGTTCCTGTGGGGCCCCCGGGCTCACGCCGAGACCAGCAGGATGGAAGTCCTGGGGCATTTGCTCAGGATCAATAGGAAGCAGCCCAATGCCTTCCTCGCTTTCTCTGAGTAGGTGTGAGCAAGGATGGGGCCTGAGCCCTGTGGTGGAGGGAGTGGGCATCTCGGGCGGGGAGAGTTGGGCACAGGGTGCATACATCGCCTGGGGCCCGCGGTGATGACTGCACACTGACGTTTGTTTTCTTCAGACAGTTTTCAGATGTTGTTCCTCTGAGGAAGCTTTGTTAGCTTCCGGGCCTGCGTTTGTGAGTTAGCTGCCACGTGACCGGTGCGGACCCAGTTCCGGGGGAGCCTTACCCTGTGGGTTTGACACCGGAGCGGACGGCGGCGTCGGGTGGGGAGCGCGGAGGTGGGCGCGTGTAGGCGGTCAGCTGGGTGGCATGAAGCATGGACAGCGGAGACCCAGCGCCTGCCTGTACCCCTCCCTGTGTTACTCAATAAAATAAAGCATGGACACGTCTGTGCTTCGAGTGGGCTGTTCGGGGAGGAGAGACGCGTCCACGGGAGCCCCGCTCTGGCCAGGCCTGCCCTCACCGGCCCTGAGCCTCTGCTCCTTGGAAGCACTTGGGACCTGGAAGTTCCTGGGGGGACACGAGGACTCGGCGCGCCCCGCCCACAGTGCCAGTGTAGGAGCCGCAGTCAGGAGCAAGGGGGTGACATGTCCCCCGGAGACAGGAGTCAGGCAGGCAGCCTGGGGCTTGGGGACCTGCAGTGCCCTGTGGGGTGACCGCCCTCATGGGGTGCGGGGGGCAGGGCCAGAGTCAGGTTTCCTTAGGGGAGAGAAACACCTGGAGTGGAGACCGCTGCCGGCTGCTGTGCTCTTGTTGAGACGGCCCACCAGCTCCTGCGTTTCTCCGCAGGTGCGCGGGACTCTTGTCCCCGAGCTCTGGACACGGTGGAGAACAGGTGTTCACACCTGTCATGGGCAAGGGTTTCCCAAGGAAGCATGTCTTGTCCTCCGGTTAGTCCCAGAAGTCCCGGTCTGGGGTCTCTCCCTGCTCGGCAGAGCCAGAGTGACCGCTGACCGCAGTTGACGTGGCTCCCCCGCGTGTCATTTGGCCAATTGTAAGCTGGGTGGATGCCCTAAGGGATGAAAATCGTGGTTTGTGTGCAAGAGCAGCTGCCGAAGAGGTGGAGCGGTCTCTGGCTGAATTCTGGGCGCCTGCCGAGTTAAACAGTAAATCCTCTCGGAGCCGCTACTGGGGGCCAGTGATAACTGCGCCCCTCATCTGCCCTTCCCCTCAGACCGCCGCAAGACCCCACTCTCATTTCCCTTCTTCTCTACCTTGCTACTGACCTGGCACTCCGCACGTGGCCCTCGGCGTCATGGGCGTCCCACCCTGGGGTTTAGGAGGACACACTTGGGGAGCGCTCGCCGGCCAACTGCTGCCGCCTTCTGCTTACATGGCCAAACCCATGGAACCGCCACGATGAGCTTGTTTCTGTGCCAGGCTCCCATGGGAGGACTCATTCTACATCTGGCCAGTGCCAGAGACACTTGCGGCCTCCCAGGTCCGGCGGCAGGGGTGGTGGGCAGTGCCCGGTGGCCAGCAGCTGCCAATGGGCTGCAGCAGGGTTGCCACCCTTGGCTGGCAGCTGCTCCTGGACCTGTGGGTCTTAAACATTCTTCAGAGTTTTCTTAGCAAACTCACTGCCCCCTTCGCCTGCACATTTGAGCTAGTTCCTCCTGCTCGTTTGACCCGGTCCAAATGACTGACCTCCGTCTCCTGATTGGACCCTGACTGATGCCATCATCATCGGAAATCGAATGTTTGGGGGGGGTGTGGTTCATGGTGCTGCTGGGCGGTAGACACCCACCGTCTTGTCACAGACGAAGCACAGGACGGGGTGTCCGCCCATCTCCCAGCCCGCACGATGGCCATCGTGACGAAGCCTGCATCTCTGCCCGACTTGAACTGGACTGCGAACCGTGGCAAGCCGCCTGCACATCCAGCTCTGGCGGAGGCTGGAGCCTCTGTGCTAGGGGTGAGTCAGCAACTTAGAATATCATCCTCACTGTGAGGAAAAACAAGAGGCTCTGAGCTGAAAGCTTTATGTCTGTATGGCAAGTGGACAGCACTGTTTAAAAGAATTTCAATCCGGGCCCTCTCTGGTGGCGTAAAGGGTAAGGCCAGCACTGCAAGCCAGAGGCAGCTTCAGTGCGAGTTCGATCCCCGCCCCGGAGCTGACCCACATGGCGCGGCAGACCTCTCCTGACCCACCTGCTGCTCCCCTCAGCAGTGTGCTTCATCACTCAGCCTGTTTTTCCCCTACTCTGTCCCTGGTGAGTCCTCTCACCACCCCTGCACTTATGGTTTGTACCTCAGTTCTGTATGCATAAAAAAAGTTTTTAGAAATGTTCAATCCAAACGATAAAAAGAAATGTGTTATTCAGGGAAATGGGAAAGCAGAAGGAGCAAGCATGGATGAGGCCATAAGTGGACCCCAATACCAGGAGGTGTCCCCAACTTAGCCCAGAGGGTTGCAGCAAAGCACGTTGACATTATAGATTTCATATCCCTCCCCCCCCCCAATGTCCGAGAGATCAAAACTACAGCAGTTCCAAGAAAAACGACTGTTCCTGCCGCTGCAGTCCAGTAGCCGGTCCTGCTTCCCTGCGGGGCCTTGAGCCAAGTTCCCTGGATTTCCTGAAGTCCCATTTCTGCCCAGTGGAAAACAAATATCTCTGTGGGGCCGCTGGGCCTAGGACCATGTCTGCAGCACGTGGAGTGCTCTCTGGTGTTCGTGTGAACGATTGCATAATTTCTGCCTGTTTCTAGTAAAAGTGAAAATACTGCAATGATAATAAGGTTCTGACAAAATAATACTCTGGCAATGGCAAGGAATCCAAAGGCCTCTTGGATTTGGATTTATTTTGGCAATTTTGCCTCTAAAACCCACCTTCCCCACAGATACATTGATACTTGTCGGCGGACAGCTTGCTTCACAGCAAAGACGGGCCGCTGGACAAGATGGCTCCTCTACCCGAGGGCGCCCTCCACGCAAGAGGTGCCTGGGAGCCGTTAGTAGCCGACAGTCCTGGCAGCTGGGGGATGGGTGCGAAGTTGGCTACCTAAGTCCACCACGGACTCCAACATCATCCATCAGCTTCGACGTTGACAAGGTGTCATCTTGGGTGGCAAGTGGCGAGGGCACAGGTGCTATGAAAGAGCAGTTTATATTTGCCCAGTGCTTACCAGCTGCCAGGCCCTGCGCTTTGCATACACGGAAATTCACATGATTGCTACCACAACCCCATGATCCCCTGTGTTGTTGCAGAAACGGAGCACGGCCCCTGGCCCAGAACTCCCCGGGGGCTGTGGGCTCCACACTCAGCCGCTGGCCAAAGGACTCGGAAGGCTCTCAAGTAAAGCAGTTGAGAGTATCTCTCTTGGCCCGAAGTAGACATCCCCATGCCTCAGTGTTTACTGTCTACAAACTTAGCAGCGCCTGCCTCGTTCCACCAAGCAACTATCCTCGCTGCTCAAAGTTGGATGGAGAAATGGAGTCCTTAGCTTAACGTTTGAATGTGGATAGCTTTAGCATCTGGAAATCCCTGACGCTCAAAACATTCTTACAAGCAGTGAAACTGTGCCGACCAGCCCGCCTGCTCCCCGTTCCCCCCAGGGCCGGAGAGCCTCCAGGGGTCTCACTGACACCTGGCGCCTTTGTCCCCACCGGGTTGAGTCCCGTGGGGGTAGTATTCAGAATGAAAAGCTTCCTCCCCTAACTGCATGATCAACAGGTCGGGGCGAGGCTTGACTTTCTGTTCTGGGAGCTGGCAGCAGGCATATAGCATCCTTAGCGATGATGACTTTCTGCCGTGGGGGCTGGGGGTGGGGTGGGGGTTATGTGCTTGTTCTGCTTTTTGTCTGTGTTTTCTGCTTTCTTGGTTCATGCAGTTTATAAGTCTGAGACTAACTGATCTGAGCTCTGGTGTCTCCCTTTCCCCCCCATGATGGTTAATTTCACGTGTCAACTTCACTGGGTCGCGAGGTGTGCAGATACCTCGTCACCCGCGATTTGGGGATATGTTCTCTGAACGGAGGATGTTTCTGGAGCAGATGGGCATTTGCATGGGTGGGCTGCATCCAATCCATCGAGGGGCTGAGCAGGACATAAGGTGAAGGAGGGGGAATTCTGCCTCTGACTGCTGAGCTGGACAGCCACTTTCTGCTGCCTCCGTGCAGCCGCGTCTCAGGCGCGCAACTGCAGGCTGCCCCCTCGCTGCTGGAGGGGAGCCACGTGGAGAGCATGAGGAGCAATGACGCGAGGCCAGGCTCTAACAGCAGAGGCATGGAGGCCTCTGCTGCCAGCCCACTGACGCGAACGCGCTGATTCTTCCCCAGCGCCTCCAGGAAAGACCCGCCCTGCCAATGGCTGGCTCCCGACCTTACCAGGGAGAAAATAGATGTGTGTCGTTTAAGCTGCTCCGTGTGTGGTAATTTGTCACAGCAGCAAATAGCAAATGCAGACCTCCGTGCTGTGCAACAAATAACTATCATGTTGTGAATACTCAAATTAAATGTCCGTGTCAACAGGTCAACATTTTCAGACAGATTCTTGGACATCTCCACTGGGGTGACCTAGGGGCTATTGGTGCGTCTGAGGTGAATGGAGTGCATGTTGGACTTGATACAAAGCTGGATCCCAGGCAGAAATGTCTTGCAAGGACACGTAGAACTGAAGGCCATTTGTTGCTTTGGGCAACAAAAACGGATACAAGAAAGCACACCGTGAAACTGGACACACTCCCAAGGCTTGGCCCACAGATTGCTGGCGGACCTGGATGTCCTCTGCTGAGGCCTACAATAATGGGATCGAAGTCATGATCTTCCGACATCGTGAGTCCTCCAAATGACAGGACCATTTCTCTGTGGTGGTATTGGCATGTTTTTCAATAGAAGAGTCAACTTGTTCATTCCTAGCAAAATGATGCTTTTGACAAATTCGTCTAGCAAGAAACGGTCGCGTCTACTTTCATTTGTTTGATTCCTTTCCCAGCAGCAAAACTGGTGGCCTCATCTATAATGCCCAGATCGTGGATCTCAAGATTAAATTCAAAGGGTTTGTTTCAAATGAAAACACACCCACGTTTTATTACCTCTCTCTTGAGTTCTAGGCCCCTGTCACCAACAGTCTCTTGGGTATCTCTGTTGGCTGGGAAAATTCACAGCCACCTCCCAACGCCCCCAGATACCATGACATAGGGTGTGCAGTGCACAAGTGGGGGTTCCATTGAAGGGGACCGTTCACAGAGCAGAACTTGTAGCACCCCCGGTCTGTTACGGCAGCTTCTTGGCACATGGAGTCAAAGGTTGAGCTTTAATAACATCGCCACGTTATGACTATCTCAAGGCCAACGAGCCAAACGTGCTGAAAAAGGACTGTCACGTTCTCAGGTCCGCGAAGGCACCAGGTGGGCTGGGACTCGGGGTCAAAGTGGACATGTCCAGAGTGAACGCATCCTCTCAGTCCTCGTTCCAGATGACCTATATCCTGACTCTTCTGGCCTCTAACTGACCTCCCCACTCGGCTTACCTGACTTCATAGTAAACAGTGGCGTAGCTCCTGGACCTCCCTTGCACAGAGCTGTATGACTGACTCCCACTTTTGCCCATCATCATTTTGTCCATCTGCTTCGAAAGACTTGACTTCACCTGTTCGAAGATGTACTCTGTAGGGTAAATGAGTGAGTCAGGGTTTTACCTCTTCCACCACTGGCCCCTACGGCCGGCACCTGCCATCTTGCAGGCCTCGTGTGCAGGGCCCTGGGCCCAGGAGCGTGACCGTGCACACATGTAAGTGCAGACACCTGTGCCGAGGGACCAAGGCTACAGGGCAGCGCCACTCTGAGGAGAGCGTGAGACAACCATGGGACACCAGACCCAGGAGAGGAGCACAGAGAGAGGTGAGAGGACCCACGTGGATGCCGGCGGGGCTGGAGGGCTGCCTGCTTGCCCACTAAGCAGCGTTTAAGCTTCAGGCTTGTGTGACATTTCCAGGAAGTCCTCCCAACCCCTCCCCTCCCCTCCCCGATTGTTACATGTTCCCATAGCCCCAGTCACCTCATCAGAGCACTGCGAGCCTGTAAGTCATTGTTAACTTGTGTGCTTGCATCGCCTGACTGACCTGCTGAGGCAGGGATGTGTCAGATCCCATCTCTGTGCCCTGCGTGCTCATTTGCTTAAGTAAATTGAAAGTCTGCTCGTGTGGCGGTGAATTCCTCTTTCACCTACTCCTCCTCGAAAAATACGGTACTTAAAATATGTTTCCAAGTCCACCATTTTCTTCCTGACCAATGTGTGTGTGACTTGGACATTTATAATTCCTTGTAACAAAGTACTGGAGTAAAAGTAGCAGCTCCCTGAACATGGAACTTCCATAGGACCCAGCAACCCCACTCCTAGGGGTCTACCCAAAAGACACAAAAACACTGATTTGGAAAGACACCTGCACCCCCATGTTTATTGCTGCTTTATTTACAATCAGAAAGACATGGAAACAACCCAAATGCCCAAAAGTAGGTGACTGGATTAAAAAGAGGTGGTACATATACACCATGGAATATTACTCAGCAACCAAAAAGATAAACTCATGCCTTTTGCAACAAGATGAATGGAGCTGGAAGGGATCCTGCTCAGTGAAAAAAGCAAAAATCAAAAGAAAAATACCGGTTTCACTCAGAACAGGAGCATAAAGGACCAGGGGGGAAATAATAATGAACAACTATATACCAGAGACATTTTATGGGGGTGGAGTGGGGAATGGGATCAAAAAAACAGGGGTGGGGAAGTGCACAGGACTATGGTGATGGCACACGGGTGATCTGGTGATGGGAAACCCGCGGGGATTGCAGCTGAGATGGAAAAAGGCACAAAATGATGTCAATATAAACTATTACAATTTAAAAAGCAGCGGCGCCATCCATTAGAACAGCAGGACATGTGCCAGGGGCGGGCCGCCAAGCAGCACTTGTCTTCTCGCAGTCCTAGAGGCTGAAGAGGGCAAGACCAAGGCTGGCGGGGAGCTCCTGGTGCAAGCCCCCTTCTGGCCTACAGACAGATGCCTTCTCTCGGTGTCCGCACGTGGCGTTTCCTTGGTGCCTGCTCTGAGAGCGAGCCCACGTTGTCCGGTGTCTCTCAAAGGTACTAACTGATCCGTCAGGTCAGGGTCCTGTCAGTACAGCCCAGTCACCCTGAAGGCCGCTCCAAACACCATCCATTGAGCGCTAGAGCTTCAGCATCTGGGGGGGGGGGACACAAACAGTCGATAATAGCAAGCTAAACATTTGAATTCGTCACTCTGGAGAACCCGAAGCCGGAAGGAAGTGGGTCTCCTTGTGTTTGGAGATCTCTTCTCCTTCCTCCCAGCCCTCCTCACCATGGGGCCCTTTCACCTCAGGCTAGTCCATTCTTGGGTATAAGGTGGCTGCTGAGGGCCCAGTAAACTGTTTCTCAGGTTTAGTCTGAAGCTACTGGGTGGGAAGGGTCTGGAGCGGGAGCTGGGACCTCTGTCCACAGTTCTGCCTTTCATCAGGAAGCAAACCATTTCCTTTCTAGTTCCGTGGCCACACTTGGGTCAGTGGTGTGTTGTCCCTGCTGGAGGTGGTCCTGGCCAAGGGGCTTAGTCCTTATTCCACTCTCCCGAGACGGAAGGCTCCTTGGCACAAGGACAGAACTCTGCTGTTGCTGTTGCCTTTACCGGTTGGTAAAGAAGAGTTTATAAACAACATGACGGCTCTGGGTCCAAGCACCTGCTGACATCAATTTCCTTGGCCCATGGATTTTATAACTAGTTTCCCCCAGCTCGTGCATTCCTCAGTTACCTCTTTCCAGCCTATCAAGCTGATTGTTGCAGAAGAAGGGAGCAACACCGACCAAGAGCCGACCGGTTTAAACTGGAGCTGGAGCAGAGTGCCTCCATGAGATAGTTGTCCACAAGATGGTCACCAGCCTGTTCAACCATGGAGCTGCAGCTGAGTGGTGCCCACTGTTAGCAACAATAAATAGATCTCACTCAATGGACAGAGATGGACGTTAGCCCAGTCTACTGTCCTTGCTCTCTCAGCCAACAAAGGTTACTGCCTGGCTCTCAAACCCCAGTCCTAACCCTACACACAACCCTGGCCTTGGCACCTCAGGAAGGTGCCCATGCCCAGGTGTCCAGAGTTCTTTCCTGGGTCTTTCTCTAATCAACAGGCCCTGACTCCTGGCCTAGCCTGGACAGTGTCTGTGGTGGCCTCTTCTCAACCTTGGCCAGAGGGTCTTAAGAGCCCTTTTCCTGCCTGGGAGCAGAGCCCAAGAGTGGACGGTGGCTGGGTTACTCCCAGCAGGGCCCACTGTGTCATGATTGTCTACTGAGTCCTTCCCCTTGTCCAGTGACACTACCCAACATCAGTGTCCAGTGACACTACCCAACATCAGTGTCCAGTGACACAGCATTGGGAGGGGATGAGCTGGTGAATCATCAGAGCCCAGCAAAATGAGCAGGAAATAAGTCCGGTGCAGGAAGCAAAAGTCTTAAATGCTTTTCCCATCAGATACTGGCTTGATTGTCCTAGCGGTGATTTAACCAGCCGAAGTGAAATGCTACTACTCAATATAAACCAAGGGCGGAAGTTCTGAGGGCGGCATCAGAACACTGGGTTGCCCTACACATGGCCGGGAGGTGGGTTTGTAGGGGTGGCAGGGCGGAAGAGTGGGTGGGGGAGGAATAGCTCAAATGTGTGCACTAGCTGGAGCTTCACAATGTCAAGTCCAGGGACGCCAGGAAAGGGGCAGGTGTGGCCTGGGCTTTCCTTACTTCCCAACTTTACTAGGAAGGAAAATTGGGGGAAACAAATCTTTTGTAATCCCTGAATTTCCCTCAGCTTTTTAAATAACCCTGATGTCTAGTAATTTTTGTCGTTTACCGAACAAATCACGTCCTGCAGAATCCGGTTGTGGATTTTGACCCCAAGGGGCTTGGAAGAGGTCTAGCTCGCCCAGCTGGGAAGCGCCCCGCCCAGCGCCCCGGCTCCAGGGAAGGGGTCCTGGTGGGGCCCCGGGCGGGGTCGGGGGCGAAATCTGCAGGGACCCGCGCGTCTCGACCCCCGCCCCCTGGGCCTCCACCCTCGCCCCATCCGAGCACCGACACCTCCTTCTCTCCGCTCCCGGC
>NW_004567120.1:40954385-40961462 GCF_000260355.1 Condylura cristata
GCAGCGGCCCTGCCCTGGTGGGAAAAGCTGGCTTGGCCGACTTCCAGCCGGCCGGCAGGCTGCACGAAGGCGCAGGGGTTCACCTAACTCCTGCAGGAGCCGCTGGTGGTTTTCGTGGACATAAAGCCCATCACTGGGTAGGCAGGTGCAGGACCAGGACCAGTCGGCCCCTGGGAGCGCCAGCCCGAGGCTTGCAGCCCAAGGCCTGGGCTGTCCCACAGCCCAGAATATCCAGTTTCTCCACATCTCAGCCTCGCGCTGACATGGGTGCAGTGAATGAGGCCGAGGCTGTTGTCAGGCACTGAGGCGGTTGCAGATGTTCATTCCTGCCGGGCTTAGTCATACCAGTGCCACGAACTTGGGGCAGTTTCCAAGGCAGAGGCACAACAAGAAACACTCCTTTTGTTTCTACCTCGTGTGATGACCAGGTATTTTTATGAATCACCCGCGCTCCGCACTCTGCCTCCCTGAAATTGAATGACAGCGCAGAGGATGCAGGAAAGGGACAGGACTCCCCTCCATGGCAGGTAGCCAGCCACTGCCAGGTGGGATGACAGAGACCAGGAGAGACGAGGGCTCTCTGGTTCGCCATCTCCTGGAGATGCGAGCACAGTCGTGGTTGATGGCAGGGGCCTAGTGTCAGAGCTGTACCTGGGAGTCCTCCCAGATGTTTAAGAATTCCAGGTGCCCTGTCCCACCCCTGAGATTCTGTGGTGCTTGGGGGGTGGGGTACTTGGTTTATTTCTCTGAGGGGTTGGTGGGGTGGGGTCAAGTCAGGAAGCATACTGTTGTCAGCAAGGTCCTCTGACACTTGAACTGAAGGGGATGAGCTGGGGAGGACTTTTGGGCCCTGGATGTGCCTTCAGGTAGGCGATCCTGGATGTGGAAGTGGTGAGTGCAGGCGCCGGAGGTCTGCAGGGGCTTCACTGCCTTCCTGGGGAATCGAGCTGGGCGGGGTTCTGCTTTCTGGATGGTTGCAGTCAGAATCCCCAACAGTACTTGATGCAAATGCAGGTTCTTGGCTCCCACCCTAAACCTTAGTGCCCCCCCCCCCCACCTCTGGGACAGCGCTGTCGCGTGTCAGTGTGCCATGTGGTCTCCCTTGCCCGGGATGGATCAGGTGCATTGCTGGCCGGGGCCGGTGTCGTTGTTAATGGCATCCTCCTTTGACTCACAAGTGTCTGGGTTTTGATGAGAAATTAATATGGTCACCCTGACCCTGGGGGCCGCGAAAGGACTTCCTTCTGGGGAGCTCTGAGATGGGGTTGACATGGCAAACGGCTGCTCTGCAGGAGTGAGTCAGAGGGAGGTGTGCGCCAGCCTAGTGGGTTTCCAGGTGCTCACAGCTCTGTCAGGTGCTGTGCTGGCCCTGAGGACGTAGCAGGGGACACACCCAGTCCCTGCCCTCTGAGAGCGGATGTTTGGCAGGAGAGGTAGATAGAACATAGCAAGTCAGCTATGTTCTCTGCTAGGTGGTGGCAAGTGCTGGGGCACAAACGCCAGCTGGGAAGGGGTAGACATGCCAGTGTTGACATGCCTCCCTTTGGGAGGGCATTGTAGAGGAGTAGGAGGGTCAGGCAAGCCAAGCTGAGAAAGGTGATGTTTGTGTAAGGCCTGCAGAGTGAGGGCTCCAGTCATACAGCTGCCTGTTCTAGGCGGAGGCCTGTTCACCCCGGGGTGAGAGGAGAGTGACGAGTTCAAGGGTTATCAGGGAGGCCAGTGTCACCAGCAGGAATGAAGGAGACAGCGGGGAGAGAGGAGTGGTGGTCATGGTCACAGGGGCAGCTGGTGGACAGTCAGGGAACCTTGGGAGTTTGGGAGCAGAGGAGTGGCCTACCCTGGCTGACTTCAGGGAGCTCTCCATGGCCCTGTGTGGACCACAGACTGCAAGGGATGGGGCAGAGCAGAGAGCAGCAGGTGGGAGCCGTGTGGCGGGCCTGCTTCTGGGCGGGGTGGAGGAAAGGACGCCTCCGGGAGCCAGTTGGGTGTCTGAAGACTGGTGGTTGGGCACTAGAGAACAATCAAGAAGCATCCGTGTTTGTACTCTTGGCAAAATGGTGCTGCCATGGCAGAGCTGTAGTGGAGCCGGATTAAGAAGCCAGCAGGCCGCAGCTCTAGACTTGGCGGTTGACTTTCAGCAGCCAGCTGCAGGTCCTGGAACAAGCATCAAAGTGGCAACTGGCGCATTTGAGCCTGGAGTCCCATGCCGGTGTTGGCTGCAGACAGAACCGAGGCATCATCGCCCGTAGATGGGCTGGAGATTGCAGGAGGGATACGGACCTATGGGAGTCTGGGGGCGGAGGGGAGGGGGGTTGGGCTAGGCCAGACAGTCATGACACTCAGCCACGGGAGCCCTAGCGTGATGAGCTCTTGAGATGAGAGTGAAGGGGCGGGCACCAAGGTGAATCCCCCTTGGGGACCCGGGCGGCCTGGGTGACTGGCTGTGCTTCCCTCTGATGTGGGAAACACAGGAGGTGGGCGGGTTAGCTAGGTCGAGTTGGCAGGTCTCTGGGGGGAGCTCTGCCAAGCCGCTGGACTGCAGGCCCGCCCCGTACTTCTGAATACTGTTCTCTTCATGACAAAGCTGCGGTCCTGCAAGAGGATGTGGCTTGCTCAAGGTCACAGAGCTAGCTGGTTACAAAATGGGACTTGAATTCAGGCCTCCTCTCTATCACCCATGCCAGCAGGCTGTTTGGTGCTGTGTTGGCTCCACCTCACTGGTTGCAGGTGACAAAAAACAAGTTGAGCTCCAGCTGAAAAGTGCCCTGAGCAAGGTCTCGGTCTCCCAGCAGACGGCTCAGCACCCGCTCCCCCCAAACCCTTCCCCCAGAGCTGCAGGCTTTGGTCAGGGCTCCCACAGCTCTTTTGTTCTTGTCTCCAGTTTTTATCTCTGTGGGTTCCCCAAGGTGGGGGTGGCTTGGGGCGTGGCCTGAGCACCACAGGGGTGGGGCCTGGAGAGCTTGAACCAGATCGCCCCTACATGTGCTCCACTGGGGAGCCAGAAGTCAGGTGGCCACTTGCAGGTTGCCCCCAGTGCTGGCCTCTGCTGTTGGGTTTGTCTGGGTATGTGCTGGAGGAGGGAAGCGCAGCCCCAAGAAGCATGATGAGAGGCAGCAGGTCTCTAACAGGACAGGGCTCAAATGCCTCCCACTCCTCCCTGCTAGAAATGGGGCACATTTCAGCCCCCAGGCAACATGGCAGGCTTGACCTGACGCTGTTCAGACCTCGAGAAGAAGACGTAGAAGGCTGGTACTGCCTGCTTTGCTTTTGTGGCCCCGAGTCAGGGGAACACAGCTCAGCCACTTTGCAGTCTGGTGGCTTCAGCCTTCCAGGTGGTGAAGTGGGTCCCGTGAGCTTTGGGCCAGGTCATGTGTGGGTGGGCGCTGAGTGCTGGGTGCATGCCGGCAGGAGCTGCCACCCTTGATGTACACTGCTGTGGTGGCGCACCCTCTACGCCATGAGTCTGCTGGGCACTCTGGGCTGAGCCCTGTCCTGGAATAAGGGCTCTGGTGCAGCTAGATGCAGGTGTCACCTCTGTACCTCAGTTTCCTCATGTCAGAAGCAAGTTGGGTAGAGGTCCCTGTTCTGCCTCCTTACCACACCATGGTTCTGAGATAACAACAGGCCAAAGAACCTTTTGCGAGTTGTCAAATCACCTATAGAAGCCTAAGGCGGCATCATGACCACCCACGGGGCGTCATTTTCTAGTCTGTTCTTTTTAAAATCACACAGTTAACTTTGTTCCATTAAGTGTCATTTTGCTTCACTTGAAATTACACTATTTTCTAGATTCAAAACTACCACCAACAACAAACATTTAAAAAGCATAATGCTATAAGATAAATATTTCACTTATAATTAATTTTCTGTATATCAAATGTTAAGACTGTTCACTGTCAATGTCATAGAGTAAAATTCAATTCCACGCAATGATTAGGGAATGTCATGCACAGCTCTATAATGTCTAGACTCTTAAAGTTGAAAAAAGTTGATGTATTTAAGATCAGCATGGAGCTAGTTGTCAGTGTTTCAGTTCTTGCATTAAATATAAGGTAAATGAGTCTCCAATAAAAGTTCATTTTCTTTTTTTTTTTTTAAATTTATTTCTGCATACAGAACTGGGGTACAGGCCAGAGATGCAGGGGTGCTGAAAGGATTCACCAGACACAGAGTGGGAGCAGAACAGGCCGATCCATGAAACCCACTGCTGAGGGGAGCAGCAGGCGGGTCAGGAGAGGTCTGCCGCGCCATGTGGGTCACCTCCGGGGCAGGCGGGGATCGAACTCATGCAGAAGTGGCTTTAGCTTCTTAGTGTCGTGCTTTAACCTGCTGCGCCACCAGGGAGGGCCATCAAAGTTCATTTTCTAAAAAGAAATGTGCATATCTCTCTAGTAAGTACCCACTGTTCTCACCTGGAGCCTGTGTATTAAAATTTGTTAATAACACAATTTCTTTTAGTCCTACAGGATCGCATGTTGAATGGTGTAAACAGCTTATAGCTGCTACAATTTCTAGTCAGATTTCAGGTTCAGTGACATCAGAAAATGTATCCAGAGATTACAAGGTAAGCAATACTGAGTTCTGAATTCATTTCTCAATATGCCAGGTAGCCAGGAAGCTTTGCGATTTTAATTCAAGGGCATTTTGCCTCCTGGATGACCATTTGACCATTTGTTTGGAAATAAGGGTGAAGGGCTCGCTATTGTGAGACCTGAAATTTAGGAGAGGAATTTTACTAGCACCTAGTATATGTGATCATAGTTTTATAATTGAGAGGTAAAGGTGTCTTTAGGTTATGATCATTATTTTAAAAATATAGTTCCATTATTTTATAATAAGTGTGTGCATTTTCTTTGTTAATAGTGTGAATTTTAGAAAACATGTGATCTACAGTATTTCCCTAACTTTCAGATTGACTATTCAGCATTAACATGTGATTCTAGAATGCAAAAAAAGAAAACACTAGCAAAATCTCAAAGGAGAATTATATGGGTAGTTTCAGTTTTCACTCCCTAGTGAAGTGAGACAACTCTTCCTGTTTATTTTAAAAGTTGGATTCCTTGTTTATTCTAAAGTTTAGAGTGATGAGCTCGTTTTCAGCAGAAACTGGGGTGCTTTTGCTCCCCACTGGTGCCCTAGCATGGTCCCAGAAAATAAAATGTATACAATAAATACTTGTTGACTCAGCTAACAAGTAAATAATGTGCCCGGCCTTCTTTGTTGAGGCCTCAGACAAACCTTGTTTTAATGTGGGTAAGCTATTAGCAGGTACCCGACTTTCGGTGGCAGTGTTTGCTTGGATTGAGGTTTCAGTTTAATGTAGCCGTTTTTGTGAGCTAATAATAAGATGCTTGATTTTCACAAGTATGTATGAGGCCGCCCTCAGTTATCAGTATCTGAAAATCACAGTCCTTGCCAGATGGCACATCTTACAGGCACTTGAAGAAACTACAGTAAAAGTCCAGTTCCTTCATAATAGCTGCCCTTGCATAAGGGCTCTGGCCTCAGTTCCTCTTCAGGCCGTAGTGTAACAAGTATGGAAACTGAGTCAGGAGGTCTTGCCATGGAGATCATGCTGTCCCACTGGAGGGGTGGGTTGTGGTTGATAGGTTTCCCTGCGTGGTGCTTTTCACATTTGCTCATGTAAAGGCTGAGGCTCTTGGTCCTCAGACTCCATCTGGTGCATAGGCCATCCCCAGCTGTCACCGAGTCCCCAGTGACTGGTGACTGCGCAGCAGCTGGCCCTACGACCAGTCACCCCTTGTGGTTCCTTCCTGCCCATCCTCAGAGTGGACAGGCTGCAGGACCCACATTAGCGGAGTTCAGCGCTCCAGGGGTCTTCTCCACTTCTCCACCAGCAGCGAGGTACTCACCAGCAGCGTCCCGGGGGCAGTGTTGGCACTGCGTGGCCTATGTGGAAGCCCACATGTGGATGTGCAGCTCTGGCCGCCACGTGAGCAGATAGGGGCCGAAGCGGGTTTCAACCGGCTGCAGCTCCAACTTGTGACTTTTGGTTCCTCACACATGTTGTAGGCAGGATTCGCTCTTGTTGGAGTGATTTAAAGACGGTATTCGGGAAAGAATAAGCCTTTCCTGTATTTTGGAAATGGGATTTTAAGTATCTGCAGCAGATCAGGGCTGAATCCTTTGATGATCGCTGTGTGAGAGCGCGTTTATAACTGTCTTTGCTATATTTGCCCTGTGGCTAAGTCTGCCAAGTTGGTGCTACATTTATACTGCAGGAGTCACGTTTACTTAAAGGAGAGAGTTTTTGTTTTTGTTTTAAATAATAAAAACATGTTTCTGTTTTTGTTTTAAATAATGAAAACATGTTTCCAATCCACAGGGATAATTTTACACCTGGTTCTTAAAATCCAAGTTAACGAGATGGGTTTCGGGCCCTCTCGCCTTGGGGCCATGGCTCGGGGTTGTCCCGGAAGGTCTGGGTACAGTTCCTTGAGCTTTTATTTGTAGCCATCAGTCTAAGATATTTGAAATTGTCTTTCCTACAAGTATCTTATTTAGAGCGCCCGCTTAGGCGGGGTCACTGCAGTGTAAAGCCCGCGGCAGTAGTTGCAGGGCGCAGGCGTTGCGCGCAGGGAGCAGCAGGCTGCTGCTTGGCGTTGCGTCACCGTCCCCCTCACTTTCTGGCATGAGCAGGCATTGTGACGCGTGTGACATATGCATGTCTGCTTTAAAAACAACCTGGTCACATGGCCTTTATTATAGTCCCCGTTTAACAGATGAGGTCGCCAAGTCTCAGAGAGGTTAAACGACTTGCTTAGATCACACAGCTAGACTTGGGAGTTGAACCCAAGTCCTGTTGAAAAGTTAGTGAATTTTAAACTTTTGTGTCCCTGCTTCACTCACAGTTGCAGTTTTTCACGCAGATGCGCGGCCTCCCCACCCCCACCCACTTCGGCACCTGGGAGCTTTGAGGAGAGCAAATGCCTCCTGTACTTCTTAGGTACCCTAAAATTTGGAAAACTAGGCTTCCTCGATTTAGATCTGTTGAAATTGGTGATTGGGGCCGTGCACTTCTGGTATTTTGCTACAAATCTGGATAATTAGCATCTG
>NW_004567120.1:40961993-41026844 GCF_000260355.1 Condylura cristata
TGCGGAAGTGGTTTCAGCTTCTTAGTGTAGTGCTTTAACCCACTGCGCCACTAGGGAGGGCCGATTTGGGGGCCAATTTTATTATTCAAGCATATCTTCAAAGAATGGACAGTCAGCTGTTAATCCCAAGAGGGGGAACAATGTCACTGGTATCACCTGAGGTGAGTTTAGATGCCACGGGCAAGTTTTGACAGTTTTGTGGTTATTTGAATGCATATGTGAACAACTAATACTTCAAACTTGGGATTTAATGGAGGTTGCGACGTAGAGTCTGGCAAAGTATGCAAAAGGAGGGCCTTTAAGTGAGTAGGAGGCGAAACCAGCCGATTAGCCCAGCCCTGGTCGCACTTAGGCCGTCAAACACCTTGCAGTGTGGTTCGCCAACTGAAGAAGTTTGGAAAACACTGGCCCAGCTGAGAGAGTAGGTAGCTGTTAGGGTGAACTGCAGGGCTTTGATGCCGAGGCAGCTGGAGATTTGCCTGGTGGTTAAGACTGTTAGAGGAAATGTAAGAAAGAGATGTGCTTTGTCCCTCTCCTACTACCAACTCGCTTTTATTTGTGTCAGGCTAACACAGACCAATCATCTCCCCCTTGAACTTGTCAAAAATGGTAAGAAGATCTGAATGTAATGTGCCATAGATTAGAGAGAACTGGAGCTACAAGTTGTAACGGAAGCTTACAGGAACTCTTAGTACCAAGGACGGGTGACAGTTTCCATTGTTTGGAAAGTGGAACTAGGCTACCAGGGCGCTGGCGAGGCGAGTACCTCGCGCCTTGAGCCCCGCCCCGACAGAAGCCCTCTCTGTGAGGAGAGGAGAGTCTGGAGTGGCGCATACAACTCTAAATCGCTTTCTTTCCAGAATATCCTTCCATTCTGTTTTTTTCTGAAAGGATTTGATTCTGGCCAGTCTTCAGGAAAGTAGGGCATTCTTTTTTGTCTTAATTAGCCTTGATATGGTCGCCCTCCTCCCTCTGGCTCTACAGTCCCTGCCCATCCTCACATCCGTTCTTCTGCTACCCCTCCTACTCCCCTACTCTAATAACTGTACACATGGCTACTAGAGCTCTTCTTCAAACATGGTGACGCGAAGGAGAAACTAGAACCCCGCACTGTTTAGCCATTCCAGTGACTCAATTCTGGAGGCTCCACACAGCACTTCGGTAGGACTCTGGAGGGGAGTGAGGGCAGCCCGTGGGGAAGGCTTCCGTATGCTCCCCCGGGCTTGGGAGCAGCCTAAACTGGGTACGAGGCTCTGAAAAGCCAGACCTATTTTCTTATCATTTTAAAGAAGTGTTTACTATTGGCAAGTGGAGGAGCAGAAATGTGACCCCATTCAAGCTGTGCGGGGCCCCTCTCTGCTGAAGGGACGTTGGGCTGGCCTGGTGTGCCTCTAACCAGGCGGTGCATCTCTGGAAGGAGACTACAGTTTTGTGTTTTTATTAGCATATGAGACCCGTTTTGAGTTTTGTTTGTTTGTTTGTTTTTGTTTTTTGTTTTTTTATCAGCATATGCATGTGTTTTGTTGATTTTTCTACTGGCTTTCTTGAGATGTAATTAATGAATGATACAATCCACATGTTATTTCGGATTTTTTTTTGATGATGCTACAGTACTGTTTTTTGAAGCCTGTATCCTGTGCTCTTTATCCTGAGTAAAACTTAAAAAAGCTAATAAGAACCTTGGATGATCTGTTTCCATAAAACTTCTAGTGGTGAGATGATTGGCTTTCAGATTTGGGAATGGGGACCAGAGACACCTGCAGTCCTCTGTCTCCACCATTGGCTTTTCCAATGCCCAGGGCATTCTGAGGGCTGCCTCTGAATGTGCTCCTGAATGCACCACTGTGCAGAGTCAGGGGTAGTGGAGATTCGGGTGATGGCACCGAGCAGGGCTCCAGAGTAAGAAAGCTGCTCCTGGCACGGCCAGCAGCTGCAGGGCAGGGGCTGTTCCCCCTGGCTTCCTTCCAGGACCGGGTGCCTTTCCCACTGGGAGCTGTCCCTCGGGGCAGTAGGTGCTGGGTAAGGGGCACACATCCAGCTCTCTCTGGGCCACCACAGCAGGGAGTTGAATTCTGGAGTCCCAAGAATGACTGGAAATATAATTTCAGTACAAACCAGGAAAAGATTTGTAGCTTACTGGATTTTATGACCCCATTAACGTTGTAACCAAACTGCTCCGGGTCAAATGTTGGGGCTTTTGCGGATTTGGTTTTGTTTCTGTGGGAGCAGAGCCGCCTTTCTGTGCTATTGTTTCCATGGGGACTGCAGCCGGAACTCCCAACTGACACAGGGAATGTTTCAGGCCCTGTGTGTGAAACATTCAGGTGTGGCGCTCAGCAGAGGGCTCACAGTAGTGCACTGGTTTCAGCCTGAGGGTGGCGAGTGTCCCCAAAATACAGACTGCCAGAAAACTGTGGGCAAATGTGTTAGGATTGGACTAAAACGTTGAAGGCAAATGTGCTAGGACTGATGTGCTCGTTCCGTTTGGCAGAGGAGGGAATGAATGGGCTGGTGAGTGGAGCGCCCTCTCTCACAGGACGGTAGCCACGTGTCCATGATGATGTTTTTTTGTATTTTAACTAACAGGTTTTCAGGAGGCCTGATATCAGGGTAAGGATGTTGGCTGTCGGCAAATGGGCCTCCTGCTCGTGTGTCTCTGTGCTTTCTGGAACACTTAGTCTGTTCGGTGTTCTTTACTTGCCCCTGGTTTTTACGAGCCACTCAGATCAGTTTGCTCTGCCGTGTCAAAGCTTTAAGTGTTCACTAGAAATGCTTCATCTGTCACGACATGTGTGCAGTACTAGCCACTGTGTGGGACGGCTGCACGCTCGCCGGCGCTGCTCTGACTTTGTCCTTTGCTGTATGCGGAGACTGGGCCCAGAGGCTGTTCGTGACAGGCCCCAGAGTTCTCGGAACCTTGCCTGCCGGTACCGCGCACTGAAGACTGTAGCAGCCGCAGTCGTTAAGTGCTTAGATGAGGGCCACTCTACCTGAGAAGATTTAGGCCACCTTTGTGTTTGTATGAATCCAAGGGGATAAATGAATTGCAGCTACATTTAGTGGAATCAGCCCCACTTCATCCTTCTAAGACGCAGATGTACTTGTCACAGCTGGGGAATCATAGCTTGCCCTTTCCTCACGACTTTCCCTCCCTTTATTTCAGAGTATTCATAAAGCAAGACAGAGATTGGTAATGTGCATGTGTTGAAACCTGAGTCTCAGGCGTCGAAAACTAACCTATTTCCAGTGAATGAGCAGTGTGGATTTTGACAGTAACTTTAATGACTTCGATGTAGCATGTTCAGTCTTACTGAAGCCAGTGAGTCGTACAGGAACCAGCAGGTTAAGCCAGAAGCTTGGTATTTGGTTGGTTTGTCCTTGTCTGCCCTTCCTTCTTCTGCTCCCGGGGCACTTGCTTTCCCTGACTCACAGCTCCACATCCATGTGCGGCTTCAGACTTGTGCATGGGCTTGGGAATAGCGGGCGCTTCTTGCTGTTCCTCGTTCACTTTTCTGTTTCTAAGAATTTTGCAAAGAATGAGAACGTTCTATTTGTATTTTGAAAAAGCGGAAATTTCAAGAAACTGGCTGCATTAAAAAGTTGCACTGCTCTGAGGAGCAGCAGCACGGACTGTTCTGATTGCATTCTGCAGGACGGCATGTGTCGAGTGGCTTTGTCCTTTTGTGGAAGTGATGACCCTGTGACACCTTCACTCCCTCTCACTTGTTGCCTTTGGGGAAATACAGTTTTGGGAACCAAAGTTTGGTGAAGGAAAATTTATTCATGCTAAATTTTGATACTTTCAGCATCAAAGACTTGAAACAACCTTTCAGGGAGGCTAGAAACTTTGATCGTCATCGTCATATTCCTTAGATCCCCAGCGACCAAGAAGTCCAATTTTTTAAGTTTAAAAAAAATAATGGTTCTATGAGGAGATTAAGAACATAACAGTTTTCCTTTAAAGGAAAGTCTTAAAGACAGTTGGCTTTCTAGCTGTTTGAAGCACGCTGTGCTGTAGTTAGAAGTACTCTGTCTGGTATCTGTTCACACGTCACAAGTAACGGGTTATGTTCGTGGGCCCCCGGCTCATGGCACGTGCGCGAGCATGTGTCTGGGCGTCTTGTCGGTGCCAGGGCGGTGCAGCTCTCTTGTGCATGCGTGCCTGCGGGCTGCCTTTGTCCTCTGGCGTGGTTTGGCCCCTTCCCTGGTGTCCGTGCCGTGCTTTATTTTCTGTGAGCAGCATATTGTGTGTCTGATTTTTTTCTTTGCTGTAAATATAGTATTGTTTGGTTCTAAAAAAAGACTGTGTTCTTTGAAATCCATGATGTTTGTTTGCCTCTCATAGTTCTACCTCCCCACAAAGCCAGCAGAGGCCCAGTCCCAGCCCAGTACGTTCTAGGCACCTGCACGTTATTTCCTCTACTCCAGTAGGGCCCGGGCCGGGGCGGGCCGGGGCGGGCCGGGGGGTTGTGGAGACTTGCCGAGCTGGGAAAGGTGTGTCGACTTTTATATGCTTACTGTCTCTTTAAAAAAAGAACTGCTGTCCTTTCACCTGTCTGTTTGCACGTGTTTCTCTTTCTCCTCTTTGCCTTTTCTTGTCCATGCACCTGGCGCTGTGCAGGAGACTCAGGAAGAGCACAGTGGCTGCCCTTCTGAAGCCGAAGCCGATCAGGTGGCAAGTTCTACGTGTTCATGTTTGCAGCTGCAGATCGTGTGTTTAGAAGCCATTTCACACTAGCTCTCTAGGCGACAAGCAAAACTTCCAACTGCTCTTACCACGACAGTAGTGCCCTCCTGTCCAAGTTCGGTAGCTTCCATTATGACATTATTTGCAAGAATTGGTTTATCCAACATTTTGTTAAGCAGAAATTCGCTCCTCAGCTTTCCCAGAAAGGGCTGTTGATGAGGTTAGCCAGCCTCCTCTGGCATGACTGGGTTCCTGAAGCACCTTTAAAAGACGTAACGGTGCAGGTGCCTGGGGTGTCCCTAGAGGTGAGGACTTGGTTCTTCACATTTGTGTGGTCCATGCCCAGCACCATACCTGGTGGCTTGTAGGTTTTTGTGGAACGAGTCCCTTTATTTCATATTTATTAATTAGAAGAAACACAAGTTCTCCCTGAGCACATTCTCTTTGCTCAGTACTGCTAGGTCCTCTGGAGTCTTTAAAGCTGCAGAACATTCCCCCAGCTTATGTAGAAACTCCAGGTGTGAAACTGCCGGGGGCAGAGCTCCAGAGGAGGCCGGCAAGAGGCGTTGACTCAGCTCCACCCTCCACTGGGGACTCTGGATGGAAGCACTTTGACGACCCGATTTGAAAGCCCCTACTCTTGGCATGTGGCCAACACAGAAATTGTCCATTCTGCCACCGAGGGTCAGGATGGGGGGGCAAAGTCCTGGAAAAAAAAACAGGGCCATCCTGGTGGGCCCGGGCCCTCGGGCACAGACCCAGGCAGCCGGAGGGCCTTCAGCTTGGCCCTTCATGGTCATTGGAACGGGTCTAGAGGGGAGCAGCTGAGAGCTGTCTCAAGTGGACAACACTCAGAGCTGAGAGGAGTGAGTGTGCTCACCTGATCAGACTTGTCCACACAGACACTCCATGCTCTGACTATGCAGCACATGGTTGGATAAATCAAGCGTCAAATCATGTCCGGTGCAACTTGGCAGTTGCAGTCAAAGCTTCAGCCCCATCTCCTAGTGCCAGCTTTACGAAGGAAATGTACTGTACTCACACAGTGAGCCTTCAGAAACTATTCTCTTGAATTCCTGTGCTGAAGCTAAATGTTTCCTGTGCAAAATAAACTTTTTGTGGGGGATGCAGAACAGTGGGAGCATTTCTGTTTTCTTCTGATAGTTGCTTTCTCCTCTCTTATAAAGCATAGCTCAGATTTAGTGATTACCGGTAGAGAGTTGTCCCCCCCACTTGCCCCCCCCCAGTCATGTAAAAGCAAGGTGTTTCAGGCCACATTTAACAGGACTGTCAGAAGGAGAGAAGTGTTTCATCTTCAGCCTTTATCTTGTTCACCTCAAGGCCCCCTACTCAGCCGTTACCCACTGAGTCTGGGTTGGGATGTACAGCACGAGAGTGGCTGGAAGTTCCCTCCCACCACTCCCAGGTTCCGCTGCTCAGCTTACCAGCTGTTGCGTTAGTAACTAGATGCTGAAAGAACCTGTTGCTGTTTAAGTGTCAGTTGAGGAATTGAAGTTTATGTAATAGGTGATCATAGTTAGCCATTAAAATAAGCACTGCTAATGTCACATTGGAAGTACTTTAAAACTTGGATATTAATTGAAGTAGGCTTTTCGCTTGGTAGCTAACTTTATCATACACTTAGTCACTCGTTTGGGTAATAAAGAAAGCAGACACTCAAACGAAGACTAATATTAAGTTTGGTGCTATTTTTAGTGTTTCTCAAACTAGCCATTCAAAAGTATAGCTACTGGTTTATACTTTACTGTGTAAAAAATATATTTCCAAGTCAGGTGTGAGTATATAAATGAATCCTCAGTTGCTTCTCCACATCCCCTTTAGCAGCTCTCAATGTCCCCACAAATTTTGGCTGCAAAGTGTCAGTGTGGCCTAGAAGTTTTAAATGAAAAGACTTCCATGAAGGCAGCTATGGCTCCTAATCTGTTCTTCCATGATGCCTCTGGAGGAGGGTGGAGGGCGCCCTCTGGCGGCCCCTGTAGACAGACTGACCCTGACCGCTGCTGAGCATACTTTCGCTCCTTGTGTTTTCACTGTCCCCTCTTCTCTAGAATATTGGACTAAGCTACTGTGTATAGTGGATTGAACGGCTTTCTATGTTTTTTTAATTGACTAAGTCCTGTTAATGAAACATCAACATACTGTTATAACTGGAAAATAATTATTCTGAATTTTCTATAATTTAGACTAGAATCAGGAAAGAGATCCGTTTTTAATGTTTTGTTTCACCAAGTTATGCTGAAAGTTTAGCATTGTCCATGCTTTCACCGAACACCTGTGGCCGCCCTACGCTAGCAGGTATTTTCTGGAGAAAACCGCATGCTCTAGCGCCCTCTGGCAGACTCACTGTGCACTGACACTAAAGACGTCTCACTAAAAGTGCCCGACAGTTTTCTTCAACCCAGCATTTCCCAAACTTTTTCCGTTTAAAGGCCTATTTATATCTCTTGGGAATTTAATGCTCTGTGAAACATAGCTTGAACATTTCTGGGCTTTTGAACATCTTGCTCTTATTTGTGGCACATCACATTGGAGATGCCAGGGAGAAAGTGACCAGTTTCTATGGCAGCATCTCACGGTGTTGCAGTACCTTGGAAGAGGCCCCGAGTTCAGGCTCTCTCCCCTGGCTTTGGAGACGTAGACACCACTTCCTCAGCGCCTCTGAGTTATCCGTGCTGTCCAGCCAAGCTCAGAAGAGACCAGCCAGTGAGCTGCAGCTTCAGTCGGGACATTTAGAAATGTGGACATGTAGGTCCCTGGCCATCCCTGATGTCCCGTAACCAATATCATCGTGGTCAGGAAAGCTAATCACTCACTAGCAACTTGCAGGGTGAACTAGTTGGCTGGGAGGAACTTGATCAGAGCACCTGCTGCACTTAATGGTTGAAGTACTGCTGTCTGCCAGGTGAGGCACACTCTCACAGCCTGGGTTGGATGCACCTGACAAGATAAGGTGCTTTGCCAAGTTTTTGCTCCTCTGCTGTGGGCACAGACAGCACACAAGACTGTAGTACAGAAGTCGAGGGCTTTCCTTAGTAATGTTACTGCCTGAGACCCCCCTTCCACACTACTTTCATTAGACTTTGGGGATGCCCGCACTATTTCATAGTCTGGCCCGTTTCTGCAGCTACGTCGCATGTTGATTTATTTGTACTAGTTTTATGCCTAGAAGGTAACCTTTTCAGACCTTGTTTCCAGATTTAGGAGACACTTCATAATAGCTATCTGTGTAATGACTGCAGTATCTATCTGTCATGTCAAGCCATTTCCGTATTAATGCTTTCTAACTGTGAACTTTAAATATGTGTAACAGTTTGCTAGAACATTCAGCATGGTGTCCTGTGATGCTGAGCTTTGAGATTGTCTTGTCAGGGGAGGGGCCTATATTTTGCACGCTGCTGTAGCTTTGTAGCAAGAGCACAGGGGCCCCCCCTTTCCTAAGGCAGGCAGGCGGAAGTGAGCCTTACTCCCGTTTGTTTTCTTGCCAGGCTCTGAGGGATGGAAATAAGCTGGCACAGATGGAAGAAGCGCCACTTTTTCCAGGAGAATCAATCAAGGCCATTGGTAAGTGTGACAAGTTCCCGCAGCTGGTAGGGACCCGGACAGTGAATGGCACTTCATTTGCAAGCACAGGTGAAGTGTATGCTAGAGACCAGCCCAGCTAATTTAGCCAGGCGTGGACGGACTAGGTCTGCTTACTCTGTGAATGTCATCATCCTAACAGCTGGAAGCGATGGAGGGTCGCTTGGAGCTCCAGCTGAGTGGTGGGTGGCATTACCAGCAGGACCCAGCTTTTTCTGATGAACTGGATAAGCCGCAAGTTGTAACGTCACTCCATTAAGACTGGAACCCTTCACTAGAAAGGAAATGTGTCCCGCAGTGAGCCACATCACGTTTTAATGACAGTTCTGAGAATTTGCCCAAGGAATTATTGTGGAGTTTAAGCTCCTAGGAGTGTAATTGTAGTGCAAGAAGAGAGCATGTGTTGTCACCCTGGGTTGACAGGTCATAGCCTGGCGGCCACAGCCTCCCTAAGCCAGGCAAACGTTTCCAGCAGGTAGACGTGCCTGGGGCGGGGGTGGAGGGGCAGCTTCCCGGCCTTTTCGATTCAGTTGCCACCTTGCTGGCGGGTTTGGTGGGCTAGGCCGAGTGCCACGGCCTTCCATCCTGGCTCCCCGTGGATGTGTCTCGGTCTCCGTGTCAGGGACGCTGGTGTCTTCTGCACTCGCCTACTGGCCAGCCGGCGTGCCTCCCACTGACAGCCCCAGGCGGGGCTCCTCGCTTCTCCCCACCTGGGTTTAGAGCTCTGGCTTTGGCTTCTGGAACTTCATTCATTCCTGGTGGCCCTCCGGCCCTTCTCCAGGAATTGTGGCCCTGTCTGTGATGCTTTCAGAAGAGCTGTTGCCGTGGCAGGGCTGAGCATGCCCCGCCTCTGCGGCTGCTCCAGATGGTGGGCTGTGCAGACTGCGCGCGCATAGCGCAAAGAATCCAGACGCATCGCCCACCAGGCTGTTGTCATCCCGGTCATATCTGGCACCCACCTCCTTCCTCTTCATCGTGCCTGTCCTCCTGTGCCTCCCCCCGGCCCCCAAGCACTAGAGACTAGCTGATGTAATTGCTGGGTGTGCCTAGCTGCTTCCTCTCAGCATGCATTGGGCTGCCGGCCCCACCCTGTGGCACGGCCCTCAGCCTCCCCTTTGGGTGGCTGCGCCATTTGCTTTTGTGCTCATCTGTTGATGGCCGTCTGGGTTGTGTCTGTTTGCCTCTGAGTAATAAAACTGCTCGAACATTCATGAACAAGTCTTTCGCTTCCTGCCCGGTTGTCCTCCTGTGGCCTTTGACCTAGCTACACTCACCTACCACCGCTGCTCTCCTTCCATCTTTCCCTCCTTCCCTGCCCAGCTCCCATTTCCTGCTGAGTTAAGTGGCCACTTTCCTGAGCGGCCGCTTTTCTCGGCACACGACAGCGCTGACTAGGCTCTAGAGCAGTGGGGATGCCCTGTGTGCTGCCTCTCGCAGGCCTGTCAGGTCACAGGCTGCTTGCAGACCGGCCCTGCATCCACCTACCCAGGACTCTGGCTGCGGAAGCTGCTTGGACACCGGGTGCGATAGGGAAGTAGAAAGGGAGAGTCTTGAGCATTGGGGTGGTGGGACAGGACTGTACAGGCGTGTGTTGCCTGCAGGCCTGCTGGCGTGGTCCTTGGCGAGGCTGGGGCGCATTGCAGCTTGGGGGTAGGTGCGAGCTTCTTAACTCCCAGAGGGAGACACCTATGCCGTGGACGCCGGTGTCAAAGATGGCGGTGGTGAGGTTCTCAGCCAGAAAATGAAAAGTGGCAGGGAGGCTGCTAAGGAGTTCGAGTAAAGAAGGCTTTTGCGCTTCGCTGAGGTGGTTCTCAGGTTGGCCTCTGCACGGCCCTTGCCTAGGGACTGTGAGTGCCAGTGCTTAGGGCCGAGTCACTTTTCAGTGGCAGGCTTTCAGACTTTAAGGCATGGCTTTTTGAGGATGATTAACTCATCATTCAGGAGAAATGTTAGCCGCCTGAACAAAATGGCAGTTGCAGCTTATGATGGGGCCCTTTACATAATACCTCATTACGTAACAGATCAGAAATTTGTTTTAAAATCTGGAATTGTATTAGAAAACTATCCATCTGGGTCTGTTTTTAAGACAACAGCACATTTACAGTTCCTAGCAAACTCAGATCACGCTGTGCCTCTGGGGGCTCCGCCAGGTGATGGCGTGGACGGCAGGTCTGCGGCAGCAGCGCCGTTTCTATTGCTTGTGTTGCAGTGAAGGACGTCATGTACATCTGCCCATTCATGGGAGCAGTGAGTGGGACACTGACGGTGACGGACTTCAAGATGTACTTCAAAAACGTAGAGCGGGTGAGTGCTCGAGATGGTGCCATGCTTCTGAAGCCATGCCGGAGGGTAAACAAATGGCTGTTCGCCTCGTGCAGACTTCGCGTCTGTCAGCCGTGTGCGCTGACGCCGGTGTGTGTGTCTGTGACTCTGCAACCCTAGGATCCTCATTTCATCCTGGATGTTCCCCTTGGAGTGATCAGCAGAGTGGAGAAGATCGGGGCACAGAGCCATGGAGACAATTCCTGTGGCATAGAGGTCGTGTGCAAGGTACGTCCAGACGTAAGCACAGCTGAGTGGACGGCGGGCTCCGGGCCTCTCTGACGCCTTCTGCAGGGTCTGTCTGAGGAGCTGGCGCTCAGGCGGCTCGCGCGCTTTTAGGACAGCCCACTTGCAGTTGCGTGTCAGCCGGATGTGCCAGTGTGCATGCCACTGGAGGAAGGCTCCTCCCACACGGAAGTGCCCTGACAGGCATGAGCTCTGGCCTGAGTCATGGTAGAATCTGTGACGGTTCAGAGAAATCAAAGCAGAGATCAGAAGTTTTCCAGTTTGTCATGTTAAGACTACTTTTTCCAGAACAGTGGATGGTCAGAAACGTCGAAACGGCAGTAGTATTTGTAAATTCTGTGGTTGAAAACACGATAGAGCTTCTTGGGTGTTCTGGAATGTTTGCCTGAGCCACCCTTATGTTTAGTTGTGTGCCCATCTTCCAGTTAAGTAGAAGTGATAACTGGTCTTGCGGGGGAGTGCCTGACCTCTCTTCGTCCCTCTGCCATCATGACAGCCTGACAGAGTGCCGAGAGAGGGGTCTACCTGCTCAATCTTCAGGGTCCCTCCCAAGGCTGGGATGTGCGTTCCTGCCATGTGTGCTGTGCTCTCATCCCTGAGGACAGCTCCCCCTGGGTGGCCTGAAACTGCAGTGGACCCCACTTTTTTCACAGACCCTTCCCAGTCCAGTCCTGACTCTGTTGACCAGCGGGGCCTGCAGGTGCTGTGTGGTAGTGCTCCCTGGGCATGGCTGTGTCCGTCTCAGTCTGGGCTCACGCAGGAGCAGGCGAAGCCGCTGTAGAGGGGACTTTCTGCAGAGGGTAGCTCGACTGGTCTTCACCTTGGGAGCCCATTGTTGCCCTGTTCGAGGCTGCAGCGGGGTCTCTAGGTGGGAGGGAGCCTCTCTGCCTTCCCCCGAGGGCCAAGCAGCCATCCACCCGCCTCTCGCCCTCCCAGCCCGTTGAGTAGGGCACACCTGGCCCACCACGGCCACAGCATCTCTGCACCTGCTCCTTCCTTAGTTTGTGGCAGTTTGCGCCTGAACAACCCCACGTGCAAGTCAGTGTAATCAGCCCGCACGACACGCGTGTGCAGCAGGGCAGCTGGCCTGGGCGTGCCGGAAGTTGCGCTGCTCAGGTGGCTGTGCTGTGGCTGACATACTAAGATATTAAGAAAAAAATACCAGTTTTCAGTGAGATTCTTTGTAACAGCAGCTCAGGAGGGTCAGTTCCGCCGTGAGAGCAGATGGCCGGGGTGCCCTGGAGCCGAGGGCCGGCTTTGCTTTTGGCAGAGTGTGGGAGCCCACGGCCCTCTGGTCAACGCTGCTGTTCTGTCCTGTGTTGCTCACTCTGTGCAGAAGAGCTAACCCTCCTGGTGTCAGGCTTCACCCTTCTGCTGCTTCTTGAAGTCAGTGCCAGTGAGCTGTTGGGGGATGTTCACACCTCAGCCAGCAGTTTTGTGGGGTGGCACAGACACACTTCTGGTGTGTTCTACACAGAAGAACCCGATGGAGGGACTGAGGTCCAGTTCCGAGCAGCAAGTGGCTTTAGGAGAATCTCCCCCACCTCCGTGGTGTCAGCGAGGCGAACAGAGGGGCCCAGGTGTGAGCATGCTCACAGTTTTCTCACCTGCTACCAACGGGTCTTTGCCCGACAGCTTCTGAGGCCTGTCAGCAGGACAGCACCTGGCATTTTGTGGCACTGAACCACTCGGGCACTGCCGTCTTGTCACCATCAACTGCCCTTTGTGCCAGTGGCAAGAACCTGCTTCTTCTTTTCAATCCTGGATTTAGCTAAACACGACCTCCGTGCTGTTTCTGAGTGCATAGCATGCCGGGCGTCTCTGGCAGCTCTTCTGCAAGGACAGGTCCCTGCTTGGGCTTCCCCTTAGCCTGGCCGCCAGCACCAGCTCTCTTGGCTCTAGGTTTCTTCTCGTTTCACCTGCCATCTTACAAGTCGGAAGGGGCTTCAGATATTTTTAGGGTGGTGATCAGCATTTACTGATAGCTGCTTTAAACTCTTTCGCAGCCTGTAATGACAAGGGCCATGATCCCAGCCCTCAGCTCATGCCTGAGAGCCTGGTGAGGTATAGGGTTTGGTTTTAAATAGCTGATAACCAATTCAAAAGGCACAAAAGTTGGGTGTGGGGAAACGTCAGGCTCCTTCCACCTAACTCCCAACCACACCACCCCTGCTCCCTGCAGATGCCTGCAGTTACTGACCTCCACGTACGATTGCACGTCTGGTCTGAGTGAGTGGGAGCCTGTTACCCCGCTTCTGTCTCTTTCATTCCCCTTGATGCTGTGCCGTGGGGCTCCTTGAGCCCGCTGCCTGCTCGCCCGCAGCAGCTCCTTAGTACCCCGAGCTGCAAGTAGCCGTCCCCTCTCAATGGGCACTCAGCTCACGTCTGTTCGTGTGCTGCATAAATACCAGGGCAACAGCGTCCAGTTAAAGCTGTTGCTTTAATGTCTGTGGCCGATTCTCACATTTCTTCTGATGTTAAAAAATGAGATGTTCGTGTCTAAAGCCTAAGGGCATAGCTTTATAAAAGGTCTGGGGGCAGAGAGCACGACTTATGCCAGGCCTGGGAAGGAAGCACATGACAGACGCCCTTGGCTGGGTGGCTCCTGCCCGCTTGCACGTGTAGGGGTGAGTGTTGCACGCTGAGAACTTGGGTCTTAGTGAGAGCATTGTGCGCTGTCAGGAAGTCCTGCGGCCGCGTCGCTGTGACGGCCCTGGCCCTCAGGCCGGGAAGAAACCTCGGTTCCCGTGGGCTGCGAGTCCCATAGTTGCTTCCTTCAGTAGCTTCCCACCCACAGCTCACCCTGTGCCACCTGCAGCCGTGAGTGCCTGTGCCCGACAGCATCCGTTACACACTGCCCACATTCCTGGCTCCATCGATGACTTTCTTCCCCGCATGTCCCCTCGGCTTCGGTTTCCTGGATTTTCATCTTGCTTGAGGTGTTTTGTTCGTTGCCTTATGTTAGTTGGAGCAAAACAGAGTATAACATGAGAAATGAATAAAGATATTTATATCCTAGCTGATTGGCCCACATTCAGTGTGTGTTGAATAAATGAGTTCGATGATTGTTTAACAGGATATGAGGAACTTGCGACTTGCTTATAAACAGGAAGAACAGAGCAAACTGGGAATATTTGAAAATCTCAGCAAACACGCATTTCCTCTTTCCACAGGGCAGGTAAATACACCCAAATAAAACTTCTCTGCATGTGTGTCATATTTAATTATTTCTTTCTTGAGAAGTTCTTTCTCTCTTCTAACTATTATTAGAATATTTAAAGTTTGTAACTTCTACATAATGATTAAGAAAAGCTGCCAGTTTGTTGTTTCAAAATTTACAGATTAAAATGGGATTGTACTATATTCAGCTTACTACTGGGGGACAAGAGTCAATGCTGGGTGCATGATTTAGAGAAGAAATGCTGATGTGTATTCTGTGGCTTTTTTTTTTCTTTTTGTATCCAGACACTATTTGCGTTCAACTATAAAGAAAAATTTCCAATTAATGGATGGAAAGTTTATGACCCGGTATCTGAATATAAGAGACAGGTAAAGTATGTTGCTCATCAAACTGAAAATAATAGGTTGAACTTTTTTCTTTTGTAAAAGGTTAGAAATGTAGTGGAGGAGAACCTTTTACAAGATGCTCTACTAGGTATAACTCCCCCTTGGAGGTCCTCTGCTCGCCTCCTCTCTGCAGACCAGACCTGCTGCTCTTTGCCCTGGTGTCAAGCAGGGTATGAAGATGGCACCAGGCAGTGTGTCAGCCACCTGGTTTCTGTTAGCCGCTCCGGATGAGCTGAGAAAGGGTCGAAATCAGTGGCCCGAGTTAGGGTCCAGGCGCTGCTGGGCGTGCTGTCGGGAGAGCCCAACGTGGGGTGAATTTCATGGTGTTGGAACTTTGTCTCCGCCCTGAATTTGGTATGGTCATTTATATATTTATTTTAGACACTTGTAAGTGTGTGGCTAAAGGATCTTCATGACTATTTTCAAAAACGACTGTGCTCATTCTTGAGAGAAAATATAAGAGATGTCCAGGACTCTGGGAGTCTGGTATCTAGTTTTCATGTCATAGTATGTTGGGAAATCTTGGTGCTTCATTAGGTTTTTAAAAATAGTTTGATATGGCTTATGTTAGATGGGTGTGGATTCAAATGTGTAGCAGGGAATAACATTGTAGGTGGACTTGAGTAGAAACCAGGACTTAGACGTGGCTTGTGGTCAGTACTTGCTGAAGGTGTGAAAGTGGGCTTTGCCATGCTTCTCCCCTCAGGGCTTGCCCAATGAGAGCTGGAAAATATCCAGAGTAAACAGCAATTACGAGCTGTGTGACACCTACCCTGCCGTCATTGTTGTGCCAACGAGTGTACAAGATGATGACCTTTCGAAAGTGGCAGCCTTCCGAGCAAAAGGCAGAATCCCTGTGAGTAGTAAAGGCTGTCATTCAGACACAAACGTATCCTGCTTTAGACCTAAGGTGGACAGAAGCAAGACGGAGAAAGCCTAGTGAGTAAAAGGCCGCATAGAAGAGTAAGCCTGACAACCTGGATGCAGCTGCGAGTCTCAAGAACTACCTGACGGTGTGAGAATTCTGACTCCCTGCCTCATTTTGTTAAGTACAGGGGTTTTCCGGTGCGCTGGCAACCTGTAGTGGTGTGACTGAGGGCCACAGGATGGGTGTGGCCTGTCACTGCCGCCTCTGCCTTTACAGTTCATGGCCGGGTTCCCTGAATCCTCCTAGAGAAACTGTACTGTGGCAGATGCAGAGTGGAATGCCACAGCCAACCCAGGGGGGCCTGTTCAGAAACAAGCCAGCAGGGGGTTGTGCATAACAGCTTTATTGTGGGTTCAGCGATACATCAACCCCCTCCCATGTTTAATGCATAGAATTTGACAAGTGTGGACACATGCACACACTTGTGGTTCCATCGGCACCACCGGTGCGGGGGCGGCAGGGCGGGCGGGGTGCACACTTTTGAACCCAGAACATGTAGTCTGGTATGATCCTGAGGCTCTTGGCCACTGGAAGGAGATGCAGGTTTCAGGGCCTCTCTTCCCTTTGTGCTCCTTGCCGTCTGTGTCATCGTCGAGAAGCAAAAATGTTTTTAAATCAGGAGAAAGAAATTAAACAAGTCAATGCAATAGGAATGGAGCTTAATGTTAATATGGTCTCACTTAGTTCCTGCATTTCTTAGAATCGTCAAACTTTGGAGGTAGAAGGGTATTTTAGACCTCTAGTAAGACTTGTCTCAAACTCACCAGACTTTGCAGGCCACGGACCCTCTTATGCTAATTGCCCTGGCTCTCTTGCCTTGGAGAAGAACATGCAGAGGAAGCTGTGCTCATGAACAGACATTTACTACCTTATGCGGTGCTGTTTTCAGTACTAACACGTGTTGCTTACAAACACTAGGTGTTGTCATGGATTCATCCAGAAAGTCAGGCGACCATTACCCGGTGCAGCCAGCCGCTGGTGGGCCCCAATGATAAACGCTGCAAGGAAGATGAAAAATATCTGCAGACGATAATGGACGCCAACGCGCAGTCGCACAAGCTCACCGTCTTTGACGCGCGCCAGAACAGCGTCGCCGACACCAACAAAGTAGGTTCTCCGCCATGTCGTGGAAGTGGCTGAGCAGTTGCAGAGTTAGAGTTAGGGCTTTGCTTAGGGAAACCTGCAGTTCGCATGTCATGGGCAGCTCCTCCCTGCCCGAAGCTGGGACCCACGGGGAAGCCCAGCGCTCTCCCTGGTATTGGAGTGTGCACATGCAGCGTCTCACTCAGGCAGGGCCTCGTCCCTCTCGTGGCTTCTTCACACTCTGTGCACTTAACAAATCAAGTAAGTATTTTAGAGAGACGATTGTGAAGGTCTGGAAATTTCTTTAACCTGTGAAACGAAGTGGTTAGTTGATTAGTAATTTGGGTATTAGTAATCAGTACTAGTAACTAGTAAGTTGTCCATTTGCGTGCGGTCTTATTTCTGGACTAGGTTCTATTTCATTGGTGAGTGTCTTTTGTTGCACTACCAAGCCACTGTCGCTTCTTCTGCTTTATAGAATAGCTTAGAGTCGAGGACTGTGAGGCCTCCATTTTTTTTTTTTTTTAAAGATTTATTTATTTATTCATACAGAACTGGGGTACAGGCCAGAGGCTCAGGGACGGTGAGAGGCTTCACCAGAGACAGATTGGGGAGCAGAACAGGCAGATTGACGAAGTACACTGCTGAGGGGAGCAGCGGGCGGGTCAGGAGAGGTCTGGCTCGCCATGTGGTCTCCTCCGGGGCAGGCAGCAGGCGGGAATCGAACTCATGCGGAAGCGGCCTCAGATTCTCAGTGCTGTGCTTTAACCCGCTGCGCCACCAGGGAGGGCCGAGGCCTCCATTTTTATTCTTGTTTCTCAGGAGCAGTTTTGCTCTTCTGGGTAAACTTCATGATTTTGGGGGTTCTATTTCTGTGAAGAATGCCACTGGGGTTTTGATAGGGACGTGTCGAGTCCGGATTGCTGTCGATAACAGCCATCTCGCCATGCGCCCCTGCAGCCCACAGACACGGAATACCATGTTCTTTTTGGGTCTTCTTCGGTTTCTTTCAGTAGAAGCTTAGCTTTCTGTGTCCAGGTCCTCCCTCTTTGGTTAAATGCATTCCAAGGTATTTAATTCTTTTTGATGTGACGATAATGGGACTGTTTTCGTGATTCTCTTTATGCTAGTTCATTATTTATAGCAATGTAATGGGTTTTGTATATTTTGTAGCTCCACAATAGGTTATTGTCTTCATTTATTATTTTCAGTAGCTGTTCTACTGGGGTGCGGATGGTGAGGCTTGTGCACACCAACAAGCAACTGTGGACTCGCAGTGGGTCTAAGGGGCGCACTCGATGCTGCCACTATCCGTGGAGAGGGTCAGCTTCCACAGGCTAAGGGCTCGGTCTCCCGAGCCCACCTCCACCTCAGACACCAGCCACCCCTCAGCCCCTGTGCTTCTCACCAACCAGCTAAAGTCAGAAGGCCTTCTGCCCTCCTCCTCCTCCAATTTGAGATGCCCACGGGCTCCCTCGGGCATGGCTCCTCGGCCTTGCGTTTTTGACTTTCCCTCCTGGTGGCAAAGCGTTCTGACACTTTCTCTTCTTAGTGTCCGGGCCTGGCCATGCGGCCCCTTTCTGGCTCAATGGTTCCCTGGTGCTCAGTGACCATTGGCCCTCCAACAAGCATCGTGCCCAAGGGCTTCCTGAGGGAGCACAGCCCTGCAGTACCTGATGTCTGACTTCCAGCCTCCGGAACCTTCAGGAGACAGTCCTGTTGTTAGAAGCCACTTGGTCTGTGGCGTTGTGTTCCGTGGCCCCAGGAGACGCAGGCAAGGCTGCGGAGGCTGGTTGTCAACAGCCGAGTGGCTCTCTGCTTTCATGGTCGCGCGTAACACTGGAAAGAAGAGTTAACTCAGACGAGGCAGAGTTGACCTTGTGTCCCCAACAGGCGAAGGGTGGAGGATATGAAAGTGAAAGTGCATACCCGAACGCAGAGCTGGTCTTCCTGGAGATCCACAACATCCACGTGATGCGCGAGTCCCTGCGCAAACTGAAGGAGATCGTGTACCCGTCCGTCAACGAGGCCCGCTGGCTGTCCAGTGTGGATGCGACTCACTGGCTGGAGTACATCCGGGTAAAGGGGAAGCCCTCACCGGCCCTCTGGCTGAGAGCTCTGTGTGCCCAGAGCGGGCTGCCGCGTGCTTCCCACGCACGTCTACATGCACTTCAGCCTGGTTTCCGTGGGTGGCCTCAGGACTGGTGCTGGGTTAGGGGTATTTGTGACAATAGTAGGGGACGATGGTGGCCGGAGGCAAGCTGTTATGCTGCCCTTTGGGACATTCATAAAGAACCCTGTTTCCTGCCTTCTTTTTTTTTTTTTTTTAAACAAAGTGTCTCCCCGCCCCCAACCTCCCACATTGCTCCTATGTCCTCGAGAGCTCTTCTCTTGCATTCTTGTTTGGCTAATGGACCCCCATAAATCTTTTATGCTGGAGTAGGAGTGAGACATAATCTGGTTTCTTGCGCCTTTCAGATGCTTCTTGCTGGGGCGGTGCGGATAGCCGACAAGATAGAGTCCGGCAAGAGCTCGGTGGTGGTGCACTGCAGCGACGGCTGGGACCGCACGGCCCAGCTCACGTCCCTGGCCATGCTCATGCTGGACGGCTACTACCGCACCATTCAGGGCTTCGAGGCACTCATAGAAAAGGAGTGGGTCAGCTTTGGACACCGGTTTGCACTGGTAAGTGGGGCAGCGAGTTCCGCGGGGCGCAAGCAGCTGCTGGGGAAGAGGTATGGCGCCCCAACAGTGAAAACGCGAAAAGCTGTTGGGCGTGGGCCTCCCCTTGTGGGTGTAGGCCCAAAGGAATGGAAAGCAGAGATGCAAATGGTCACTCTGTGCTGGTCCCAGCACGAGTCCCAGCACAGCCCAGTGCCCCTTGGCAGGCAAATGGGCAAACTGGCTGTGCTCTGGCCGTCAGCCGGATGTTGCATGGCTTTAGAATGGATGAGCTTTGAGGGCACCATGCTGAGTTGGAAGGAGCCACGCACTGAGACAAATGCTGCGTGACTCCACTTGGACCAGGCGCCCGGAGCAGCCAGGCCCAGAGCCAGAGAGTAGAATGGCGGGTGCCGGGCTGGGGAGCAGGCCCATGGAAACAGACTTCTAGTGTAAGAAGCAAAAGCTCTGGAAATGGGGGTACAATGTGAACACTTAATGCCACTGAGCTTCACGTGCAAGGGTCAGGGTGGTAGCTCGGTTAGCAATTTCCCCGGGTAAAGGTGGGGATGGCCACAGCCAATTCCGCGTGTGGGCGGTCTCCTCAGATTACTTGAAGCCTCTCCCAGAATGACCATCTTTGAGCTGCTGTCCAGTTTGCCATTTGTTTTGCCAATCCTATTCATACATTTGAGGTCATCTTTTACCTTTTCGGACTCCCCATTGTCATTGTAGATTTTGGGGTCTCTGAGTCATGTAGAATTGGTTAGATCTTACAGATCATTAATCACTGTTTTAGTCAAAACAGTCAGCCTTCTGACATTTCTGAAAGGTGGAAAAAGCTGTCCTTACCCTTGGAGAGAAAGTCCCTGGGGAGTGCCGCTGTGAACTGTCGCTGCCACCCTGCGTCACAAGCGTGTGCTCTGTCTGGCCTGGAAAGGTGGCCGGCTGACGCATCCAGCTTCTGGATCTCCACTCCCCTGCACAGCAGGCATAAAGCTAGCAACATGCAAAACTGTTGGCCACTTAGGTCTTACTCGTGAGCAGTGATGGAAGTCGCTTCACTTCAGTGGCTGTTGCTGGTTCGAGTAGTGGTTAGGCCTTGGGGCGTACACATGAGACGCAGGCATGAAGACTGTGCTTAACAACCTGTTTCTTTTCAGCGAGTGGGCCACGGCAGCGACAACCACGCAGATGCTGACCGATCCCCTATATTTCTTCAGTTTATTGACTGTGTTTGGCAAATGACAAGACAGGTGAGAGATTGCAAGTATATTTCTGACCTATGCAATCTGGTTCAGGCCTATCTTGAAGTTGAGGGTCATATACTTTCATTTAATGTCATTCAAAATGCAGACGTGTGTGTATGTGTGCGACATGACCCTTTAGTTTTTTTTGGCTTTTATTCAGTTTGATTCTAACTCAGAATCATAGTAGGAGATTGGAAACAACCAGCTTCGCATCAAAAGTTACTTTTCTTGTGTGAATGGTTTTCTTCTCTCCCCTCCTCACTTCTCAGTCACTGGTTCCTCTGCTACCTTTCTGGCGGGAAGGTCACCACCCCCTGCCAAGCGGCTCCTGTGGGGCTCAGCCAGTGTTAGGAGTGGGCTGTGGCTCCAAGGCCTGCAAGGGGGATTAGGCCTAGGACCGCAGACCCCAACCCTGCCACCCCAAGCTCTCTGAGGGAATGCATGTCCGAGAACCAGGGGCAGGTAGGAAGCTTTGGGGCATCCTGCCAGTTCCTAGTGCTTCATTCCTAAGTCCCATAGCCCAGGGCACTGGGAAGCAAGCGGGCTCTGGGGGTGTCCTGCACAGCACAGAAGACCGGGGCTGTTCTTCCCTTCTCTGACAGCCAAACCCGAGTGGTGAGTGTAGACAGGTACACAGGCTTTCAGAAACAAGAAGGCTGGAGGGGTTGTTCTGAGCAGGCCTCTCGGAACTTTCAGAGCCAGCCTCTGGGCGCTTACGGTTGAGAGTGCCTGTCAGGGTAGGCCCCTGCGGATCTGGGGCCCTGGGCTGGGTAGGAATGGCGCCTCCCTGCCTCATCTTAACTCCTCTTGTCTCGACTCCTCTCGTCACAAGGCCTTACTTAAACTTTGCCGTGTATATTGAAGCCCAGCTGGCAGCAGTGAGATGAGCATTACATTCAGGTTAAGACAGAGTGTGAAAACAGGGCCCTGCCCTGGTGGCACGGCAAATCTCTCCTGACCCGCTCGCTGCTCCCCTCAGCAGTGTACTTCGTCGATCTGCCTGTCCTGCTCCCCACTCTGTCTCTGGTGAATCCTCTTACTGCCCCTGCACCTCTGGCTTGTACTCCAGTTCTGTATGCATATAAATAAATCATTTGAAAAAAAAGACAAAGTGTGAAATACAGCCTAGAAATTGTATGAAACCCTCCCTGGTGGCACAGTGGTTTAAAGTGCAGCACTGTGAAGCTAACGCAGCCCCTGCAGCACGAGTTCAATCCCTGGCCATGGAGTGACCCACATGGCATGGCAGACCTCTCCTGAGCCGCCCGCTGCTCCCCTCAGCAGTGTATTTCAGGAAATCTACCTGTTCTGCTCCCCACTCTGCCTCTGGTGAATCCTCTCACCCCTTGCACCTCTGGCCTGTACCCCAGTTCTATATGAATAAATAAATCTAAAAAAAAAAAAGAAATTGTATGAAAAGGTTGATAGAAAACTTGAATGTTTCTGAGGTGGAATGCCATTTTTGTGTATGTGAAGTAGCTTATTCCCCACGAATGCCTAGAAAAAGGTGTGAGTTTTAACCTGTTCGAGGTGACTTTGTGCTTCATATTGCCAAGGGCCCATTTGCATGTCTAGTCTGTCATTTTTGTACTGTTTGTTGGATTTAAGAATGAAAAGGACTTTGCACTAGAAGATGTCAGATGCCTCTCATAGCTGAAAGGCTGTGTCCGTGGAATGTGTGTATGTGTTTCTTTTAAAAGCATGGATGCATTAGAAGGATGAATGTGAGTGATGGCGCTTTGTCAGCTAAGTCGCAAGTGGATGACATATAGCCTCTTAGAAGAGGATTATTCGTGCAACAAGGCAAAGTTGTGAGAAATCTCAGAGGAGGCGGCCTTGTCTGTGGGCCCCAGTCGAGGCATAAGGTGTGAAGGGGAAGGTCGAGAGCTAGTGGGGGGAGGCCTTTGCATATCTCCTGCGGTGGCGCCTCAGGCTTGGGCAGCCTTCATGGAGGCTGTTTCTGTCCCTCCAGAGGTGCAGACTGGCTGATAGATTCTGTGGGGTTCGGGCAGGTAGTGTCATTTCCAGAAGCAGGCAAAACAGACTGAAGCACAGAGATTTCGGGTTTTCTTGTGTCACTCCAGCTGTTGCTCCTTCCCCTGTGAGTTGCACTCACTTGAGTTGGATGCCACGATGCACTCTGAGCTCAAAGAACGTCGCGCCAATGGACTCGGGCCAAGACCCCACACTTGCCACTTGCTTGGCCAGAGAAAGGCACTAAGAGTGCACTCAGCCGAGCTCTCCGCTCCGAGAGGGCTTGGGATTAGGAATGAGGATTCATCAGTTCAAAAATGGGCTGTCTTGTGAGTGGACGTCTCTTTTTCAGTGTTTGAAGATAACGTGAAGATGAACATTGCTGTCCTTGATTTAGTAAAGCTTTAGTAGACATAAGGGGTACACAGTTGTTTAAAACTCAGAGTTCATGGTGCTGTTCCTTTGTAAGTGAACATTACTAAGCTACATAGAAAGAGAGTGGACATGATGTATTTGGCCTTTTTTAAAGAGCATTTTGGAATGTGAGGCACTGGGAGTTGCAAAAGGGCTAAGCCATACGCTGAGAGGCGGGCCAGCGGTCGGAGCCCACTGGTTTAGCTCCGGATCGCCTCCATCTAAGAACAGGAATGCCACTTAGAAGCCACCACAGCTGGCTTCAGGGAGGAGTGGTCTTCTGACGGGCTCCTGAGGACAGTATTACCCTCCAGAGGTAGCTGAGCAGAAGCTACATGTAAAATAGCCTCGCGGTGGCGTTTGGGCAGTCCCGGACTGCTGTTTCTACTTCAGAAGCTTGTCCTTGGTCTAATGTAGTAGTAAAACCGAGTCCACCAGCGAACTTGCTTACAAGAACCCTGCCTGTCGCTTCCGAGCCGGCAGGATGTGCGGTGACAGTGCAGGCGCTCACTCGGAGCAGCACGCGAACAGGCCTTTACACTGCCGCACAGAAAGGCGCTGGCAGCTGCATTTGCTTGCCTTCCGCTTGGCTTTGTTTCAGAAGGCCGTGAGCATTCCACCAGCTGGCTGTTAGCATTCGGCACGCGCCAGGCCCCAGTCCACGCCTGCTAGGGCCGTTATTACATCTCCATGCCCTCTCCTCATGGCTGCTAGACGCCTCTGCCCTGGCCAGAGCCTCCCAGGGTGCTAAAAAGCCTTCCCTGGAATTCTCAAAACCCCTGATCGTGTGACACCCTCCCTAATGCCATTAATATGGTAAGCTACAGTCATTGACTTTTCTGGTAACATCGATCTTCAAATGTTCAAACCAGCTGTGCATCCCTGAGGTCAACCCCGTCACCCTCGGAGTTCCGTCCAGCAGGTATTACCTGGTTGCTGGTGAGGCTTTAGACCTGTGTGTCCACGGAGCTGGCTGTGTGGGAAGAGCCTCAGCTGTGAGCAGTTTCTCGAATTGACCTGGCCACTCCATGTCTTCTTGGGCCACTTTTGATGCCTCCCCGCCCCTTAGTGCACCTCCAGGCGAAAAGCTGGGGCAGGAGCAGGGTCCCCTCACTTGCCCCTTCTCTCAGGGTCACAGTCCCACGCTGCTTGTTGCAGTGTCTGCAAACAGTGGTTCATATATTTTTCTACAGCTTTCTAGTTGCTTCTGCAGTGGGCTGAGTGTGCCGGGCCACCATCCTGGGGGGCCACGGAAGCTTTGTGAGGCATGGAAGAGCCCAGCAATTCTTGACTCAAGTTTTCTCTCAGGCAGACCTGTAGGCCTGGGAGGGAAACGCGGGGTCTCCAGTGCTGTGTGGACTCAGTCTTCTTGTCGTCTTGCACTTTACTCCAAGTGGCACATTTTCACAAAAAATGTGGGGCCGTTTTGTTTCAGAAATTGAACTTTAAAATGAAACCTTATTTTTCTTTTCATTTAAGTTTCCTTCAGCCTTCGAGTTTAATGAACTATTCTTGATTACAATTTTGGATCACCTTTATAGCTGTCTCTTTGGGACTTTCTTGTGCAACTGTGAACAGCAGCGACTCAAAGAGGTAAGTGTGTAGCGCCTCTCCGCCTGCCGCACCGCTCGGCCGGCTTCCCCTAAGGCCCGCGGGAGGGCGTGTGTGCAGAGGGGACTGGGCTCTACCCTGTGCTGGACGCCATCTGCGTGTCACCCCGACCCAGTGCCCAGGTGTCTTCTCCAGCTTCCCTTGCACCCCTCGATAGGTGCCGGGGCCTGGGCTAGTGTGAGCACCTCAGCCAGTAGCAGACTCCCCGCTTTCCGAAGCTGCTTTCCACCGCCTGTGCTGTTGGGGGCGGGAGGCTGGGGAGGGCGCCTGCGGGGCCCAGCACTTCCCTCCATGCGGCAGGCTGGTCTTCGCCTCTCATCCGGTGGGGACAGCAGCAGCACCAGCTCCTCAGTTGCAAGCACCTCTTCTTCCGTCCCTCAGTGGGGGACTGAGACAGCTGGCATCATGGCAAGGGAAGCCTGTGGAAAGACAGCGCAGCGCACCCTCTGCGAGTGAAAACACTGCAGCGCACGATGGGGCGCACCAGGGGCGTGGCTTAGGAACCACGGCAGGCCCCAGGCCCGCCCTGCCCACTTCAGAAGCTGTGCACACGGACACGGCCGCATGCTGTGCCGCTTACCCCGCTTGCCCAGCGCCAGCACCCTGCTCAGGCTCCTGGCTTCGCCTGACGCCCTCCTGGGCCTCCAGGGCCGTCTTGGGTGCTCTCCCCCAGGCTCTGGTCTCTAGGTGACGTCATCCCTGCCAGGGCCCTGCAGTCCGTGCCATGCTCTGTGCAGCCGGGTCAGCGCTACCTCAGCCTGGTCGGCGCCCAGTCCCATCTGCGGCCCCCCAACGCGGCAGCCCTGTCCCCAGACTAATAGCTTCTTAATCTGCCGCTTCTCTCTGCTTCACTCACAAGCCTGCATGGGCCCGGGGCCCCACATCTGGGAAGGCACAACATCCCAGGGAGGGGCTTCGGCCCCCCATCCACTCTGGCACCATGGCGCTTCCAAGCTCAGTCCACGCAGCCTCTGCCCTGGCAGCCCACTGCTGTCAGAGTAAAGCCCATGTGCCCGGGGCCCTGTCAACGCCATTCAAAGGAACGAGAGTGACTTTTGTTTGAATTAGCAACAGAAGAATGAAATTTACATGTGGAATTTAAGTCTTCCTGGTCTTATCTCTTCTTTTGTCCAAATGTACTCTTTATAGACTGAAATGGTTCCCTTGAGGCACTATTCACACACCAGCAAGTCACTTCGGCCAAGTGCACAGCCCCTTGGTTGGTGCGACCACGACACTGTTGCATCCATGAAACTCCCCAGGCCACTGGCAGTTGTGCCCCATTCTTCATTCCAGCAGCACTGCTCAGCTTTCTCTCTGGACCCACCTCTGGGGCGTCTCACGTGAGGGCGCTTTACATGTGGGCCCCCCTCCTGGCGGGCGGCATTCACTGAGCTTGTTTTCAAAGTTCACCCCACCTGTAAACCCTGCCAGGGCTTTATTCCCGCTCTTTGCAGCAGGCACCTGCAGGGGCCCGAATGCACATGCGCCGGTGGGGTTCCCAGGCCCTTCTCTTTCCGGGCTTGCTAAATCCTGCGGGTCACTGCATCATTTCTCTGGGCATCGCCTGGAGGAGGCCTGTGGGCCAATAGCGACTCGCTGCTTAACCTTTTGAGGACCCACCAGGCTGTTTGTCCAACAGCGGCCGTCACAGGTGCCACACCACCAGCGGGTCTGCAGCACCGACTCCTACGTCCTTGCCAACACCCGCGCCTCAGGCCCTGAGCCCAGCCGCCGCGGCCAGGGTCAGGCGGGGGCACTGTGGGGTTGATGGGTATTCACCACGCCGTTACCTGCTGAACATCTTGTGTGGACAAGTGTTCATTCCGCTGGGCTGTTGGTCTTTCTTGTGTAGAGCTTCTACATCCAAGCGCCTCGTCAGACAGGATTTGCAAAGCTTTCCTCCCATGCTGTGGACTCGACTTTTTTTTTTCATGGTGTCATTTGAAGCACACAAGACTTTAAATTTGATGAAAGTTCAATGTATCTTTTTTAAGATTTTTGTTGTTTTTACTGCTGGGGTCACCTCCAAAACACTGTGGCCTGATCCAGGGTCATGAAGATTCCTGCAAAGAGCTTGACAGTTTTGCCTTTTGCATTTGGATCTCGGAGTCATTTTGAGTGAGGGAAGGGTCCAGCTTCATTCTTTGGCACGTGCTGTCCAGCTTTCCCTGCAGTCTTTGTTGAGCAGCCTGTCACCCCTCCCACACCGCTTCCTGGCACCCCCTTGAGAGTCAGTTGACTGTAAATGCAGTGTTCATACGTGTGTCCTCTGCGCGGTCCCCTCAGCTGGGCCCCTGCCACTGTGTCAGCACCGCCTCTCTTGGTTACTGTCCTTGGGCCCCAGCTTGGAGACTGAGCACGAAGACCTCCACAAACACTGTTTCAGCAAGCTCCCCTGTGGCTAAGCGGTGGGGTGGGCTTTGCTAAACGCGCCTGGAGACACTGTCTGAACTCCATTCTTCAAGTGTTTTCCTGAAGTGATGTAAGTTCTGGAAGTGAGGAAGAAAAGTCGGCTTTATTTCTTGTGTCCCTTTCTTATTTTGCAGGATGTGTATACGAAGACTGTATCGTTGTGGTCGTACATCAATAGCCAGCTTGATGAATTTTCTAATCCCTTCTTTGTGAACTATGAAAACCACGTCTTATATCCTGTTGGTAGTCTGAGGCATTTGGAATTATGGGTAAACTATTACGTACGATGGAATCCACGCATGAGGCCTCAGGTACGTTTTTATTCAGGTGGAAAGTGTGCTTTTCCTTCCGAGTAGAGCAGAAGGGAGTGCCGACCTTGCCACATTGTCTACGAAATGCCGCCTGCCCTCTCAGGACTCGCACCCTCCTGCACGCTCAGCTCCTTGGCTAGAGCTGAGTCTAGGCACCGCTGCCTTCTGAGGAGGCTTGGTCAAGCCTCTGCGGGCCTCGCCTCCTGGACTCTTGCCGCTCTGAACCACAAAGGGCGGCAGAAGTGCTGGGGTGCAGTCCGATCCACTGCTCTGGGCTCTGGGGAGGCAGCGCAGGGCAGGACATGCCAAGTGGGGCCGCCCGACCGCCCTTCTTGTGGAGCCGCCTGGCACTCCCGCCTCGCCAGTGTCAACGTCTGAACCTGCCCCCCTCACACCTCCCTGGCACTGCCTCTGCGGGTGGGTGCTGTGGCCGCCCCTGCCGCTAGGTGGCCGTGGCCTCTCCTCCCAGAGCTGCCCCGCCTCAGCCCCCGCTCCCCCAGCGCCGGGGCGGCCATGTGCTTGCCCTCCAAACAACACGTGTTCACAGAGAAAGGCGGTGGCTTGGTGTGCGGCTGCTGCCCCCGAGACCACGAGCTGGAAACTGCGGGGGCCGAGCCTGATTCAGTGGATGTCCGCAGCACGTAGACTGCTTCGGGCCCTGCAGGTGTGGCTGAGTGAGTGAAAGAGCGCATGGAAGAGGCTGCATCTGGCCAGGCCCCTCCTGTCAGTTCTGACTGGAGTCACAAGCTGGCTCCCAGGTTCCGCCCAGCCGGCTGTGGGGCGAGCACGTTATTTCACCCCTCGGACCGCCTGCCCCTCTGTGTGCCCTGCTGCCCTTAGTTCGCCCCTGGTCTCCCGCAGTGAGGATGGTGTTTTGGGGAGAACTGTCTTCCCAGCCACAGCTCGTGTGCCCAGAACAGCAGCACGCTGCCCGGTGCCAGCTCCCAGCTGGGCCTCGGAGCCAGGGCCCTGCTGTCCTCTCACCGGGGCCATGGCAGAGCTGTAGGCACGAGTGACTTAGGGTCCAGAGCCCTCATCTGCCTTCCAGCAGCTCCACACCGGTGGTGCTGGCGTCTCCGCGGGCACAGCACCCCGTCCTTCACCGGGCAGTTCTAAGCTGCCGTAGCAACCAGGAAGCAGGGCGCACCTGCCCCGGGGCCCGCAGCACCTCTCTGCAGGGCCCTGTATGTCCACGTTGCCACTAGGGGTCCTGGGCACGGAGCAGACGTGCTGCCCGCCCTGCCGCAAAGGCGCCTGCCCCACAAGGCCCCTCTGCTGCTGGCGCCCAGTGACACAGTGCCCGGGAAGGCTGTAACCAGCTGTGTTGCCCCCAGATGCCGATCCACCAGAACCTCAAGGAGCTGCTGGCGGTGCGTGCGGAGCTGCAGAAGAGGGTGGAGGACTTGCAGCGGGAGGTGGCCGCCCGTGCCTCGTCCTCCTCCGAGCGGGGCTCCTCGCCTTCCCACTCGGTCACTCCCGTGCACACCTCGGTCTGACCCTGGAGGCGCAGAGGGACCTGCCGTGGGCCGTCGCTCGTGATGTCGTCTGTTAGCATTAGGCCTGGTGGCCCCGCATCTGAAGGGCCTTCCAGCCATGACCCCTGTGTGGCCAGGGACAGCTCCCCTCTGTCGATGCTTTGTGTGTTGTGAGCGCTCCGTCTCCCTCCTGTCGGCTTTCAGAGGCTGGCCGCCCACCCCATCGACCCTGGCATCGGCTTCCTCTCGAGCCACCACCATGCCCTCCCCTTGTCCAGAGAAGCCTCCGGAGACTAGCTGTGCTCTGGGGCCCTGTGCTGGCCCATAGCTTCCTGTAGCTCTTGGTTCCCACTAGACAACTTACAGAATGAAGTATGTGGTGGGAAGCGGCCAGTGGCCCTCTGTTCTGCACTTATCTCCAGGCAGGGCCCGGGGCCCCGACGAGTGGCGTGTACATAGAAGGTATTTTTAATAAGAGAAACATACCTTTATTTTCCTAAGTCCTTTTAGGTTCAGAATGGCCACCCGAGCAGGTGTCTGCTCACCAGACTGTGAGACGCTCTTTGCACCTGCGCTGGGGCTCCCCTTTACATGGTACATTGGCGCGTGGCCTGCGTGTGGTGGTGTTAGTGGCAGTGGCTTCTGTCCTCACCTCGCCTTGGTCCTTACCCCTGAGGTGGCTGCCCATTGTCAGCATGACGGAGGGCCAAGCTGCTGGCCTCCCCGAGAGGCTCACCTGCCCCTCCTGGGCTGGCCGACCGCCCTGCTCACCCTTTGCTGCTGCTGCCCACAGCATGGATGTCTGCATTCGGAGGGGCCACCGTGGCCAAGAGCCCGGCAGCCACCGGTTGGGCTCTGCTCCTGCTGTCCCAGCTGCGGCCCAACTTGGCGCTGGGCACCGCCGCCCAGCCAGCCGCTGGCAGGAGGCACGGGGTCGGAGAGGCGCTGCAGCTTGCAGGGTCAGGCCCACGAAGCCGCCCGGGCGCCCAGCGCCTCGCAGGGCCCCGCGCTCGGGGATTTTGCAGTCACTGACCTAGAACAGCTGTTCAACTTGGGACCTTCCGATTCTTACAAAACTTTTCTGGTGTAATTCCATATTTATCCTAGGCAATTGGGTAACTTAAAGTCAGCTCTCCATTTTTATCACCTGGGGATTTGCTTGTGAATCATGGTTGAATCCTAGTTTGACTTCTGTTCCCAGCACATGTGAAGGCTCGTGTCCGCGCCCAGGTCTCGATCTGGCAGCCGCACTAGGCCTGGGAAATGCAGTGTAGACTTGATCTCTTGCCAGAACCACTCCAGCAAGGCGGGCTCGCTCGTGCTGAAGTAAGCACTTGGGGGGCACCCTGGAACCGCAGCTCAGCTGCGCAGCAGCGGATGGACACCCCATCTCAGCGCAGACGTTGCGCCTCCCCGAAGTCGAGCTGTGACCTCGGCAGTTCTTGTCCTCTGTCTGTAAGTGTCCTGGTGTCGGCCCGTTATGGTTTTTAAAAACCGGTACAATATTGGATTTGCTGCATCGGATGCACCGTATTTCAGCCTGTAATTAAAGTGTTTGCTCCGAGGTCTGTTTCTCTTGTCACTGTATCTCAGTAGAGTTTCTTTCCTCCTCGAGGGAAAATTAGTAAGAAGATGTGCCTCGAAGGTTTACATGTGTGAACTGGGCTTGGCAGCCCAAGTGCCTTTAAAGGATTTAGTTCAGGTACTAATCATAAAAGCAAGTTAGTAATCATCTGGCTCAGATGCCGTTAACCTTGAGATGTCGTCAAGGCCACAAGATAGAGTGGAGACCCCAAGGTAGCGGTCCTGACCCTGTGGCCCACACCTCAGGGGCCCAGGTCACCCCCAGTCTCCAGAAGGAATGTGGCCCTTGGGGTTACCAAGGCTGGATGGAAATGCACCACTCCCAGTGGGTCACCCTCGTCAGGTCCTGGGGTCCCTGTCCCTCTCCAGGCTGCGCCCAGCACCGACATGCACGCTCAGCTGTACCAGGCCTCAGTGGCCTCTTGCAAAGGGGTGACATGTGCATTTGAGGACTGGGGGCCTACCTTCCCTGCCCTGAGGCCACATCTGCCTCAGCAGGCCACAGGTGGGCTAATCTGCCACCAGCTGCAACTAAGGTGGGGCCACTGGGCCAGGAAAGCTGATGACAGTCACTGAGAGGGCGGAGAAGAGGCCCACCTGAGGCTAGCAGCTCCCTGTGGGCTCATCTCACCCGCTTGGAGGTCACTTCACTGCCTCCAGGGCCCACAGCCTTCGACATATGCCCCTGGCCGATGTGGGTGAGCCTAGGGGTGGGCCTGGCCCACGCCCTACCTCGGTGCGCACTGGCTGTGGCAGACCTGGTCGGGTAGGCCCACAGCCTGTGGCTGTTTCCTTTCCAAGCAGGGCTGCTCATCAGCTTGCAGGGGGGCCACCGTGTAGGATGGGACACTGGAGGCTCTGGAGCTAGGGCCCTCCCTGTCCACGCGGATGATGCTTCCAGAAGTGCTCTTTGACACTGCAAACTCACTGTGACAGACTCGATCAACCGCTGAGAGCAGAGGCCCGGATACAACCACATGTGAGCCAGAGGGAACATACCAGGAAACCAGCACTGCTGCACTGCAAACCAGACAGCGTCAGCCTCAGTCCTGCTACCCCCCACGCTCGTCATCAGAACAGGCTAGGTCACCAGAGACAGCCCAAACAGGTGTATTTCACTGAACAATCTGCCTCCCCCTCACCCGCCCCTCTTTTTATAAGCAGCATACTGCAGGCCTCAGTCTTCACTCCTGATGTCTGAGGCTTCCGCTGCAAAATGAACCTGTGGCAGGAGCAGGAAGCCCCTCTCCCCCAGCATAAAGTCACTTCGACCACAAAAAAGGTTCCTAAACCTCACTGCGTCAGCCTGGAGCCTGTGCCCAGCCTGTGGAGTCAGATGGGAGTTGAGGCCCGGGAGTCGCAGCTTCTCCATCCTGATCCAGCCTGGCACTACCTCACATTCATTTTATACTTAAATGAAGGAGAAACCCACATTTGGGTCAGCTCGCCAGGAACTGGAAGGGTCCTAGGGCAATCTGGGGAAGTAGGGGTTCCCCGGACTCGGGACAAGATCCAAAAGCATGCAGAGAGATGAAAACCCTAAGGAGACTTAGTGACAGGAGTGAGAAGGAGGTGAGCAATTCATTGGCTGACACGGCCTGCCACTAATCCCATCTGAGCCGACACCAAAGTCAAGTTGAAGCTGGAAAAGCGAGAGAGCACGCACGTATTCAGCCCTTTAAGGTCAACACGGCCACTCAGCTTGGCCCTAGTTCCCAGCAGCCCCTCTGTTTTGAGAGCCGGGTTCATGGCATGCTGGGAGTTGTAGTCCCCTGCACCTGGGGCCTGGTTAGCAGGGAGATGGGCTGCAATCCAGGAGGACGTCCAAGGGTGGAGTTTGTTCAGCGTCATTCACTGGCTCGGAGTTTGCTCCTTATAGTTCCTCTAACAGAAGGACCGAAGTCACCCCACCGCCAGCGCATGTACGCGTGATGGCGCCTGAGGCCCGGTCGTTCACTCCTTGCAGGCTCCCAGGGAACGTGGTGCCCTGAGGCCCAGGTCCTGGATTTCAACACCAACTTCTTTAGCAGCACGCACACCAAACTCAGGTGCCCCGAGCTCGTAGGAAACCTCGAGGAGAAGCGGGGGCGTGGCAGGTACAGTGTGGCGGCGGGCCCGTGGGGACGAGGCCTCAGATGCGGGACGACTCGGCTGGCGGCTGTGCAGCCTGGGACGGCAGCGCCATGTAGGTCACTGCAGGGAGAATGGGGGTGAGCAGGGCTGGAATCCGCATACCAACCCGGTGGGGAAGGGCCTGCGCCTACTGTTCCTTCAGGCCCCCCTCAGCGTCCCTCAGACCATGGCGGGTCTCCCCTCCCTGGGCTGTCTAACGGGAAGGTTCCCAGGGGCCGCTGGCAGGAGGACTTTGTTTTACTACCAATTTGCATTCCTTATTGAGGTGACGCTGCACTCTCACACGGAGTAAGCTGCCACGTTCTCTGTTGAGATTCAGCCTGTGTCCACGATGTTCAGGTGTGCTAAGAGCCCAAAACTAGGAGGATTTTAGGGATGTGCTCAGGGCAGTGCAGAGCCTCCTCCCCGTGTCTGAATTCACACAGGGTGCCTGGAGCCCTGGCCGCCCCATGTCCTGGCTGTGGTGCCCCAACACCCCAATGGCATCCCTCCTGGGGTTCTGGGGTGCCAGGCTGTACCTCCCTTGAGTGGCTGGCCACTGGAGGCCACAGGTCTGAAGCAATTGTGCCAATTGCTGCAGAAAGTGCTGGATGGCCTGAAGTGGGCGCTTAGGGGTGGCATGAACTCAGTGTGTTCACCAAACCCTCTCTTGTCTGAGGCAGTTCCCAAGCAGTGGACTGGGGGTCCGGGCTAAGACGCCCATGCCTGTGTGGGACTCTGCAGACGCGTCTGTTTTCACAGACGGGTGCAGATGGGCCTGGAGCTTGGCTTCAGCTGAAGCGCTGAGAGGCGGAGCCCACGAGGCCCAGATGCCCAGGCTGCAGCTCCAGAGTCACTGATGTCACAAGGCTGGAGTCTGGCTGGTCAGACAGTGCGGGGCCCCTGGGCCCCTCTGGCTGGCAAATCTGGCAACAGACAGCATGGTGTTCCCCAAGCAAAGGGACTCGGTACGGGCCAGTGGCAGAGAAGTCCTCACCTTGGGGCTCCTCACACACCACGGCTTCCAGGTTCTGCCCCCTCACGTAGTCTGCGTTGAGCCCCTCTGCAAAGGGCGAAGGGTGGGTTAGTGAAGACAGGCACGGAGGGGTCCCCTGCCGTGACCCGGAACTCCTCACCAAGTCCTCCATGGCAGCGAAAAAGCAGTGCTTCCCGCAGGAACCCCGAGCCTGCACCCTGCACCTCAGGCCCAAGCGCTGGCCGGGCTCCGGGGCCAGGAAAGGGCAGCTGGCCCATCCCTGCAAAGCGGGGCAGGCAGTGGGTCTGGAGAGGCCGTCTCAGCGCCCTGAGCCGACCTGGAGGCCACTGGGCCATGTCCCCGCTCTGGGACGACCGCCAGTGGGCACCTGGGTGCGGATGGGCCCCACCCCAGGCCCCGCGCAGCTGTGCTGGCGGCCCGCGTGCTCCTGTGGGTCGGGTCAGGGGCTAAGATTGCGCGCTGGTGGGTGAATGCTGGAGAGGGGAGAGTGGTGAGAAGCAGGGTGGGGCGGGCAGATGGACAGTGAGGGGAGGCCAAAGCAAGGGGAATAAGAAGAGCACATGGTTACCTTGACCTTCTGCTGCATCTGAAGGCAAGACACAAGGCTTAGCACCCTGGAGTGAGAACTTGCCCGGCGACAGCACCCAGCTGTCTGGGCCGCGCTGACCCCCGCACTTAGGGCCAAGGCAGGGGAGGCCCGTCCCCACCCCGAGCCCAGGCCTCCTGGGTGGCAGCAGAGGCTGGGGGCCCTGAGTGCCGGTGGGAACCACCCCTGTAGCTCCCAGAGGCTGCCATGCGGTTTCTGCACCCCTCCCCCAGGGCCACTCTGTGGACAGCTTCTCAGGGGGTTAGCACCCCACACATCCACAGGCCTCCTAGGCTGATGGGCCAGACGGTTCCTGTCGAGCCCACAATCCCTCAAGGACCAGCCCAATCACACACTGTGGGCCCTGGGCCCGGTCGGCAGGGGGCGCTGTGGCCTCGCAGGCCAGGCCTGGAGCCTTCCTGGGCGGTGGCCTGGTTCTGGGGCAGTGCAAGGAGAGGCAAGATGTGGGAGGCAGCAGCAGGCCCGCGCCCAGAGTCTGGCAGCCAAGAAAGTGCAGACACAGTGGGGACTTTGAGTGCCGCGCCCAATGGCCACGCCCTGACGAGAGGAGCGGACCCAGAGTGTCCAGCGCAGCCAGCGTTTGAAACAGGCCCTCTGGCTACAGGCTGTGTGCTGCTGGCAGGTGTGGAAGGATGGGGGGGGGGGGCGTGGAACCCTCCAGACAGAGGAAGAGACCTTGGCCCTGGCCTGGCAGGGGCCATGGCAGTGGTGATCCCAGGATCCAGGAACCCACTGATAGGGGGAGAAGACCCAGGGGACAGGTGGGATTTGTGAGGGAGGCCACGAAGATGGGTGGGGACAATTTACAAATTCCCCAGAGAATGTGGCATGCTGGTAAGCTCGGGGAGCAGATGTACAAACAAGGGAGAACTTCTCGAATTTGGGGGCCACACCATACTCAGTTCCCTTCTGTGGCCACCAGGGATGTCGGTGCTAGTGCAGGAACCCTGGAGGTGTGGCTGTAGCAATGGCGTCATGGGCACCCTGAAGACGGGGGGGGGGGGGGGGGGAGGTACCCGTCACGGAAGGGGGACTCCAGAGGGTGGGGTGCAGTGTGAAGTCTGTGAGGGCTGAGGAGGGACCTGCTGCCCTGGCCCCAAACTTCTGGGGCGCCATCAGCCTTGCAGGCAGCATGATGCAGCGGGGCCCCTGGCCAGGACCCCCACCATCAGGTTCAGCACCCCCGGCCCTGCGCGGTGAGGCCCACACCTGAGCCGTGGCCCCAAGAGGTGACATCCGCACCTGCCAGTCATCAGCGGCCCCGCGTTTGGTTTATTCGCACCCAAACACCGTAGAAACTGTTCCACTTTCACACCACAGCCTCTATGCTCCCACCTGCGATTTGCCTCTACAGCTAATCCGATTTGCAAAACCTCACGCCTCTTGGTCTGAGGGAGCAAGTGTGAAAATGTCTTTTCATTTTACCTTAATGCCCCACAGAGACAGGCAGGCAGACTTCCGACGCCTGCTTCGGGACAGGAGTTGGCCTTTCTCCCTCTACGCCTCTGTGCGCCCCATCCTACCCTTGCTCTCGGGCAGAAGGATGTCCGTTCCCAGCCCTTGGAGGCCCCATCTCCTTGTCTTGAAGACGAGGGTTCTGGGGCGCGCCCCCTCCGGCAGCAGGCGCCTGGACAGCCCATACCAGCGCCAAGGACCAGCTCTGAAGTAATTTCACTTGCACCAGATGCGCTTTGGGAAGGCCCGATGCCTGCCTCCATATGAGCCATCCTGGTAACTGGGGACTGCACGTCCGCACGCCTGCAACCTGACTACGGCCTTATTCAGACGGCGTCCTGGGGGTGTGACTGATCATGCTGGACCTGGCCCGGAGTTCAGTGACAAGTGTCCTCAACAGAGAGTGGAGACACAGACATAGAAGCCATGTGAGGACCAAGGCAGACTGGAGGGCGGCGCCATAGCCAGGGGAGGCCTGGGGCCCGCGGGACTTGGACGATGCAGCAAGGGTCCTCCCCTCGTGTCCAGAAGCACGCAGCCGGCTGACCTCTTGGTCTTGGGCTTCTGGCCTGCACAAGTGTTTGTTTAAGCTCCGTGGGCCCTTTGCTTTTGAGCTGGCAGGGAGCGCGCTAAGGAGAACCCAGCCTCCAGCTCTGCCCTCCCGACCGTCCATGCCGCCCTACGACCCAGCTTCTGGACTAAGGTGATTCGGCCAAGAACAGGGGTGCACACTGGGATGTGCCAGCAGCCCTGCTCCAGACTGGCAGCCGAGAGCAGATGCTGAAATGGCTGGCGAACAGCAACACCCACGCTCCAAGCGCTGCAGCAGTGCCCAGCTTTCTAGCAAGGTCAGCTCTGGGACAGAAGGGGCAGGGAAGTTGTACAGGTGACGCCCCAACCTCAGGAAACAGGAAAACTGGCCAAGTCGGGTTCTGTCCCGTGACCTGGAAATCACCAACCCCGAGCCAGAAACACCCAGCGAGCCAGAACGCCGTGCTTGTGGGAACAGCAAGTGTGGGCTTGCTCACCCTCGACGGGCCCTCGACAGCACCCTCAGGTGCTCCCACACAGGGTCACTGTGCCCCTACTTGTGGCCTCGCAGCCGTGCAGGCCCAGAGCGCTCTCAGCAGAACGGCGCGTGGGGGCGGGGTGGCTCTCCGCTGGGTCCTACTTCTGGAAACGTCCTGTACTGACTGGACTTCAAGATTTTCTAGCTCCTGGGGGCAAGAGCAGGGCGCCCGGCACTGGCACCTCGGATCTGACACAGAAGGTTCCGGAGCAGGACAGCGCTGGCCGACCTAGGGCCTCTGGAGACTCTGCGCCCCTTGGGTGACGTCCCAGACCAGTCGGGGACCCCCGGGCTCCTCCTGTTCTACTGGAAGAGAAGCCTCGGGTCGCCTCTGGGAGCAGGAGCCCGGGACACGGCAGGGGCATCGTGTCCGGCCTGCCCTCCTTCCAGGCTGGCTGGAAGCTTCGGTTCGGCGGAGACCTCCCCTGCAGACGTCCCGAGACATGGCCCTCCCACGTGGCTGCCCGGGCAGCTGCCCAGGTCTGCGCCTCCCCTCCCTGCCCATGCGAGCTCCGGGCGCCGGGCACAGCCCCGCGGGCCACACTTACGCTGAATGCTGAAGCAGAACTTCTTCTGCTGGTAGGACACATAGCTGGAGATGGCGCCCACCAGGGCCATGGCGAGTGCGCTGGCCACGCCGGCGATGGTGCCCGTCTCTGCCGACATGCCTGCGCGACAGGGAGGGAGATGAGGAGAGGCGGTGGGGCCCCCCAGGCCCAGCCCCCGACCTCCCCCCCAGGCCACCCAGGTCTCGAGCGCTGCCCAGGCCGACAGGAGCAGCTGGGCAGGGGCCATGGAGGCAGCGCGGCCGCTCCCTACTGAGGCCCACACAGCCGTCAAGCAGCGCCCCGGGGACCCCAACTTCACAGTTCAGTCCTGACACAATGTGTCCCTCTGGCGGGGCGGGGTGCCCCGGGGCGGGGCTCCCAGTGGAAACGCACCGGATTCAGTGCCATCGTTGCCGTCGTACCTGCCATCACCTGCAGAAAGGACACAAGCGCTTAGTGGGTGTCCTCTGCTGACGTACTCCGTCTTGAGGTCTCCGGAGGGAAGTGAGGGAACCAGGGTTCACCCTCACCCCTGCCTCCAGATGGAATGAAGCGTGGTCGTCCCAGGTGGAGCGTGGGCCACAAGGGCCCACTGAGCCCGGCGCCTTGCAGGGTGTAGGCGGAGCTCCAGGGGTGTCCCAGGGACATCTCGCCTCCTGGCCCTCCACAGGCTGCACCCCGGAGGGACTGGACAAGTCCTGGGGTGCATAACACACGGCGCACTCAGCACTGGGAAAGCCGTGCTTGGCGACAGCCCTGAGGCTCAGCACACATCCGCAGAGACAGCCTGGTGGGCGCTGGAGAGCGCCCTGGCAGCGAGGGGAGCAGAACAGAGCGTCCGGCAAGAGGCCTCACACTCACGGCGCATGGGTTTGGGGCCCAGGAGCCGAGACAAGTCAACGGGGAGAGGGTGAGCTTGTGGGCAAGCGGTGGCGGCACAATCGGACGGAGAACCGCTGCCTCACGTCACAGACAGGCGGACCGGACGTAGGCAGAGGTGGCGTGTGAAGGCTGGAGTGATCAAAGTCTCACAGGCCAGCACGGCACACATTCCTCACGACCCCGAGTGTTCGAAAACAGCCTAACACAGGTCCCTACAGGCAAAACTCGAAAAACGGAGTTCCACAACAATGCTTCTGTTCCCCGAGCTCTTAAAAGGAAAGAAGAGCCACAGGCTAGAAAACATTTGCAAATTCACAGACCTCAGAAAAGATGTATATCCGATGATATAAAAGTCAACGTTTTAAACGGGGAGAATCCACGAGCAGAATTGACCGAAGGAAAACAGAAAAGATGCTCAAAGATGGGGCGCTGGGAGAGGCGAAAACGAAGCGCTGGAGCCAGTGAACAGAGCAGGGCCGCGGGCGGGGAGGAGGGTGCGGGCCGGAGGGGCGGCAGGCCGCTCCAGCGGTGGTGGGCATGACCGCAGTTCCTAAAGCCAGGGGGTCCTCACAGCACTGGGGCCCCCGGGGCTAGGGCCTTGCTATACGCCCGCCGCGGTGGGGCCACAGTTTCCACAGCAGCCGCAGACCCCGGCTCTGGCCGCGCAGAGCTGTGTGTCGCCTTTCGCCGGCAAAGCGTCTTGCTGCCTGGGACAGGCACAGTGCAGCTGAGCCAAGGGCCGACACGCCAGGCTGCAGACAGACGAGTTAACCGGGGCTCTCTGTGCTGGAGAAGCCACTGACTTCAGCGAGGCGTCTGTCTCGGCAGCGCAACAGCACGCCTGTGAGTCTCGGCGCGGGCTGCTCAGGCCGCTGCAGCTCCCGTTTGTCCGTTCGGCCAGACCCTCCCCCACTCCCCTTGCTGACACCCAGAGCAACGGCGGCTGTGAGTTGCGCTAACAATCAGTTGCGCTGATTACTCTGTACAAGAGAAGTTCAAATATGAGCCTAATTAAAGAACTCCCTAGCACTTCCCCTTACCAAAACATGTACTTTTAATAAGGACCCACGCCCAGACATGTCATTCAGCCTTGCACTTGCGCGTGCCTACACGCCACCACGGCCCTCACCTCACCATCTGGAAATACCCTTTGTCACCCAGGAGTAATTGGCTAATTTGCAGGGTTTGCCCTTTAAATGTCCCATGTTCTCCTGACACCTGTGAGTTCATTTAGAGAACTTAGAGCCTTCTACGCGACACGAGACCGTCTGGAAAGCAGGACTCATGGGTCCCTGTTGTGGACTGGCAGGGAACAGCCACCACCCAGCACCAGCCCGCCCGCCATCGGGAAGGGCGGCTGTGAGTCCCCATCCCACAGGGACTCTCCCCACCCATGGGGCACCCTCCACCCACGGGGCAACCCCCACCCACAGGGCACTCCCTGTGGGTACCCATAGGGTACCCCGAACCCATAGGGCACCCCCCACCCACGGGGCACCCATGGGGACAACCCCCACTCATTGGGGCAAGCGCCAGCAACGCTCACAAAGGACAAGCAGAACTTGCTCGGCCCCGTCCAGTCTGGCTAGCACTGGCTCCTTGCTAGCATCCAACCGCAGCCTTTATTATGGTGGGAAGCTGAAAATTTAAATTTACATTAAAAATAAAAGGGCAGTTTAGGGAGAACCGCAAATATCTGGGAGAAGAGTGACGCCGAACGGTTAATACGGCACAGGGGTGCATCCTTCCTCCACGTTACGGCACCTGACGTGACCGAAATGCCAGGATGCGCACGCACACACCACACACACAGTGAGAGCAGGCCACGCCGTGGGTGCTGAGCGAGCTCTGCACTGACTGGACGGGGCACTGGCGCCAGCTGCGGGAGGCAGTGAGTGTGCACCAGGGCGCGGTACCTCCTCACGGGGAGCTGCGTGAGGGTACTGCAAAGCTTCCTGAGCAATCTTCACAACGTCTCAGGAGTCAAACTTTCAAAATTTAAAAAAATCTTTCAAAAGATGCCTGAGTTGCTGTGGGTCTCTTGCTAAAATGCTGCTTACCGTGAATTCTGCTCTTACCCCAAGGGTGGCAGGACCTGGCTTCAGGGCTGTTCCCAGGGACCCGGCCCAGGGACTGTCACCGGCGTTTCTGCGGGACAGAGACCTTAACCCGTGCAGCACGCGGCCACAGGAGCCACAGGGAGAAGTATGGCTCTTCCGAATGGCTTGTAAGGGCCACGGCGAGCTCCACAGCCCCCGTCATTCCAGGTGAGCCCCAACTTTCAAGCAGGGGTGTCTGGGAACTTGTTATCCAGAGGCTGAGCCAGACAGTTCAGTCAACCTGTGGGCATGCGATCACGTTTTAATGAGAACGGGGGTCGCTGTTCCTACCTTTACCCTTGTCGGGCTTATAATCCCCTAATATGTCTTCAAGATCCTGGTCTGTAATTCCTGGAGAAAACAAAATAGACATTTCAAGGCCAAAAAGCACTGTTCACCAACATAAACTTTGTTCATGTGCCTAGTACCCCCAGAAAGCTGCTGTCCCCCAGAATGTCCTTGAGGACTGTGGGAGCCCACGCCTTGTGTTACAGGCCGTCAGGATGGCGGAGGGACCGTGACCAGAGCACAAAGCACCTGTCATGAGGGACGGAGGTCAGCACTGGGAGGTCAGGCTCCCAGTCAGTTCAATGCTGCATTATTCAACAGACAGATTAACGTAGGTGGGCCTGATTTAATCAGGTGAGGCTTCTACAAGACAGTCGAACCTTCCCGAACTCAGCCTGGACACAACAGAGGTGCTGCCACCCCCCTCACCCTGTCTCTCTACTGCTGGCCTTGACAAAAGCTTGAGGCTGAAGCTCATGGCACCTGCACGGCAAGGCAAAGGTGATCCTCCAGCCACCTCACTAACCTGGAAGAGAGCCCAGTGTCAACTGACACCCGACACCTGGCCACACCTGGCCAACACCCTGAGGTGAGCCTCAAGGGAAGACTTGCTGAGCTGTCCTGGGAAGACCTCATGCAGCAAATGGAGGCACTCAGTAAAAGAGCGAGCGCGCTCTCCACTCGCTTTGCATGGGGTCGTTTCTCACACCACACTGAAGAGCCCACAAGGGAAACAGTAAACTGATTTTTAGAACATTCTGCGTGCTGACAGCAGGTGTGTGGAGAGCGCCGGCATCACCCCGGAGCATGCGTGCGCCCGCATCGCTGCTAGGCTGGCTCACTCCCTGTGGCAGGGGAGGCCTCTGTCAGCAGGAAGAATGGCCGGCGATGGACAAACGACAGTTCCCCACAACGTGCGGCCAGGACATGTGGCAGAGGTTTCCGGACAGTGGCTGCGATCGGGCTTCCACTTCCAGGAAAGCCGCGGGCAGCATTCGTGGCCAGTGGTGAGAGTTCAAGAAAAAACAGAATTTCAAAAATCCACGTCTACTACTGTGAGCTTAGCAGCTTCCCAATACGGAGATCTTTCTCGAGAGAACGGTGGCAAAGCTCGCAAATGTGAACTTGTCCTGCCACCTGCAGCGGCAGTACCACGCTGGACCATCTTCCAGCCGCTCTGCCTCCCGGTGAGCGATGGCCCAGTGCTCCCCAACCTCGATGGGAAAGCAGGCCCTGAGGAGCAAGAGGGCTGCGCGGGCGTCGCTGTGAGACAGCAGAACTCCCGGCGGGGGCGGCTGCGCCCCTCGCTGCATGCAGCCTGCACGAGGCTCACACCGCTGGCATCGCGTCAGAGCGTGTGCGTGGCCTTTGCCAGCGCTGTCTGTGTGGGGCAGCCTCTTCATCGACTCTCCCCAGTACACGTCACAGCAAGTGATGCCAAAGGAGATGGAGTCCAGCTCCTCCTCCCAGAGACAGGATAGAAATCTGCAAATGTGCGCAAAAAAATCGAATGCTTGCTCTTGACTTTGGCTCCAAGATGGCCCCTGGTGGTAGAGATGACCCACGTAAGCCAAAGCTATTGAGGTCCTCAGTAGCTAAAGGGCCCTTACAGCAAATGTTTGCGACCCGTGGTTTGACGGTTGTCCCGTGGCCCCACCTCTGCCGGGCTGCGAGTGGCACCATGGACTATGGCAGCTACCAGAGATCCAGGACCGGCCAGGGCTTCCTGCCAGCTACCACTCACCTCCTCCTCCACCACTCGGTTTCCTCGGGCCGTCGTCTCGGTGGTTTCCATCATCCAAGGCATCAGCCAGGTTGAAGTCATCTTCGTGCACAAACGAGAAAACAATTAGCCCCGTGACAGGTATCTCACCTGGACAGGTATCTCACCCCCAGGGGCCCTCCGCCCTGGCGCCCCCTCAGGATGGCCGTGTTACCTTCAGGCCTTGCAGGAGCTCTGGTCGTCCCTGGCCTCTTGGTGGTGGTGGTGACATAGTCCCTTCTCTCTGAGGGGAGCAGGCAGCGAGAGAGCACATTTACATCCAGGCACAGCAGCCACCTTATGACCCGGGAGCTCGTGTCACGAGCACAGTGCTCCTAGCTCGCTCCTCAAGGCCCCTCCTAAGGCCTCTGGAGAGTCCCTCCCAGGATGGCCAAGACACGCACAAGGTTCAAAGGGCTGGGTTCTGCTCATTTTCTCCAGGGCATGGCAGCGGGGCGAGAGCTTCAGTCCAGGTGTGCGGGACACGGCCAGGGGCCCAAGGGCTCCCGCAGCGTCGGTGTGGCCCTGCAGAGTTCGGCCACTGCCAGCCTGGCAGCATGACCATGGCGGATACTCCCCAGGGATGGGCAAAGTTATGGTCCCAGCTTCGTAGGGGAGTGTCCCCCAAACTGAATGTGGCTGAAAGCCATGCACACAGAATTCTATTCAGTGTGGTGACTGTTACAAGTGTTAGGTCTTTGGGATCAACCAGACTGCTCTAGAGATAAGAACTCCTTCCACGTCAGCTACATGGCACGTGTGAGTTCTCAATAGCTTCTTTTCGTAAATGTCAAGAATACACTGTCAGCTGTCCCTGCAGCTGGAGGTAGAGAGGGACCGGAAATGTAAGCCATGGGGACAGGTACAGCTGAGGTGGGCAAACTTCCGCACGGCAACCACTGAATTATCAGCAGCTCAGGCAACAAGCTGCAAAGATAGAAACTGGCTGAAGATGAAGGATGGACAGAGGCAGATACTACGCAGATGTCAGCCACGGAGAGTGGCCTGTGCAGATACTATTATCAGATAAAATAGATTGAAGAAAAAATAATTATTACTAACAGACTCTGAAAGGAAAGCTATTACAAGAGTTAAAGAGTGGTGCTTCAGAGCGATGGCCTAACGTGCCTGGCCGTGCTCACGCACGCATCAGGAAGGCGCGCCCGAAAGGCCTGCATACGCTCCAAGAGTGACTTCTCCAGTGACTGCGCACAGGAGGGCACTGTGGGTGATGTGAGGTGATGAAGGACAGGAAAAAAAGAGTGGGAGGTGGCGGGGCGTGAGAGCAGCCCAACAGTGACACTGATGTGCATCCAGGTCTGGGAAAGTCCAGAATGCAGACAGAGAGGCAGACAGAGGGGCAATCAGAGGGGCTGAGGGGGGGGCGGGGGGGGCCTGGTGATAAATCAAGTGGGGACAGGGCTTCTTGCCAGATGTGGTGGGAAAGTGACACAACTGGCTGACATGACACGTGTGTGACCTTGCAGCTAAATATGAACCTTCAAGCTGTAAGTTCTGTGTGGGTCTGGTAAATCCATCATATAGTTGTTTGGTTTTTTTATATATATATATAATATAATAGCTTATTTTTACATCATTTTGTACGTTTTTTTTTTCATCTCAATTGTAATCCCCGTGGGTTTCCCATCACCGAGTCACCTGTGTGCCATCACCATAGTCCCATGCACTTCCCGTCGTTTGCTTTTTATAGTTTAATTTGATGTACTACTCACGCTTTAATGTGAAACCTTCTTTCAATCTACCTTCCACATTGAGGCCATCACCAAAGTCCCCGGATGCTAAATATTAGAAAACAAAACACAGGAAAAAAAAAACATTGTAAAATTCTCTCTTTGCATGAAACAAAATAATACTGAAATATGGTCTTGCAAAAGTCATCTTTCTTAAGAGAGCGTCACGAGGGTATCGCCTCCAGACGAAATTAGCCGAAGCCACGCCGAGGTTTCGACTTCCTTCCAGAAACAACTTATGCCCGACAAAACCAAAGAAACAGCCACCAGGTGGAAGGACCAATTTACATGGGCATGAAGTACAGCTTTGCAGAGAGTGTTCTTCAGTGAATGGCGCTTAGGAGGGAGGGTCAGAGCCCAAACAGCCCGGGTGCCGAGACCACCCCTCCCGCACCCCAGGTGACGCCAAGGCTGCTCCGCCTGTTGTCAGGCCAGATACTGCCCCGCAGCCCCAGCTCCCAGACCAGCAGCTCTGACGACACAGGAGTGAGGCGGGCCTGCAGGAAGGAGAAGCTGTCTGCAAAGTGCACCCAGGTGACCGACCCTGCTGCTGTCGAACTGGGCCATCATTCATTCCTTCCAGACGCACACGCTGTTCCCCGCAGATTACAATCATATTATTCTTTCCAAGCACAGCACAGTGTGTGAACGCTGAGACGGAACAAACAAGTACATGAGTGGTGGATTACGGAAGTTTTCTTTTAACATTTTGAATATGCCATTCCCGTCCGTCATGGCCTACCAGGCTTCTGCTGAGAAATCTGCTGATAGCCTGATGCGGGTTTCCCTGACTGTAAGGTTACATCTTACACGTGGAAGAGAAATGAACTCAAAATGGATTGAAGATTTAAATGTGAGATGTAAAATCATAAATCTTCTGGAACAGAGGACTGACTAACACTGATCCTGGCATTTTTTCTTTAAATAGGAGGTCACAAGTATAAGCAACAGAAGCAAAACTGAAAACATTCTGGACAGTGAAAGAAACAAGCAATAAAATGAAAAGCCGATCTGTAGAATGGGAGAAACATGCCAAGGTGTGTACTCTCCTGCAACGCAAGGTGCAAAAACCCCAAGAACCGAACTGCAAAATAGAGGGCATGGCTAGGTCTTTCTGCTACAAAGACATACAAATGATCCCTGGGGAAATGCAAATGACAAGCACCAGGAGATGCCCTCGTGCCCCCAGAGCAGCGCCCACGAAACAGACCAGAAATAGTGCGGGCCCAAAGGTGGGGTTGTGAACCGGTGCAGCCCCGATGGCGAAAAGGTGGGGACTTCTCAAGCAAAGAATGAAGACTACACGATCACGCCCCGCCAAAGCCACTTTCGGGTGCGCCCCCAGGAGACGCGGCCGCCTGTGCCAGAGGCGGGAAGCAGCCAGGCGCCCGGAGCTGGTGAGAGGCCGGAGACAATACGATCACGGGTTCTCACTGCGGCTTTGATCTGCATTTCCCTGATAGCCGACAAAGAACATTTTTCCATGCGCCACTGAGACTGAAAGATTAGAGCTGGAGAGACGCTGTGCGCATGCGCTGGAAGACCGGCGGCGTCTTCTCCCGTAAGCCAACGTCGAACCTGCCATTGCCATCGAAATCCCGGCGCCAGCGGCACAGAACCAAAATACCCAAACACTGGTGTGAACCCAGAAAGTATCCCAAATAGTGGAAGCAGTCATGAGGCTGCCGAGTCCTGCACCTCAGTACTGGGCGGGGGCTCAAGCTCGCTCCCCGGCGCCACTTCCCAAAGCTGGGCGTCAGGTGGAGAAAGCGCCGCTGCACTGGTCATGCGGGGTAGTGGCCTTTGTCCGGTCTACGCACAGAGCCCAGTCGGCCTTCCCGGGGAGGGCTTGTGCCTTGGGCAGGGAACACAAATGGCCCTCACGCTGCCACCTGACCCACTGTGATGGGCGAGCGCCTCGGGAGCGCGGGCTGCGATCTGGTGCGGACGGTGAGGCTGTGAGGACAAGTCACCCGCGGGAAACATCTGCCCCGGAGCGAGCAAGCCCTGTGCGGCTGCGCCAGCCTCTCGCGACTGATTCATCGGCCACCCCCAACTTCCGGCACCGGAAAGCCCAGCCCGCCAGGGTGTCCACCGCCTCCGCTCGATGCCCGCCCGCGCACAGAGCCGCCCACCGCCCCTCAGCAGGTCTAGTCAGCACCCTACAACATGAAGGTCCCCCGCCCTCCCCACGCTGGGCACAGCCAACAGCTGCCAGCTGGGGTCCCCTGGGCTGCCCGGCGTTCCCCTGGACGGTGCTGCTCTTGGCAAGCCGCTGGCAGCAGGCCCAGACCCGGTGCTTTCTGCCACAGCCCTGGCAGCGAAGAGGCCGGTCCCACGTGTTTGCAGTGATTCTCGAAGCCATCTCCACACGGCCAGAGTCTCGCTGTTCTCACAGCATGGCCAGCACCTGAGTTTCATGCCAAGAGCAACGTCATCTCTGAAGGGAGTGCGCCTGCTGCCTACTGGGGTTTCAGGACTGGGTCTGCCTCCCCAGACCCTCGCCGGGGAGATTCAGAGAAGCCGCGCCAGGAGGCCCCTGGTGCAGGCACGCTGCCTGCCGCACTGGCCAGGGCCCTTCTTGTCTACATTTTCCTTTGCAGGTAGAAGCAGCTTTCGGTAAAAACCCGAAACAAATCCTGCCCTACACATCTTTGACTTTCAGATTTTGCAGTCCTAGCCCTTTTCATGGGCACTGGTGGGCCACAGAGGCGCTGCCCATTCCGATGGGGCCCACAGGCACACCACCAGTGCACCCTGAGCCATGTGGGCCTTGTGGTGCTCAAGAGCCCACACTTCCTGGGGGTCTCACGCTGCTGGGCAGCTCCCTGGCCAGTGGCACCTCCCGCTTTCCTCAACAAAGTGCCATTGACAAGGGTGTGGGGTGAACAGAGACCCTCAGGCTTCTGCACCGCCGCCGTCCGTGGCTCTCACCTGCGGCCTCGGATGCACGAGGCGCTTGGGAGCGTGGGCTCCTGGAGCGTGGTGTGGGCAAGCGTGAGCGGACACACCTGGAGGCCGAGCATATTAGGGTGGGGGAAGAGGCCAGAGTGCGGCAGAGTGGAGTGGAGAATGGCTCCAGGAGGGGCCGGAAGGGAAGGCCAGAGCGAGCCCAGGGAGTGAAAACTCGCTGGGGCTGGGAGACCTGCCAGCCTCCCGGCCCCCTGGCCTCTCTGCCTTGCCAGTCTGCAGGCTTGCCCAGCAACAACTGCTGCAGACAGCATTAAAAGCCTGAAAAGCCACTGAGGGCGCCGGGACTCTCCTTTACCGGCCTCGACAGAGCGCCTGCCCTGGTCTCGCTGGCGCCACTTGAGCTTCAAGTGCCGGGGCCCCCTTGGACTCTGCTTTCTCTTTCCAGACAGCTAGGTCCCCCGTGTCGGGCTGACTGGAAGGGACCTGAGCATCTGTGGACTTGGGGACCCCTGGGGTCCTGAACGCCTCGGACACCAAGGAACAACTGCAACTCGCGTTTGGAGCAGAGCCTGAGAGCTCAGCGAGCAGGCTGCCTCTGCACCTCATGACACCCCCCACCGGCCGGCTGGGACCTGGGGGTGTCTGGGCCCCGAGCCCGCCAGGCGGACTCAGGCCCTGCTGCTGCTGGAAGTGTCTGGCATGCTCTGCGCTCAGTGTCTGGGGCACAGTCCCAGCTGGCCCGTCCTGCAGAGGCGGGCACCAACCTCACTTGCTAAGTGGGGCTCGTCCCCATGCCCTGGGATCGCAGCTTGGGCTCGTCGCCGCAATCTAGATTGAGAGCCCTCTCCTCATGGGCGCGGCTCTCCACCTCTACGTAGGTGGTCGTCGTGCTGCGGGCGCTCCCAGCCACCTCAGGAGCAGAGCACTGGCTTCCCTTTGGCACTGACTGGACACAGCTCCTGCCGCCAGAGCTCTGACTGTGTCAGGAGTCAACTTCAGGCGGCCGGGAGAGGACGCTGACGCCGGCGCTTCACCGCAAGGCAGGTACAAGCGTCTCAGGCCACTGCCGCTTGAGTGGGCCGGAGGGGGCAGGCGCTGCGGCGCCATCGGTCCGCTGTGTGGGCAGCGTGCTGGTGCGGTAGGCCCATCGCAAATAGCTTGATTCGGAAGGGGGGGGGTAGTTTTCATTGTGTACAGACGGCCTAAGTCGCTTTGCTGATGGAAGGACTTGAAGCTGGCTTTCCCCACAGAAAGGGGACGGGCCATGACAGCTGCTCACAAAGCAGGGGGTGAGGGCGGGCACTGTGGTGCCTGAGGAAGTCAGCACTGAGGGCCAGAACCTCCTTAGCCAAAGAAAAATGGAGCTGAAGCCAGGGGTTGGCGGCCAGAGGGCTCACTGCCCAAGGGCACAGGGTTCTGGGGTGGCGGAAAGATTCTAGAATTAGAACTGGTAGCTGCACAGCTAGGGAGTATACCAGGAAGCGCTGGATTGAAGACCTGAAAATGGCGAGTCTGGTGTGCGGATCACATCTCAAGACAAAATGCAGCCCCTGTCCCCAGGTGCCATCCCGGCGTTCCGCTCCGAGGGTCACCTCACCATTGCTGGCCCGATCAGGTGGGAACATCCTCCCTCTCCGAAGCACCAGGTTGAGGGTCCGGGCAGCTGCTCAGAAGGTTACTCACTGGAAGGAGTCAGGCTGCTGGAAACCTCTTCGATGCTGACCTAGAAATGGGCCCTGAGCCTTTGGTGCCCATGACAGTCCTTTAGGCACCTGGATCCTGGGGTGATGGCTAGCCCCGGCACCCCGGAGAGCTCTTCTTTCTGCCACACCCCTCACCTTTTCCTGCCCATTTTTCTCCTGGGCTGGGGTGGACGGCCATGTTGGCATAAGTGGGTTTCCGGCCCTCCCGTCCCTGATGCAGCCAAGGGCAGACTGTGACTTCTCCCAACAGTCACTCTTGGGCTCACAGCCGGTGCGCAAATTAAGGGGTGTGTCCCCTAGGGCTAGCGCTGCACACAGTGACCTGGGGAGGTGTGACAAGCAGGGAAGGCCACAGGAAGACACAGGTCAGCCAGAGCCTCCGGCGGGACAGCTTGCCACTGAGGCGGGCAGCCAGCCCAGCTGCTTCTCCAGCGCAAATTCTCAGACATGAGAGCCCGCTGGGGTGGCACCTGGGAAGAGGGACGGTTGGTGTGTTTAGGTGAATGTGCTCAAGGAGCAAAAGCCAGCCTATGGCCGCTTGATTCGGCCAAATAAAACCCTGATCAGCCAGTCCAGGGGCAATACAAATCAGAAAGCTACTTAATACTACGCGAAGTAAGAGTCCCAGCAACTTAGTCAGCCATGCGTCTCCCCCAGTTACACCAGACATGGGCCCTGGCTCGAGAAACACCATGCGTCCCCCAGACCAGGCGGCTGTCACACAGGTGGTCAGGTGTGGCCCAGAGTTGTCCTGGCACCTGTGAGAGACAGCAGGAGGCTCGGTCCTGCCTGCTGTTCCCAGAGACCGTCACAGTGAGGAGGTCTGCACCTTATCTCAGCCACAGCACCTGAGGAGGCCCGCCAGGCACCCACACATTTGTCCCATGAAGCCACCTCATTGAGGATTGTTCAGTAGCACTCAGGTCTTGTAGAAGGTGGTGCTGTTCAACTGAGGGAGAGGAGGGAAAATGGCGAATGCTCTTTGTGCGGGTAAAGCTGAATGACAGCAGCCAGGCCCAAAGGACGAGCACCTGGGTGAGGGCCCATTTCTAGAAAATGCTAGAAAGTGTAGTCATCGATGGTGACAAAGTGGGTCGGTGATGCCCGCGGGTGGGACGCCGGGAGGAACTGCAGGGGCCAGTGGGATGGCCACGCTCCTGGCGACAGTGCTGAGCACACACCACCTGGAAAGGTGTGCCAGTTTATGCCACATTGCGTCGTCCCATACAGCTTCCTTCCCTGGACGAAAAGAGGAGGCCTAGAGCTTAACAGCATCCAGATCCCCCAGGGCAGCTCCCACCAACACCAGTAGGTGTTGGCCTGGGCTTTACGGGAACAATGGAAAAGCCTGGGCCCGAGCCAGTGTGGGCGGAAGGGGCTTGGAGCCAAGAAGGCAGGTGACCTGGTGTTACAGCTCGTTCACCTTCCGGCTTCAGACGCACGAGAGTCAGTGTGGCTTTCAGGCTGTAAGTGTGCCAATCCGTTTCGGCAGCAATTAGACCGACGCGGGGTCCCCGAGTGCGTCTGTCTGTTCACCTGTCAGCAGAGGTTTGTGCAGGGTTCGCTGCTGTGCAGACACCGCGTGAGGCTGCATGCCCTGCTCCCAGACACGGGAGCAGGTCTGGGCTCTCAAGCCTGGGCTAGAGAGGCGTCTGGCTTTGTGCTTGTCAGGCCTGCCGGCCTCACCAGGAGCCTTGCCACTCCCTGCTCTGCTGCCTTACACCACCACACTTCCAGGGCGCAATTGTTGTTTAAAACGAGAGCCTGACTTTTATTTATGTATATTCTAATTGGGTGATATGACTGGCAGAGGCGTCAGTTACGGCCAATAATTCACTCCTAGTGTATCCTTAGGCCTTCGCTACATCGTGGCATTTGCGAGCGTGACACCATTGTCCCGTCACTGCGCAGCTGTCTCCAGTTATTGTACTTGCAGGGTGTTAGGCGAGCTGGCAGATGGTACTTCCACCCCACAGCCTTTTATTTACTTGAGAAGAGTCATTCAGTCACCCAAACCCCTTCAGCACCCTGGAGGGCCTGCCAGTGGGATCAACTCTTCCCTCAGGAACTTGGTTTGCTAAAGCCTGTCACTGGTCACAAGCAAGGAAAAGCAGGTCGGTGGGAAAACCGAAACATGCAAGCAGTGAGTCCAGAATGCGCCTGGTTCCCACGGGGCTCAGGCCCTGCTGGCCCAGGGACGGCCACTGCGCTCCCACGCCATCCCGTCATCGGCACGCAACAGGCTGGCTCTGACGGTTTGGGGGAAATGCTCTGCTGCAGAAATCTGCCCGCAGCACCAGGGAGGGCTGATGGTGTCTCTCCAGAGCTCGTGCCCACGCACCACCATGAACGTGCCCTGCTCTGGAAAGGTCTGTGCAGACATGAATAAGATGAGATCACAATGGACTTGAGTGGTCCTAAGCCAACAACTGGCCCCGTGACAAGAGAAAAGCCGGGACCCAGACTGGGGCAAGGCCAGCCGTGGTGTCGGGGCGGCAGCTGGGTTGAGGCGGGGCTTGAGGGGTAGGTTTGTTCCCGTGGGCACAGCCACGAAGGCCTCCTGGCAGAAGAGAACGAAAACCGCCTGGTGCACACGGAACCAACAGATCAGATTTCTAGGATCTTCCCTCAGGTCATCTGCCAAGCTCTCTGTTCTTCTGCGGGCTCTCTCATGGCCGAGCAATGAATGAGACTTTCCTGGAGGCTCAGTGAAGTGTTCCGAGCCAGGAGCCGGTCCTGATGTGCCTCTACCCAGTCCCTGGGAGATGCTCCCTGTGGTCAAGGAGGGCTGGAGAGCCTCATGGGGCCGCACCCAGCTGCGAAACGTGCAGCCTGGTGAGGCACTTCCATCCACCTGAAGCAGGCAAAACTCCTGCAGACACCTGGGATGCTGCCGCCACAGCACAGGAGCCTTGGGCCCGGCAGTGGGCTGCTCGGGTTTTGCTCACAGATGGAGACCCCGCCCCGCAGAGCTTAAGTCAGCCTAGGAGAAGTGCCCGAGTGGCAATGAAGAGCGGTTACTGAAACACCAGCTGTGGGGAGGCCTGGTCTTGGCCAGGCCACGGAGGGGCTGTTAGGTTTCAACCGTGAGAGCAGTCGCCTATGCTGGGGCTCGGGCCGTGCAGGCCTGCCCGAAATCAGAGGGCCCCTTGCCCGGGGAAGCCCACGAAATCAGGGGCCGGCAGTGTCGGCACGAGCTGCCAGCTCACATGAACGATGGACCTCCAGGGAAAGGGCTCGGGCCCAGGGCAGCACAGGCACATGCGTGCGGACACTGCAACAGACGTGCCCGTCGATGAACACACATGGACAGAGCGCGCCTCAGTGCGAGCCGCGCAAGGGGGCGCTGCCCCGGCGCCTCGCGGCTGTGCCCTCGCCTTCGCCACTGCACACTAAGTGAGAGAGAACACGGCCCAGAGCCCACGCAGAGGGCAGTTCCATTTACATGAAATATTGGGGCCCACAGACGGAAAGCACATTAGTGGTTGCAGGGACGGGTGTTGGGAGCGTGTCCTTAGCGGGTTCAGGCTTCCCGCCGAGTGCTGAAGACAGCTGGGATTGTGCGATGGTTTGAAAGCAGTGAAATGTGCTACAAGGTGGCCTGGGTGAAGCTCAGCAATGAAAGTGGGGTGCACAGGAGGCTGAGGGGTGCAGCCCGGCACTGCGGCCCTGGGGTGAGAGCGCTCACCCTGAGTGACTCCAGAGGCCTGGCTGTTGCACGAGGCTGCCTCTGTGCGGCTCACAGCAGAAACTCTCCTTTCGCACCTCAGGCCATTACCATCTAAGCAAATGGAAGGGACAGTGGCTATTGCTCAGGCTGGAAATTTGGGTGTTGCGTCCTTGACACCTCCTTTTCCTTCCCACGAAGGAAGCCAGTCAGGCCAAGAGACAGCCTGCTGCGAGCGCAGCCCTTTCTCACACACAGCCACCACCTCTGTCCCCTGGCTGGCAGGCACAGGCCGCAACCTCGCTCATTCCCATTTTGTTTCACCTCCTATCTGCACGGGGTCCTAAGGTCTTCATACGTGCCTCCTGCCTGCTCCAGCTTCTGCATCTTCTCTGCCTGGACCCAGACAGCCATGAGGAGACGGCACGTGCCCCGCGCCGCTGAGCACTCTGAGTGCTCACTGAGACCTCCGTGAGCCCCTCCCTGCCTTCCTCGCTCATAGCCTTCGCACTCAAGACCAGACGCTGTCTTTGAGCAATGCTCCGTGCAAATGACTACCCATCGGAGCAAAGGATTTCAAATTGAGAACCCTTTCAAACGCGTCTGTTCGTCTTGCCTTGGTGGAAGGGGAGGGAAGGGCTGGCTGGCCGGGGTTGTTCTCCTTCCCTCTGCTGGTGAGGCATTTGATTTCCTAAGTATTAATCAAAATCACTCTTGATTATAGCAAAAACAACCTTTGCTATAATTTTAATGCAATTAACTGGAATATATGGTAATTCTGAGCAATCTTGCTCTTGAGATTAAAGAACAGCCTGCCAGGAAACACACGAATAAAGCTTTAAGATCAAAATTTGCATAATTAGGTTTCTTTTCCTACTCTCCCTGCCCCCATGCCCAGCCCCCTGGAGACGGTCTGCTCAAGTCACAAGCCTCCGGCTGGGCTGCCCCTGCTCGGCTCCACGCTGGAACGTTCCTTTCTGGAAGGGTGTTCTCGCTTGCTCCTACCACCCAGCCTGGCTGGAACTGAATCCCCGAAGTCAGGCGGGCTGAGGCCGAGGCCTGTGGGTGCTTGAGCCAAGGGGCATGGCCTCCAGGCTACGCGGCTGCCCTGGTGGTGGACAGCGCCTCGGCCCAGCGTGCTCTGCAGGCGCGTCTGGCCTGGAGAGCTAGCCAGGCTTTGTGGAGGGGATCTGCTGGGATGCCTGACCGCAACGGGTGTCCGTGTCACCTGCCGCCCGGTCCAGGGCTGCTGCCACCAGCAAGGCTCCGCCACATGTGCCACGCTGCCCGGCCAGGCCCACTGCTCCCCTCCTGCAGCCACGCGGCCCTTCCTGGGGAGGCCTCTGCTGCCTGGGAGGGGGGGGAGGCAGGGGACAAGCACCAGGCAGCTTCTTCCTGAAGCTGTGCCTGCTGCCAGGCACACCGGGCGCCTGACAGGCAGAGAAACGCAAGCGGCGTGGGGCCCGTGGTCCAGCACCCCGAGAAACAATCCCGCCCCCACCCGAGAAAGGGTCTTTAACATTTAAAATTGTGTAAAATGTCAGCAGTCCCATTTCCTCTGAAATAAGTTGCTCTTGGACGTGTCGTGAAGTTTCGGCTGAAAGGTTAATTCTCCTTTAGCCGAAGGCTCCGCGGAAACAGAACCGTCATTTTTGTTCTTTGCTGCTTGGGAAACATGTGCGAGGAGGAGGCAGGGGAGGAGGACAAGGCAGAAGAGCAGGGTCCTTCTGCACGGAGACCGCTGCAGGAGCTGGCCCGGCCCCACCCCCGCATTCCTGCCTGCCAACAGCAAACAGCAGGCAGGTGAGAAGTTAGGAAAAGCTCCGAGCAGGAGGGCCAGGAGGGCCCAGCCGGCACATGGAGATGAACCTGAGAAGGGAAGGGGCGAGGGGCTGCCATGTCAATGTCACCTGACTCCGAGGAGCCCAACACCACGGTGCTGGGGAGGGGAGGCGCCTGCACCGTGCAAGCGTGGCCCCTCTAGAAAGCTCCGGCAGTGTCTTCAGCTGGACATACCGGTCCCGAGTCACTCGTCCCACTGGCAGGTCCTGATCCAAGACAAAGGCAAACCCACCCACACAAGGCCTTGCGCACAGACCCTCACAGCAGCCACGGGGGAGGCGGGACACCGCGTGCCCAGCAGAGGGCAAGGCAGCAAGCAGCTGTGCCCACCTCTGCAAGAGTGCCCAGCAAGGCACCAAGACGTGCCGTGGGCGGGCCTGAAACGAGCTGCAGACACGGAGGGGCAGACAGGTGTGGGTGGCTTCTCTGGCATTCTAGAACACACAGAACCAACCTAGATGGAAACGTCAGCCATGGTTGCCCGGGACGTGAACGCTAGAGGTGACGTCAGGGAATATTCTCAGGCGATAACAGCGGTCTGCTTTGACAGGCGTCATCAAAATTGATTGAACTGGAGGATCTTGATACCTCAACATTTGACGGCACGTGAATTACACCTCAGTAAAAAAATACTTATGAGCATTACTGGATGTGCACACAAAATTGCTAGCGTCGCTGGAGAGCTTGGCATGTCAGCACTTCCTGGAACGCACACTTCACCTTAGCAGAAGCAGGCGCGGACGGCGTTAGAGCCGAGTGCGGACAGCCGTGGCAACCTGGGCAGCCCTGCCGGGAAGCTGGCCCTTCACGCCCCCCAGGAAACCAAGCCAGGAGCTGGTGGCCTGAGCGGCACCGGGGCCGAGCAGGACCCTGCTGAGACCAACCCAGCCTGCTCCGAGGTTCCGTAGCGGCCCACAGCCCCTCAATGCCAGGCCCAGCCCCTGCCGAGCTGGGCCCCGCTGCGAAAGAGCCGCACACAGCACCACCAGCGCGGGGCACCGCAGGTCCACTCGGTCACCCGACTCGTAGGTGCCAGTGCACACGAGGGCAGTCCAGGGCGGCCTTTGGGGCGAGGGGCTGTCAGAGCGGGCTGCAGAGGCACCGTCTCTCCCTCAAGGGGGTTTTGCCCAGAAGGGAGTGAAAGATTGGTTCACTCTGCGCCCTGGATGAGCCTTGAAGACCCCAGGAGACATGAAAGGCGCCCGCATCCTGCAGGCTGCCACCGCCAGGAAGCCCCCAAGGAGGCAAGGTGCCCAGGGCAGATGGCAGGGCCGAGTGGTTGCCAAGGCCCAGGGCATGGCCAATTGCTGCATGGGGCGCTGCAACCTGTGAACCTCCTATGTGCCGCTGAACTGTACACGTCCAAGGGGTGCATTTTGGGGTACGTGGGTTGTGTTGGTTGTGTTAAAGCTGCTGAAAAAAAAGAAAAGGGGACTGCACTCCAAGGTGACGAGTTCCCAGGGGCCAGCAGCTGGGTGACTGCGGCCCGAGACTGCAGCGAACTGGAGCGGAGCTGAGTGTCCACTCTAAATCCAGGGCAGGCTGCACTGGGCTGAAGCCAGCAAGGCAGGGGCTGGGGTGGGGTGGGGTGAGGCGGGGGTTGGGCAGGGGTCTCGCGTGCCGGAAACATGGCTGGCGTCGAGTGCCTTCTGGGAGGGGAGGCAGAAGCCAGCACAGGGTTACTTGGCTAGCAGATGCGAAGGCACCACAGGGAAGGGAACTGAAAGATCTGAGAGCCTAGAGCCCAGCGCGCTGATGGGGACGTTGACATGGACAAGCCTCTAGGGCGGCATGTAGCCCGCACCCTGGCTTTTCCTGCTGAGGCTTTAAGGGGCAGGGCTGGGTCGGGAAGGAGCCAAGGGACGGGGCCTGGCGGAGCCGTCATTTCATGAGTCAGGCCCGAGAGGTGCGGGTGCCTGCTGTCCTGGGGCAGGGCCCCTGCACAGGGAAAATCGGAGGTTGTGGCAGGGAGGGGCCAGAGATGGGGGGACGGCAGTGGAGGCCAGGCAGCAGAGTCAGCTGGGGCCACGGGCCAAGGACTGTGACGGTGACCTTCATGTGTGCCCAGCATAGGGGCGAGAAGGGTGCCGCTCTCTGCTACGTTGGGGCGTCCAGGCAGGCTGCAGCGAGCAGTGGGCAGGACCAGGCCGAGATGTGGGGAAGGATGTGATTCCAGGGCTGCCTGTGCCTTGCCCGAGCACCCCGTCCTGGGGCGATCCCCACTCCACCCCAGCCGTGGGGCAAGTGCAGCTCTTAGCGTTCCCACCGCCACCCTGCGAAATCCCCGAGCTCGGAGAGGCCTGAGCGTGGACACCGGTTCCTGCGGAGGAGGCCGCTGTGTGCCTGGCGGGTCAGCCTGCTGTCCAAGCCGGGTTTCCCGCCATCCCCTGGCTTCCGCTTTCTGAAGCCGCACTGCGAATCCCTTCTTGGCTCTCTTTATGCTATTAAGTAGATGTCTCCAGGGTGTTCCTGAGTGGCATGTCACTTCTGCGCCAACTGTAGCCTCCCACAAGCACATGCGCTCGTGAGGAGGAGCAGCGGTCCCGCAGGGTCGCTCTGCGCGCTTGAGGCAGCGGGCGCTACAGCTCACGCACTTCCCTGCTGCCCGGTGCTCGGGCGCCCGTGCTAGGAAGCGCACACGCGCACCAAGCGGGGACACCAGCGTGACCAGCACAGTCAAGATCATTTCACCGCCCTCGGCTCCTGTCCAGCCTCCCCCGCCGCCCTCACCCGCTCCTCACCTGTGCCGACCGGCCTGCTTGCCACGTCCACAGTGAGGTCCTGCAGAACGTCACGGGGATGGACCGGGGCAGCGGGCCTTGCGCAGCCTGGGCTCCACTGGCACAGGGACGCCGGCGCTCGGTTTCTCTTGTGAGCCTACTAGGCAGCTTCTGTGTGTGCGCTCGTCTCCCTCATGACTCCGCCCTGCAGTAGCAGCATTACTGTGCCGCCATAGTGCGCAAGACAACTAGGTGCTCGCCGGGCAACCGTGTATGACCCTGCTGAGGTTTCCCGTCGCAGCAGGCTATTTGTCAGCGCTAAGCAAAAGCTACACGTGCAGTGGGCTGCGGGAGAGGCCTGTGCCGCGACCCGCGCCGTGTGTCCCTTCACGCAGCACCGCGTCTCAAATGCACCCCGTGGCCGCGTTCTCGATCGTTTGCTCCTCATAGTGGAGCTCTGGGCCCCTGGGTGACTGCAGCGCTCAGCAGAGGTCGCGTGGGCCGATTTCACGGTTTGATAATTACTAAGCAAGCAGCCGCCAGTGGTCGTCTACAAGACGCCTGGCATTTTCTCGAATGCTTCTGTGTCACCTCTCAGAATGACAACATGAACACGCGTTTCCCCTCAAAGCCTCGTCGAGGCATCGGCCTGCTGTCTTCTGGCCTCAAGCATGGCCTGAAGAACCTCTGCTCCTCCTGGGCCACCTCCTTTTCCGCCTGCTTTCTTTACAAAAGGGTCCGCAGGGGTTAATCACCCACTAATCTCATCAAGAAAGAAAAGGACAGACACATTGGAGTGGGAAAGTAGTAACTACCCATACAAAGAAATCAAAAGAAGACAAAGCTTTCAGGCTCCCCCAAGCAGCCTGCCTGGTCTTCCCTTCCCTCTTTTACCCACTCCACAGATTTGTAAGTGCCTACCTGTGCCCGCCTCGTTCCAGACCTTAGGGCTACCACAGTGAGCAAAACAGACCCCCCAAAAACCCTTTGATTAAATGGGCATTATTTGAGAACCAAATGAATTTCCAAGAGTCAAGAAGAAAGAAAACCAAAATAGAGCTGCCACCAGAGGGAAATGAGGACGCTCCTGAAGGAGCCAGTCGGACTCGAGCCACAGGAGAATAATTTCAGCCCTCAAGAGGCAGATGATTCTCCACTGGTCAGATTTTCCAGACACAGGAAAGAGGAAAATGTCCCCCTTCTTCTACTGCCAGTGGGAAAGCATAACCCAAACGCAGCCGCGGCGAGCAGTCCTCACCTCTGCATACCGCCAGCAAAAGCATCAGGTGTGCACGGAGTGAGCCCGGCCGCGTCGTAAAAAGGGAAACACCCGAGCCACGCTGGGCTTGCTGGGCTCACCCGGGTAGGCCCCGAGGGGGCTGTCTCCGCGGGTTCGGCGGGGCAGGCATCCGGAGGGGGGCTGAGGACTTTGTTAAAAAGCGAAATCTTGAGCAAAAGAGGAATGAAGATGTGGCAACACGCTCAGACCTGCGGCACTGAACAAAGCCAGAAACGAGCAAGCAGTCACTTAGCGCCGCTGGACACCGCAGCCCTAACATGCGGGAGGCGCCGGCCGGCCGAGGCGCGGCTGGCCACGAGGGCAAAGCTATCAGAAACAGGCAAGGCCGCGACCACCTGCAGATGGCATGGCGCCTGGACACCAGAACACTGCGCGCTCTGTACTGACGCTGAGGAGAGAGACAGCCGGAAGGCTACCGCCTGCCTCCTGAAGGGCCTGCTTTGCCCCTCGTCGTTTCGCTGAAGCCACAGCTTCCAAGAACCCTCAGCAATGCTGAGCAGCTTTCTCCGACAGCGACACACACCACTTAGCAAAGGTCATGGGGGAAAGAGCCCATTCACACAAATACATACTATAAAGCACTTGGAATACGTGACAAGAAATGTGAAGTGGGCACACGAAGTTATCAGATGCAAAAGAACACAGAGCTAAAGAGAGAAACCATGCGCTTGGATCCAGAGATTTAACACTGCAGGTCACCTCTTCTCAAAATCAGCCCGCCTGGTCCAAAATTCCCGTGGGCTTTCACTATAACTTGCGACTGTGACTCGAAGGTATACGTGCATGAAATAAATATTTGGGGAGTATGGGGAAATAGAAATGTTTTTTAAATGACTAACTTAAGAAAAACGAACCCTGTTGGATTCTACAATTTTTCATTTTCAAAATCAGACCAATATCTAAATACATTTTTTAAATTGCAGTGCATGGCCCAGACAACTCCACAGTAAGGGCAGAGCGCTGCCCTGTAAGTGCATCATGCCGGAACCCTAAGCAGAAGCAGACACACCCACTGAGCCGGCGGATGGGGGTGGGCGTCAGCCCCAGGCCCCCGCTTCCCAGCCGAGTGCCCTCTGCATACACCTTTGCTCATGAACATGCCACACCAGACCCATAAAACTCTGCTCGAGTCCACTGGCCACGAGGACACCGCAAGTCAGAGGCCACAGCCCGTGCCGTTAGGGTGCCTCCCCCAAACCACCATCACCACCCACCAAAGACCAAGTGCTGGGAGAACGTGGAGAAAGCGGGGCCACTGTCGGGGCACTGTCCAGTGATGCGGCAGCTTCACAACATGGCCCGCTCATTCCTCAGGAAGCCAGAGGCTGGCAGCGCCTTGTAGCCCAGCAATGCCACCTAGGAGAACCGGACTTTAAACCCACACAAAACCTGTGCGCTGATGACTCTGCAGTTTACTCACAGCAGCCAGAATGGAAACCAGCCAAATGTCCACCTGAATGGACAAGTGCCACACCCATGCCCCAGAATACTACTGAGCCAGGAAAAGGCAAGCAGCAGAGACCCACACGAACACAAGCCTCGACAGAGGCTGAGCGCAGGCACCAGCTGCCAGAAGGCCAACACCATGTCACCAACGCACACGACTCTTCTTTTTAGGATTTATTGATGCATCCAGAACTGGGGTACAGGCCAGAGATGCGGGGGGTGAGAGGCCTCCCCAGAGACAGAGTGGGGAGCAGGACAGGCAGATCTACTGAAACCCACTGCTGAGGGGAGCAGCGGGACGGGTCAGGGGAGGTCTGCCGCGCCCTGTGGGTCACTGCGTGGCTGGGGATCGAACTGCTTCATAGGGCGCTGCTTCAACCCTTGCACCCCCAGGGAGGGCCCAGTTACACAACTCTTGAGAAGAGCGACTCTGTCTAGACTGCAAGAGCATTAGTAGCTGGCGGGCTGGTGGGCCAGCGGGGCCGAGTGGGGATGTCTGAGGGCATGAGGTCTTTTGGGAGGTGACAAAAATGTTTCGGATTGAATGCAAGTGATGGTTGCTCCAGTCTGGCTGACCTGAAGTCACGTCATCGCTCACCCTAAGTGGCCGAGCTGCACGGGGTGTGGAAATGAAAGTTTCCCAATACGGCGTGGGCGGAGGCGGCAGGCGGGTGCAATGTGCTGCCGGAACCTCCCACAGCCCTTGCTGCAGTGTTCTGGCCTCTGCCCCTACGCACCCCCAACTTCGAGAGACGCCCCTCTCCGGCCGACTAGAACAGGGCACACAGGGGCCTGGAATCAGCGCTTCCTGCTTGGGCTGCTGTGCCAGCCAGCTGCCCTGCCTCGCTGCCTTCGGGCGGTGTCATGTTGCAGGCGCAGGTCTCCTGGCCTGGGCTGCCCAGCACGGGCACTGCTGCCAGCTCAGGGCATGTGACTGGCGCCAGCCCCGGGGTGCCTGGGTGAGCCGCGCACTGTCAGTCAGCTGATGCCTCTGCTTCCAACCTTAACTCTCCAGCTGGCTCCCTCCAGTCTCCGCTCAGAGACGGAGGCCATCGGGCAGGTTCGAGAATAACAGTAATGCAAGTTGCTGCAAGTGCTGTGTCAGGTGCAGACCACCTCCCACCGCTCCCAGCCCCCCGCCGCGGTGAGCGTCTCTTCAGCCAAGTATCAGGTACGCGGGGACAGAAGTGTGATTGTTAATAGCAAAGACCCAAAGTCCACCGCGTCCTGAAAAATCAGATTTGAAAGAATTTTAATGACGAATGAAAATACAACGGCAGGTTACCTGGATGAACAGGGTGAAGATTACCAGTTCCCTTCACCTGACTTGGGAGGCTGCCCAGGGCCACCTACACTGATGGCTCCAGTGGAAAATCCTTCCCACGTTAAAGTGGGGCCCCCCCAAAGAGCGGCACTAGGGTGACTCAGAAACACCCCAGCGGGTTGGCAGGACTGGCGGAGAGCATGACTGGCTTTTCGGGGCCCAGAGACTGCTCTGAAATATCCTTCCGACAAATCAGCCCACCCGGAGTGTCAGCAGAGCCAGGGCTGAGGAGCCCTGCCGAACAGCGCCTCTCGGGGACAGGAGCTGCCGGGTCCCGTCAGGCTGCTCTACCTCCACCAGGTGACCACAGGCCCCGGGCTCACAGTGTGCAAGTGCTTCTGAGGGTGCTGATGCTGGGCCCTGGCAGCCCCAAGAGGCCCCACCACGGACAGCCTGTGCAAACCAGGCCCGGTCAAGTGCACAGAACATCAGTGCTGAAGGACGCTGCTCCGAGGCAGCGACTGTATCCCCTCACTGGCCACACAGCCCGACAGTGCCAACAGCACGTGAGAGAAGGGCAGACATGCGCTGAGCTACGACCTGCACAGCAACACACGTCCTGAATCAGAGAACTCGGGACAGCACGGCGACAGAGCCGCAAGACCCAGCAGCAGAGCTAGGGCGGGCTGAGGGCGGAACAAGCCTCGTTGCGCCTGGAGGTCTCCGCACCCTTAAATTACGGCTGAAAATGGACCAATCCATCGAGAGGGGGGCACCTGTTCTCGCCTCCAGTCTACAGGCGCCTCACCAAGCGACCCAGTCACAGAGCGCAGTGAAAGTGCCATGAAAGGCCACGCGCTGGGCATAGGCCCCACAGAGGAAAAGCCGGCCACTGTGCCCAAGAGCTGTACCTCCCACAGGGAAGAAAAGCCCGAGTGTCCCTAGCTGATGAAGAGACAAAGCAAACCGTACTGTCCGCACACAATGGAACAGTGACTATTAATCAGTCCCTGGAAGGATCGAAGCGCCAGTCTAGGCCGCAACATGGCGCTCGGAAACGCGACACTCGCTGAGAGCCAGTCACCAGGGACCATGCGGCGGCTGATTCCGTTGCTGTGAAGTGTCCAGAACAGGCAAATGCAGACAGCCTGAGAGCTGGCCGTGCTGCCCACTTGACCGGCCTGGTTTGCACAGGCTGTCCGTGGTGGGGCCTCTTGGGGCTGGGTGAGGGGCTGGTGACTCATGCAAGGGGCATGTCACACCCACTTGGGCGAAGCGAGTCTCCCGGCAGCCAGCAGCACGTTGACCAGGACCTCATGCCTCTGACTGTACACCTTAAAAATAGTGACATGGTACTTTGTGTGTGTTCTACCACAACTGTGACAGTTTTTAAAGGCCAGGTGGTTCCACGTCGCCCCTGGAAGGCTGGCTCATGGGCCCCGAGGGGGCTGTGCAGTGGCGCCATGATGCGGGGTGCCCAGAGCCCCGGAGGGGCTGCAACAGCCCCAGCTGCGCGGGCCCTTTGGCGCGTGCGTGTGCAGGAACCCCAGTGTGTGCGCCTTCCCGGCGCGGCCTCGGGCAGCAGGGCTCAGGCAGCGCCCCGCTGTGTCCTGACACTCAGCCGCAGAATCAAGGAGCGTGATTAAACGGTGGTTGTTTTAAGCTGCGAAGTGTGCAGGGGCTGACGAGGCGTCAGTCGAGAGCAGAGCAGCCTTCTGCGTGGGGAGCGGGGGCGGCCGTCTCGCGGCAGAAACACGGCAGCCACAACGGGGGTCCTGTCTCCTTCAGGCGCACTAGGCACAGCTGCTTCCAGGTGTGTCCAGACTGCGCTCCCTGGGGAGCAGGCTTGATCCTCTCCGCTTTGCCCACCGCACCCCACACCCAGTAGATGGCCACCCCACCCCGGCAGGCAGCTGTGCCCTCAGCCGGGCTCGCCGCCTGCAATCACCTCAGAAGCACTGACATGGCCGGAGCCGGAGACTTTCCACTGGGTTCGGCCCATAGCTCTCCGCTAAATATCTCACTGATTTCTTCATGGCACTCCTCAACCAAAAGACCCAGCAGTTCCATTATTAAATAGTTCCAAGCGATTTCACAGAAGCAGGTATGTGTGGGATCTTACATCATCACTGTTCCTGAAAATTAAAAATACGCATGGCTCGAGTTCACTGCCACGGCCTTGGGCACCTGGGTGCGGATGAGGCCAGTGTGGCCAGCACGTGGGGAGGCCACTGGGCTGCAGGTCTCCGGAGACCAGATGGCTACAGGGCTGCTGTCTGAAGAGCAGTTATGAGGGGAAACGTGTAAGGCAGCAGAGGCCTGACAGGCAGGCAGGAGCTGGCCCCCAAGAACAGCTTCTCACGTCTGTCGGTGCACTCGGGGGCACGCCTCAGAGGACCAAGATCCCACGTGGAATTAGGGGGTTCACCTGTTAGTACCCTTTCAAACTCCAGGAGCGTGAGGTCTGTCTCCTGGTGTTTGCTCATTTCGCTGCAGCAGCTCTGAAACTCATGTCCCGGTCCCCAGGGAGGCCGCCAGTGCAAAACCCGCAGCTGCCATCTGCTTTGGCATAAAAGATCCAGAAAACTGGGTCACTGCCTTCAAGTCAAAACTTCTGCTTCCGTTTCGTTCATCAAAGTGGCCAGGAGCCCAAGTGTCTCTCCGCAGCTTTGTGACCGAGGCCCCTCGTCAGGAAGGCAGTTACCCGTGCGGGCGGGGCACACAGCAGGCCCCCAGGAGTCGCTGATGTGAGAGCGACACATACCTGGCCCCTCCGACACCTCTGGGAGCTGTTAGGCATTATCAGCCAAGCAAACACAGCGAGAACTTTCCCAAGGCCGCTTGACCGCGAGTGAGAGGCATGACGGCCTTGTGCACTGACTTCACTCCACAAGCCTGGGCTCCGCTCAGCTCTGCCACCTGAGGCTCGCGACTTCACCTCTCTGGGCCTGCACTTCCTCACCTGCAAAATGGCTGCCCCGCTGTGCGGCCCCCCACTCCTCCTGTGCCACCTCCTGCCGCGTGTGACCATGCCAGTGGAGCACGGGTCCTCGCTGTCGCTTGTCCCTCTGGACATGGCCTGGCAGGCAGTATTGCTTTTCCACCTTTCTTGTGCTTCCACTTTCAAATCTTCCACCTCATTAGCTGTAAGTGAACCAGCGATTACGCTTTTCCCCATAAGTGTCTCATGATCAAAGCAGACATGTTAACCCCAGACAAAAGTCTACAACCCTGCAACGCGTTTTCATCTTCTTCACAGCACAAATGTTATGGAGACCGGGACATTCTTGCGAGTCGCCCCACACCAGACCTCCAGGCCCTGATGGGGCTGTCCGTCTGTCCCCTGCTGTATCATCTAGCGTGCAGCCCACCCTTTGTGAAGTGGTGAGTGGCTCTCCTTGTATGCCCGCCCTGAGCACTGCCCAGGTGAGAAGCATTTTGCCATCTTCTACAAAACTACTTTGGTTAGCACCGTCTTCTAAGATTCCTTTTGTGCAGCGTACATCGCACAACTCAGTTCCACGAGGAAGTCCGGGTTGCGCCCTCACACTAGCTCTATCTGCCCTCTGCCTGTGCCAGTGGCGGTGTTTTCTTCGAGCCCCTTTTCTGATGTAGGGATGGGATATAAATAAGTGTAAGAAGATTCTGTTGATACAGGTTGGAGGACCTATTTTTAACCAAAGACTGCATTTGTTCTAAGAAGATGCTTCTTGAACTGCAGAGGGTCAGCGGATAACGCGGGCATCTAGCAAAATGCGGTCTGACCCAGGAGGCCAGGGGAGGGCCTGAGCTGCCAGCCCGATGGCCCCCAGTGAGGCACTTGCGCCCGGCAGTCCCCACTCTAGTAGCCAGGCTCCAGGATGGAGGATCAAGGAAACTGCGCCCTTCATTTGCAAAATTTCTCTCTCCTGCTCCTTGGCAACATCACCAATGGCTGGAAACTGGGATGAGCACCGGCACCGGCGCACCTGGGGAGTAGCACAGACCTAACAGATCGCTCCCCCACCCCCACAGCGAGCGCAACAACGGGGTGGGGGGGAGGCAGAAATCCGCAGGCAGCTGGGGGTGGGGGCAGGCACACTTCGAGAAGCCCGCTCAAGGGAACAAGTGCTCTCTTCAAGGTTCCCCAAAGGCAGTCTTCTGGGGACAGCTGTTGTCACCGGCGGTGACACCTGCTTGTTCAGGATTTTAAAGAAAGAGACAATCCCGCAGCTTCCAGCCCAGCACTAGCAGAGGGCCGGGAGCTCTTCTCCGGCCACAAGGATCGCGCGGTCAGCCCCCTCCGGATCGGGGCTCGC
>NW_004567120.1:41027543-41046187 GCF_000260355.1 Condylura cristata
GGCCGGTGACCTTGGGCCGGGTTCTTCCCCTCTGGCCTGGGTGTCCTGGGTTCGGGCGGTTCCCTAGGGGCCCTCCCGCTGCGGCTCCGAGACGCAGTCCGCGGCGCTCGCTTGCCCGGGTCGCGGTAGCCGGGAGGGCTTTTCAGAACTGCGGGCCTTGTGCCCTCTCGCCGTTCCCTGGCGGAAGCCGTAGCGAAACCCTGTCCAGACACTGGAGAGGCTGTTTTCGTGGCTGCTTGCTGTTGGCAAACAGCCTCACGTCTGCGGGGCGGGGCGGCAACCCGAGGCTGGGGTTGCCGGAGTAGACGAGAAGAGGGGGTGGGGGTGGCCTCGGACCGGGGTGTCCCGGTCCCAGGGGACTAGCGGGGAGGGACTGGTGGGCTCCCCCGAGGCTTTGATGAATGCTCAGGAAGCGCAGATTCACTTCTGCAGAGTCGATCTGCAAACGTATCCCACGATGGACAAACACGCCGCAGTCCTTTCCCATGAACCCCCAGGCCGAGTAGGAGTCCAGGCCGGCAAGTCAGACTCCAGCGCTGTTCTGAGCCGCAGAGAGCCTACCGCAGCTGGGACAGAAAGCTCTCCGAAGAGTCCCCTGGAGCCAGATTTTAAGGACAAAGGGAAAACACCCGCTGCTCCGCGGAGTGGGGGCACAGGGCCGGAGCTCCGTGCCATTATTCGCACAGGCTGCCCTGGGCCACGTCTTCCTTTCAGAACATCTGCTACCCCCTCCGGCCAGCGCCCCTAAGCAGCCTTCCTGTGCCTCCCACGGCACACCCCCAGGGCACCCCCCAGTGGCTCCCACCACCCATTCAGCCATAGTAGGGAGACAGGGAAATCTTTGCCCCTGTGAATTTCATGCAATGCTTTGACCGTGGCACTGGAGAAACAAAACATCTAAGGAGAGCGGATGTTCCCGGCTCTGGTAGTGCTGACTCTGTCACTAACTCACTGCAGTTATCAGAAATCATGAAGGCTCATCGGATACACTAGCGATGTGGTGCGTCGCAGGCATTTTCCCTGATGTTTTATTCCTTACAGCAATGTTGATGTCAGCTCCATAATTAATGAGTGAAAAGGAGCAAAACAAAGGTTCCTTCAGGTTCCATAGTATTGAGGGGGGGTTCACTAGGAACCCCGGCACGTGATGGGGTAGAAACGTGCTTTACAGCCGCAGAGGGTTACAATCATGATTAGACCCGATCAGGTCGTGCTAAGGGTGACTTGAGATTGTGGAAGCTGGGTGCGCAGGACAGTGAGCACAGCGGCCTGACTCGCTCCTCTCCTAATAGCTGGAGAAACCCTGGCAACCCTGCATTGTGCATTCCAGGCTGCGGGTGTGCCCCCAACCATCCCACCTACTCTGGGTGCCCTGGCCATTCCCTGGCCCCAGGGCTCCGTCGAACTTTGTAGACCGGCCGTAATGGCTGCACCCCAGCACCTGCACCCTGGTCTTCTTGGAGGAGCAATGGGGCAGGGGACCATCTCACCCACACGCACAGTCACAGCCACAGTCACAGTCACAGCCACTCCCAACTGCAGCTCTCACTGGTGAATATGCAGCGGAGACACCAACACCCTGCCAGCAATACACTGGCCAAGATGGAGTTTGTGTGGTTGTGTGTGTGTGTGTGTGGTTGAAAAAAATCAAGAGAAGATTTGGGCCATGGAGAAGGTATAGGAAATGCCAATGTCAGCGTTCCCGAGGCTTGCGGGAACAACACTGGCCATCCGTCTGTCTGTGCTACTGTTGTGCTGCCAGTTGCATGGCCCTGGCACAGCCTGCAGAGCCAACACAAGCCTACAGGGCATCATGCCTGGCCTTTGCCAGGCATGTTGCACATTTGCTGGGACGATTGCTAAAAGGTGACAGTCGCGACCTAAGGAGTGTGCTCCTGCGGAAGAGACTGGCTGTGGGCCATGACGCAGGAGTCAGGCCGCCGAAAGGACGCTGTCCCCTCAGAAAGTCGGCGATTAAAATAGTCAAATGCAGAAAGTAGTTCTCCTCCCAGAGAACTCTGCGCACAATACCCATCTGTGGTCTGGCTCGCCCCTCGGTCTCTTACAAGTCAGGTTAGTGTGGTGATCTGAGAGGACTGATGGCCACGAGGCCCTGCGCCTCCAGGTTGTGGGCCACCTGGAACTTGGTTGAGGGCCACCTGGAACTTGGTGAGCTTTTTGGTCAGACAGCTGCTGCCCTGTTGAACAGCCATGGAGTTTGAAGCTGATTTACCTATAGAAAATTCTACACTGGGAAACCATCAATCAGCGCCATGCCCGTCACTGCCACTCCACGCGGCTGAGGGACTGGTGCACGGCCAGGCCTGCCTTGTCTATACCCCGACTCCTTGTCTCCATCCTCAAACCCCTTCTGTGACGGTCCACCAGGGGACTTCTCTCACTTGACCTAGAGGGTCCCTGGGGCCCTGGAATGGCCTTGCCACCCACGCCATCACTGATGAAGCTGTCCATCTCCTCCCCTCCCCAGCACTTGCGTGCAAAGCTGGAGACACATCTCCAGGGGGCGAAGGCTTGCCCCAACGCAGGGTCACGCAAGGCAGCTCGGCTGTGCTCATGGTGTGGGCTCTAATCTCTGAAACCGAGCTGATTTGAGGGTCCCCTCTCAGGAAGGGGCGGGAAATCCAAAAGGACCAACAACAGCCCCTCCCCCCAGCAGGGCTGGACAAACAGCGCCCACATGTCAATGGAACGAAGCAGGAATCTGTGAGGAGAGCACCACAGGCCATCACACTTGACCCGAAGGCCCAGATTCAGGAGCCAGTCTCCCTACCAATGCCCGGCAAAATAAGGAAAACCGAGGTGGTTGTGGTAAGTCCCCCAGAAAGCTAGAGTGCTGACCTTTATTCTGAAATCCTGGATCTCTGTCAGCTTACAAAAGTCCTTTATTTCATGAAAAGATGGTAGTGTTTTGTTTAATGTGCTTACTGTGCAAAATAAAAAGCTGGCAATCCTACTGCTCCCCAAATTGAAAGAAAGAGAGAAATCAACTGGCCAGTGAAATTCACAAGTCTGGGCAGCACGAGGAGAGCGCCTGTTCAGCCGACCCAGGGCCTGATACATAGGCATTTTTGGGAGCGTGTCCCATATATAAACAGACGCCCTAAAACAGATAGGAAGACAATGTTCCCTCTCATATTTTTTGAGCTGTAAGCAGACTGCCCCTCAGTCTGCTCCGGCTCTCCACAGCGCTCTTCTTCTCTCTGCGCCGGGAATTCACAGCAAGGCGCGGTCTGGCAGGGCCTTGTGTGCCATGCTAATGAGCAAAGGTGGTCCTGAGCGCAGGGGTGGCCCCGGGAAGGGCTGGAAGCTCTAAGCAAAATGACCCGGCCAGTGGTCAGAGGCTGGAGCGTCGTGTGACCTACTGCGAGGGGCTGGAGCCATGCGGGGCTGTGTAGAAGGACTTGGACTCAGATTTGTGTGGGAAGGACGGCTCGGCTGAGGAGGCCTGGCTCTGTCCTCAGGGTGCGGCAAGAAAGGAGGTGCAGGGCCTCTGGAGCAGGAGACAGATGAGTGGCTGCTCTAAGGTGGTGCGATCGTGCAGTTGGAGAGGGGAGCACGGGGCTTTGTGGGGGCTCTGAAGAGACCCCTCTGCCAGCTGGATGATCAGGGCCCAGCTTCTTAGAGACAAGTGATCGTTCACCCTGAAGATGGGTGCGGAGTCGGGGGTAAGATGAGGGATCAGCAGAGGTGGAAGCTGAGGAGAAACCAGAGGAGAAAACTATGGGATTTGAGTTGGCCGGAACAGGTCATCAAGGCGAGTCCGGCCTGGGCTCATCCCAGGGCCCCTGAGGCCCCGGAAGGGCTTCAAGGGAAGGTGGGCGAGGCAGCAGGTGGCAAGATCACACCACGTTTGGAGTCCAGGAGACTCAGGATATGGCTGTGCAGCCCCCAACATCTGTCCTGGAAAATGCCCTCAAGATGGCGGGAGTCTCTGCAGGAGCAAAACAGGGCAAGTGGAAGAGGAGGTGCTAAGAGGCAGGGAGATAGTCTCCGAGGCTCTTCAGCCCCGCTCAGGAGGAAAGGCGAACCGAAGGGCACCCTGGGGAGTCACTGACTGCCGGTGAGGAAGGCAAGAGGTGCGGCTGCGCAGGAGCAGCAGCCTCACCGACAGCTGCTGCTTCCACCCCCGGGTGTTGCTTCCATCATGGCTCCATGTCAGCCACTCACCCCGAAGGGGCCATGAGCAGAGCCTGCAGCGAGCTAATGCAGCAGAGGCCCCTGAGGTACGAACCCTTGGATTGCTATTAGAACTGCATCTGGGGTTCAGGGTGCTTTCTGCACCCACCAAGGACCAAAAGACAGAGACGATCAAGACAAGACTGGTGGCGGTGATGATCCAGCAGGCAGAGGGCGGTGCAAGTCCGGCCGGGTCACCACCGTGGTTTCAAGGCTCATTGTCTCCCCTGGAAGCCTAAATCAGAACATGCCCCGTCACTGGAAGCCTGCGTGCCAGTCACGCTGGGCCAGCCCTCGTACCTGCGTGTTTTCCTAGTGCGAGGGACTCTCTGCAGATTTCTTGCTATGCACAGTCGGGTTAGTAGGGAGTCTGCATAAGCACTTGGCAAGAAGGAGCCGCTGCCTCCCCACTCTTCCGGCCGCAGCTCTCCGCGCCTGAACCCTGACTTCCCCGAGCAGGGGTTAGCGGAGGAGCAGGGCTTCACTTGACCTCCCAGGGACATCACCCCGAAGCGCTGGGGAGGTGCAAACCTCCGAAAGCAACATTTGGCTTCTTTGTGCCATTTCCTGGGATCACAGCAGCCCAAGAAATCTGGAAGTTGCAGAACCCAACTGGTGATTCACATTCGCATGTGAATGCTCAGATACCTGTTGTTGGTGTTCGACAGGCTACCCTCTCAGGTACCGACACGTGAAGCACACTCACGCACTCCACAGCGAGCCAGGGGGCCACAGACTTTGATCCTCACAGAAGCCCAGTGCCAGAACCAGCAAGTCCACTCAATTCCCTTCACTCCTAGCTGAAGACAAACCTCTGTTTAGTTGCAGAGACTGCACCTGGCCTGGGGAAACTGAGGCAGAGGCAAATGGGAGCAGCATGATCTGCCTCTACCTGGTCATGTGACTTTGAGCAGAAGTGGGTTAATACCTACCGACTGCGTACCTGGCAGTTCTGCGTCGTCAAGACTTCTCAAAGCACCCCCGCCCCGTCCTCACAAAGGACACCCAACACAGCCACTAGCTGGGGTTGCGGAGGCGAACCACCTTCACTGGCGTCCCCCCTGCCACTTGGCCTGCTCTAGTCCGCTCCGCACCACACAGGAAGAGGTTCTCCAGGAGTGTCGGGGCAGCTCCCCGCCCTCCCTTGCTCAAGCCCCCCCGGAGACTTCTTCCCGTTGTCCCAGGGAGGGAGCGTAAGCTCCGGGCTCGTGTTCAGGGCCCCGCAACACGGGCTTCCCCAGACCTGCACTCCGTCCTCCTGGTCCAGGGATGTAGCCTCCTGGGAGCACGCAGGGCCCCGGCCTTGGTGCCCCTTCCTGCGTCTGTGCCTCACTCTGCCATCCCTGCTGCCAGTCCGTAGCCCACGCCCTCCCCTCTCTTCACTGTCCCCCGAGCGGCCCTCTCGCCCACACCTGCGTGAGCACCACACCCACCTGCTCCTAAAGTTCGCATGGCGTGAAGCCCACCCTTTTCAAGCTAGTGCGGTGTATGTGCCATCCTCGGGGAGGACGGTGTGGGCTCTCGTGCCTGGCATGTGTCTGTCGGAGGGCATATGCCTTTCGTGGTGTCAACACACGCTTTCCTTTCGCTGTGCTGTAGCCCTGAATGGCTGGTATCAGGGAAGCTCTTGGAATGGCCCCTGCCACGCCCCACTCCGAGATTTTGGGGCACTTGAGCTGGGGGAAAGCATTGGTGTTTTTCTGAGCGCACCCCTGGGGCTCCTAAGGGCCAGCTGAGGCCAAGCAGCACTGACTGAGGAGGGCTGCCCCACCGGTCTCCCTCTGGAATTGCCAGCAAGAATGCAAGAAAACGGAAAAAGAACATTTTTGGACACATGAAATGATGTGACATTCGAGTTTCAATGTCCATAAAGAAAGCTCTGCTGGCAGGCGGCCACGGCCATTCTCTGCCCGATGGCCTCTGGCTGCCTTTTGTTACCAGGACAGAGCTGAGTGGTTGAAACTGACTGCAGGGCTCTTGAACCTGAACAACAACAATTTTAGACTTTAAATCAGAGGTGATAGTTGAAGATCTTTTTGACCCTATTGCAAAATCATCTACTACTCACATGGAAATCGCTGCCCTTTCGGCTCACCGTTCGTTGCGTCCCCCGCTCAGCTCAGCGTAGAACTTGTCTTCAATGATATGGGACTCTTGTGTTTGGAGCCATGAAAATGTTCTAAATTTGGGCCCCCTGGGTGCCAAGGGGCTAAAGCACAGCACCATGAGGCTGGCCGCAGCCACTGGAGCCTGAGTTCAAACCCAGCCAGGGAGCTGACCCACATGGCGCAGCAGACCTCTCCTGCCTCACCCACTGCTCCCCTCAGCAGTGTGTTTCAGTCCATCTGACTGCCCTGCTCCCCGCTCTGTCCCTGGTGAAGCCTCTCACTGCCCCTGCACCTCTGGCCTGTACCCCAGCTCTTTATGCAGAAATAAATTAATTGTTAAAAAATTCTAAAATTGACTATGGTGGTGATTTCCCAACTGCGTAAATGCCCTGAAAGCCCCCGATAGTACACTCTAAAGTGGCTTCAGTTGTCACTTTTGTGTTTAAAAGCTGTTTATTGTGGTAAAACATTCATAAACATACAATTTTCCTTTTAGCCGTTTCACGTCTGCGATGCAACAGCATGCGGTATATTCCGGTCATTATGTGGCCGTCACTGCTGTCCTCCCAGACCTTGTCATCACCCCAGACTGAAGCTCCACCCCGATGCATTTTCGCCCCCACCTCCCCCTCAGCCCTTGGAAAAATCTTTAAGCCACTTTCTGTGTCTATGGATTTCACTATTTCAGGTCCTCACAGAAATGGAGTCACGGCGTGCGTCCTCCTGCGACTGGCCTTCTTTCCCTGAGCGTATTTCCAAGGTTCATCTGCACTGTGATGTGTCAAGAGGTCTCAAACAGTCCATTTGAAGTGAACTTTATCTCCATGAAACACTGTGTGTCCGGGGCAAGCACCTGCCTGGCTGTTCGGGCTGTTGTAACCAAACACCAGCAGGAAACGACCCACATGTGACTGGCAGGGAGCCCAAGGTCAGGGGGCATGGCCGAAGTCTGGCTTTCAGCTGGCCCCTTCTCGCTGCGTGCTCGCGGGCTCGCGGGCTGGCGGGCTCGCGGGCTGGAGGCGAGAGGGCCCTCTCTTCAAAGGGCAGTAGTCCCCTCCGACTCCGAGGCCCCGCCCTCACCACCTGGGCAGTAGCCTGCAACCCCGGCCTGTGGCTCTGTCGTAGTTAGGGTTTCAGCAGAAGTCACGGTGGGTGGTGGGGAGGCCACAACATTCTGAGCATGTGGGCTCTCTTAAGCCTGCTTAGTGTCAGCATGTGGGCCAGCCACATGCCCCTTTCAAGTAACTACCAGCTGCACACGGGGCGAGGACAGAGGGGACCTTCTTGCGGAAGGACTGGTGAGGAGAGCTGTCCCGGGGGCCGGACCTCGGGAAGCTGTGTCCAGCTGTGTGAGTTTCCATTGGCTGCTGTGGCAAGTGACCACCAACTCATTCTCTGCTGCCGTGGGTGTCAAAAGCTCAGATGGGTCTCGCTGGGTCAGAGTCAAGGTGTGGCCGGCAGGGCTGCGCTCCTTCTGGAACCGCAGAAGGAGAGCCTCTGTCCTCGCCTTCGCCAGCCTCAGGAGTCGCCTGCATTCTTTGGCGGCTGCCCTTCCTCACACGACTCCCACCTCTGGCTTCCATCGCCCCGCCTCTGTGGCACATCTCCCTGGGATGAGAGTGCCGGTGCTGGCGATGGTGATGGCAGTGGGGCCCATCCCCAGAGGGCAGCCCGACCCTGGTCTCAGGAATGGGCTTTCGTAGCGCCCCATCGTCTCTCTTGCCACATGAGTTCTGGGCTGAGGAATTGGTGCACCTGCCGCAGCTGCCGTACCAGCAGGCCTCGGACTCCCAGGGACATGCTCCACTGTGCTGGGATACCCAGAGGAAAGGGACTCTGCTCTTCCGTGTCTTTCAGGGTCTCAATGACTAAAAGAAATGTGATCAGGTGAGGACCTGACGCCTCCTTCCTGCTCCCAAATAAGTGGACCTGGGAGGCAGCGCACGTTTGGACACTGAGAAGCGACTGCAGGCATTCCCAGAGGAGGGGCCACGGCCAGACAGACACAGAGGGCCCTAGTGAGCTAGTGGAGGCGAAAGGAGCACAGGGAGGCCTTGCTGGGGGTGGAGTGAACCTTCCTCAAGGGTTGCCTGAGGCCAGCGGGCTGCGTGGAACTTGATCTTGTCGGCAATGAGCCACTGAAGGGCTCACAAGGAGTGACATGAGGAGGGTGTGAGCAGGGTGTCAGGGCATCCACTCTGCAGCAGTGAGGGACGGGGTGTTCTTCAGGGAGATCAGCTGATGGCCTGGCCAGGTGCTGAGAGTGAGGTGCCCCTTGGAGAGTGCACATGCCCTGCCCCGCTGTGTCTGGAGCAGGCTCTGTGGGACATAGGAAGGCTGTGCCCGGCCGTGATGCCAAGTGCAAAGGGCCTGGGGCTAATTCACTGAGCCGGGTCCACGGGCCTGGGTGTGAGGGCTGCTGTTGTCCAGAGCAGAGCAGATCTAGGTCCAGTCCAGAGCCACCAGGCCACTGACCCCGTCCACCTGGGGGCAGCGAGAAGGGTTGTCACCATAACTGAAACCAGCAGAAAGGGAATCCCTTGGGAATTCCTGGAGTCTCCTCATTGCCTCAGGCCTCCTCAGGGGAGAAGGTCCGGGTGGTCAGTGTAGCTGGCAGACCCCCCAGCAGACATTCCAGCTCTCTTCTGTGGCTGATGAATGGTGCCCTGCAAGGATTGCTGAACCCTGGTTCTGAGACTGTAAATGTTACCTTGCATGGCAAGAGACTCGTCTGGTGTGTTTTTGTTAAAGATTATCCAGGTTGCCTCTAAATATAATCAGTAGTGCCCTCACATGAGAAAGGCAGCGTGTCCACTGAAGCAAGATGCTGCCCTGCTGGCTTGGAAGGTGGGGGCGGGGCCACGAGCCAACGAATACAAGGAATGTAACTCCTGCTGCCTGAAAAGACAAGCAAACAGATTGTCCCCTTGGGCCCCTGAGGGAGGGAGGCCCAGCTAAGGCCTCGGTTTCCAACCAGTGAAACCGATTTCAGACTCACAGAAATGGAAACAGTGAACGTGTGTGGCTTTAGCCACTCAGCTAGTGCTATTTTGTTACAGCAGCCAAAAGGCATGCTTGCCATTCCCCTGCTTGGAGAAGCTGCTGCAGTCATAGAAGTTCAGGCTCAGGAGCAGGGCATTCAGTGTCCATTTGGTCCTTGCCTGACTGAGTTCCTTTATGTACAATGCCCTGCCTGCTCTGGAGCTTGCTGGAATATTCCATGGGACGCGTGGTAGGGAGCCAGACTTTTCAGTCTTAGCAGACCAGCACAGAGAAGCCTGCTCCCTTAAACTGGAGCTGTGGGCAAAGCCTGTTCTGCCCACCTCTGCCCAGGCATCTTCGTGTCATCCACCCTACGTGTCAGGGTGGAATGTGTTCAAAAGGAGTATTCACTGATCTAACAAACCTACGCTGCAGGGTCTACTCTAAGAAATGACTAGAACTCCTGACCCATTGGCTCACCCCCCAGTATCTCTTGGCTTGTCCAGCCAGCAACAGGCATTTCTCAAATCTACTTGTGCCCTCAACTCTGCTTGGCTTAAAATCTGAGCTATAGTTGTTTATTCATTCACAAGACATTGACCAAGGGCCACGCTCCCTCTGAAGGCTCCGGGAAGGAAAGTGTTGCGGCCTGTCTCCTGGTCCCTGTGGGCTGCCAGCAGTTCTTCATTCTTCTTGGCTGCACGAAGAGGCAGCCTCAGTCTCTGTCTGCATGGGGTCCTTCCTGCTTGCCTTTGTGGGTCTGGGTCTTCACTGTGTCATCTTTATTATTTACATGCTGGTGCATATTTCAACACGGGTGACCCTCAAACATCCCACTAAGGGAAAGAAGCCTGGCACGAAAGATGGCTTACATGTTGGCAACACCACTCATATGACTGTCCAGAGGAGGGCGTCTGCAGGGACAGAAATGAATTTCGTGCTTATTGAGGATTGTGTGTGTGGGGGGGGGGCATGCATGGAGGTCAAGGGCTCTGAAAGCTAAAGGGTGTAGAGTTTCTTTTTTGAGTTGATGAAATGCTCTAAAGCTGACTGTAGTAATGGTTGCACATATTTGTGAATACACTAGAAGCCATCAAATTGTTCACTTTAAGTGGGTGAATTGAATGGTATATGAATTGCACCTCAACAAAGCTGTCTAAAGCATATGCTACTAATTCTGGCTAGCTGTATACAGTGCGGTGTCTGTGGATGGTGTAGTGCTCCTGTTTAGCTTGGCCCTATGAAGGGCTTATGCTCAACTACCCTGTTATCACATGGTCATTTGGTTTGATTCATTTGGGCTCAAACCACCCCAAATTTAAGATTATCATTTAGAGTCTGTTGACACACAACAAAGAAATCTAGATCCACTAAATAACCTGCACTTAGTTCCTTAAAAGAACTGGTATTTGCCCTCACTCTGTTCTGTTCTATAGATTAAGGCTGGTGTTTACCTTAGCAAATGTTTTCCTTTCCTGTTTGCTGTGGTAGTAAATTGCCATCACCTTCGTGGTTTTGAATGACACGTCTTTCCTTATAGTTCTGGATGTCACAACTCTGAAACCAATGTGTCCGCAAGCCTGTGTCCCTGCTGGAGGCTCTAGGAGATGGTTTCCTCACCTCTGCAAGCTTCTAGCTCATGGCCTGCACGCCTTGGCTCGTGGCCCCTTCCTCTAGCTTCAGAGCCAGAAGTACACCATCTTCTAAGCTGTCTCTCTCTGTGACGCTGCCCCTCCTCTTAGAAGAACCCTGTGGTTACATTGGGTCTACCCAATCATTCCAGATAATCTCCATAGCCCAAGATCCTTGATTGAATCACACCTGTGACTAAGGTGCGAGAGTCAGAGTTTATGGGACTTACGCATAGACACCATGGGGGACCAGCCAACCCCAGTTCAGTTGCCAAACCCAGTTCTCAGAAGGAGGAGAGGTGGAAACATCTTCTGACAGTGATGGTTCTTGGGAAGCGCCATGAGGTCAGCCCACTGCCCTGTCTGGATGCTCTCTACCGGCAGTGTTGGCAGGCTTGGCGCCCTCCGCACTGCTGAGGTGTGTGTTGCTCTGAACACACTAGGGACTGGATCCCCTCATGCAAGGCTGACGGTTGCCTGCTGCGCAGAGGATGCAAGTGATGGCTGGTTCAAGGTCATCACTAAGGAATCAATCCACAACCGCACTCCCAGAAGTTCTTGGGAGCTCATTAAATCTCACCTACCTCTGCAATTTTTAAAAATGGGTTTGCTGTGGGTAGGAATTAGATCTTTGAAAGTCTGATAGAAGTCACTGGTGAAGGCATTTGTCCCCAGCTGTGTCTTGTTTTGGTGAAGGCAGTCATCATAGCAAGACAGAAAGAACATGGAATTTGGAGTCAGAGGCATGGGTTGGAGTTCAGCTGTGACCTTGGCTGCGTGGCCTTCAGCCAGCCACCTTCCTGTCAGGGCCTTCTCCTCCTCTGAAAGGAGGGGGTGCTGGACCCGGAGGTGGGAGGGGCTAAAAATTCCTGTGCTCAGCCTCCCCCGAGAGATGAGGATGGAGAGAGACTCCTCCACGCCGCTGGTGGGGTCCGGCTGCTTCCTCAGCCTCTCGGTCAAGTTACGGTAGAAGGAGCACTGAACCACCTACAGAAGCGAAAGGAAAGCACAGCCTTCAGGAACGAGCCTGAGCCAGAGAGTGAATTGAATCAGGCATCCTTTCCATCAGTGCGTCAAAGACAGAACTAGGAGCGCTACTGCTATGAGGCATAGAACGCCTGGAGGGAGCCGTGGGCGCGAAGTGGCGGCCTGGCAGTGCTTTCCAAGGGTGAAGGCACCAAAACACAAGTGACCACAGGAGAGACAAGGCAGAGCTCATCAGGAGGAAAGGCGCAACTTCTTCAGTGTGGTATCTTACTGAGCTGCGTTTGCCGCCCAACCTTGTGTAAATTTAAGGTGTACAGCATGTGGATTTGATAAAAATATTTGTTTCAGAGGATACATTTGGTGACCATACTTCCTGGTTTTTATGTTATTTTTCCAGCCTTGAACAAAAAAAAAATCTCCTGGGCCGGCAACGGGCATAAGAAAGGGAATCAAATTGAGGTCTGGAAATAAATGCTCACATTTATGGTTAACTGATTCTCTACAGTTGTGCCAATGCTATGTGGACAAGTCAGCGGGGAAGAAATTGTCTTTTCAAAAACTGGTGCCGGGAAAACTGACTATTGGCTTGCAACAGAACGCATCTGGACTCCCTACCCCCTCACAAACAAAAGCTAACTCAAAATGGACCAGAGATCCGAAAGTGAGCATGAAAACTATAATAGTCTCAGGAAAGACGTTGTCGCAGCGGGGCATGGCTTGGGCTCAGCGAAGATTTCATGGATGTGACACCCAATGTAGACCGAGGGTTCGGTCAACACAGAAACCTTTGGAGCCACAAAGTGCACTATGGAGAAAGTGAAGGACTGACCCGCCTCATCGCTGGCAGAGAAGACGGTGCCGCGTCGGTGGGACACAGGTTTGCGCTTCCTCAGAAATTCAGTGTACAGTTACCACATGAGCCGCTGGTTGTGCTTGTAGGTACACATTCGCCAGAACTGGAAAGAGCTGTTCAAACAATACTTTGTAGAAAATGTGCATTGCAACGCCATGCACAAGAGCCAGAGGGTAGACACGAACCAAATAGCCGACAGCTGACGCGTGGATGCACGAACCGCGGTGTGTGCAGGCAGCGGCCGCACGTGGCTGTCCGAGGACAGGGCTCCCGGCATGTGGACGAACCCCCTGCAGAGGAAACTGGAGGCCTGTGAAAACCGGCGGGCGGGTGGAGAGGCACAGGGATGCTGGCTCCGCGGAGCAGGGCTGCTTTCGGGGTGAGGAACCCTGCCGCGCAGGCGTGGCGCCGCGCAGCCCTGAGGTGCCAAAGCCAGCACCCTGCTCCCCCCGGCTGAGCAGTCTGGGGTAGTACCTGGATGGCATACAGCTGGGTGTTGGCTTGTTTTGGGTTTTTGAGAGAGAAAGCCAGTCCAGGGCCATCCTCCCCTCGTGGGCCTGTGTCTCCTCAACTTCCCAGGTGCCCCCAGCAGCCAAGTGCCGGGGGTGGCCACACCCAGCCCGCACAGCACCCACCTGTGCCCGCACTGCGCTAGGTGCCGCGCCACTGGGCTGGGGCCTTCCTAGGACTGCAGATGGCTGGCTGGTGCGGGGCGCACAAGCAGCAAGAGCTGCCCGGAAGGCATCTCACACAGTGACTCGCAGGGTCATGGCCAGAAAATTAATTCAAATCGGCTTGGCAGCAAGCCAAGGAAAACTGTCTGAAGAGGCTGTAAACAGAAGGTAATGGATTGAGCTGAAGGAGGCTGAGGAAGGGCTCCTGGGGGAGGCCTGCGCGGCCCCGTGGGGGTGGGGCGACGGTGGCTGGGCCTGTCTGGGTTGGGTGCGGGCTGCGCCTGTGTCCTGCTGCTACCCCTCCCTCCGCTCCGGAGCTACCTGGTGCCCCAGCAACACTGATCCCATCTCCCCTGCAGCTCTCGGACCTTCTGGAGATTTCTGTTTGTGCAGATCTCCCTCCTGCTCCCTGAGGGCAGACATATCAGAGCTTGTGCCGCTCTGCCACGGAGTCTGGAGGGGCTGTCAGAGCCCGCCTTTTTAAACCCACACCCAGTAGACAGAAAGATGAAGGCAGGCCTTCACTTCCCGGAGTTTGGGTTTGCGAGGAGATGTTAGGGGCCTTTGTCTTCCCGGGCGAAGGCCTGACACAGTGCCTACGTGGCAGGTCCGCGCTGGGTCATGGGGGTCACAGAACTGTGCGACGGTCACCACAAGACACCCCAGAGCGCGGCCATCACAAACAGGCCTTCGAAATGCTGCACGCCCTGCATTCCGACACACGGGGGTGCAAGAAGCCCCCTTTCTCCTTTCCACTCCCAGCCCTAGGCCAGGCGCCCAGGCCGCTCAACTTCCACTCAGTGGGCCCCAGGGCACACAGGCTCACCCTGCTTGTAGCTGCCTTCCACCCCTGCCACTGTCACCATGTGTCCTCTGGCCGGCACTTGCCTGCCCCTTATGCCCTCTCCACACTCAGACACACCCCAGTTCGCCTGCATGCTCACATTCACACCCGGTTCTACAGTCACCTCCACGCACGCACACACAGGCACACTTATGTGCCCAGACGCACTCTCATACTCGTAAAGCTCACACACATATCCTCACATACCCACACGCACACTCACCTCACCCAGACACACTGACCACAACCTATACATACCTCCTCACATGCCCACACACGCCCTCCCACCCATGTTCACACACATGGCCTCACTTACACACATTCACTACACACACACGCCCACACTATCACACACATGCCTGTGCGACTGTCGACACTCATGTGCTCTCACTCACGTCTGCATGTACACACAAGTCCACATACACCTACATACCCTCATGTGTCCCCAAGTAGCCACGAGCCGTCACACCTTCCCATACAAATCCCACACTCACAATCCTCTCTCATTCCTCTCACACATGTGCTCACATCCACACACACTCATACCCCACGTAGCCGCAACACTCTTCCCACGTCACACATGCCACCCACATTCCCATCCAGTTATCATCTCTCCACGCTCACATGTAGCTGTCCTCGCCAGGCCACCAGGCTCCTTGTGAGCTGAGGAAGCCCCAAGATCCGGAGAATGGCACTTTCACACAGCGTGAGGAGGGAAGCTTGGGCCCTACACGGAAAGGGGAATAGAGGGCATTTTTTCTCCAAACACCTAGAGAACTTTTGAAAAATACCACTTCCTTTGACCATGCCTCTAGATCTCACTGCCAGGTGAGGGGAAATACAGGGCGAGGCACCTGGGTCTGTCAAGTAGCAGTGGAGTGAGTGTATTCAGTCAGGCAGGCGGTCAGGCAGGCAGGCAGTCAGTCAGAAAGGCAGTCAGTCAGTCAGACAGTCAGGCAGTCAGACAGTCAGGCACTCGGGCACAGTCAGACAGGCAGGCAGGCAGGTACTCAGGCAGTCAGACAAGCAGGCAGGCAGGCAGGCAGGCAGGCAGGCAGGCAGGCAGGCAGGCAGGTAGGCAGTCAGTCAAGCAGATGCCCATAAATACGGACTGAGTGCCTGCCAAAATCCTAGTGTCAAGAATCCGTATGACCTTGCCCAACAGCCCTGGCCCCCGCCAAGGAGAGGGTAGCAGTGGGGCTCAGGCTGCTGAGACAGAGGGCCTCTTTGGGCACACAAGGAGAGGTCCTCCTGTGACCAGGGCGATCGCACCAGGTGGCAGTCGTCCCTGCCTGCTCCGGAAGGGGAGGCCAAGCAAGGTCAGGGAGCATGAGGCCAGCTTCCTGGGCCCACCCAGACTCTCGGAGACAGGGCTGTGGGTTGGACCCGAGCACTTTCACTTCACTGTTCTTGGGGAGAAGGGACTGAAAACAGCCACTTTTATTGAAATAAAATTGAAGGACAGCAGGGGCAGGGGCTTGAGTAGCTGTGGGGACGGGATGAACAAGGACTCCAAGAAAGCTTTTGATTCCCGGGAGGACGAGTGATGCTAATCAACAGGGCCCGCCGCCAGCTGACAGGGCATCCGGTGCTGTCTTACTCAACACAGCGAGGCGGAGGGTGAATTCCAAACTCCCTACTTTGTCAGCAATAGCAAACGCACGGACTGTTCATGTACCCTGGACTGTGGTGTTTTACATCTGTTCATGCCATGCGACGACCTCTCCACTCTGGCCGTGTGGCAGGGGTGGGGGACCATTGTCTTTCCGTTCAGAGCAAGACTGGACACGCCAGGCAGGTGTGCCGGGGACGTGAGACCCTTCCCTCACGGTCTCTGGCTCCTACCCATGGCCTGGCAAATGATGACATGATTTCAGGGACCTGAACTCCCAGCATTCGGTTCATTCTGTGGCCTGAGAAGTTTGCGCCTGTTAACAGAAGGGCGTCTCTGGGGAGGGTGGTGAATCCACAAAACCTCTGCCTCCTTTAGACTCAGTTGAGATCTTGAAATTGGACAGGGAGGTGTGGCGGGAGGGCCCAGTAGCTATGACAAGAGACTCAGATCTCAGCTGGGCCCCGCCAGGAAAAACGAACGACTTTGGGATGACTATGTGTCCAGAGCAGATGGCGACCTTCCTGAAGCCCTCGGGTGCCAGCACATAAGACGCTATGCTACTCTGCGTTGGACTGCAGCGGCAGACAGGGGAGTCCAAGGTCATGAGCACTGAGCAGCTGGGTTTCTTTGAATAAGTCTGTTGCCCGCTGGACCTTGGTTTCTGAAGAGAAAAGCAGGTCCACAGTCCCGGCCTGGCCACTTGCCTCCAAGCGTGAGTGCAAGAGCGCACGCAGGAGGCTGTCTCGTGGCCCCACGCGAGCCTGCTAGAGATGTGGCAGAGTTTACCGGGGCTGCGGAGGGGTGAGAGGCTGAGGCCCAGCTCAGAGGACAAACCCTGCAGCGTCCTCTGCCCTCAAGTCCCAAAGGCCCCGGTCAGAGGCCCAAGGGGGAGGCTGTCCTGAGCCCTGACCTGCTGTCGGCTTTCCGTCTGCCCCCCACCCCCCCGAAGGTGAGCTGCAGCCCACAAAGCCAGGCTGCTCCCTGGCGGCGCAGACAGTTGGTGGGCATGACCAAGGAGCCCGGGCACGCAACTCCCAGGCCAGGGTGCCTTCCGGGGCAGGGGGGCACCTGCGGAGGGCTGGACCCTGGGGAAGAAATGCAGCAGTGAATCAAGTAGGGGAGTTTTGCCTCTGGGACCTGTGGGTGAGCCCCAATACCAGCCCACTGGGCAAAGCAGGGTAGAGGCGTGCACTTGTATTGCAGGGGAACTTCGCAGAGCCCCAGCGGGGTTTCCTCCTAGCCGGGGACAGTGAGGGCTCCAGGGGCAGCGCTCCTGTGCTCAGAGCCTCTGGCCAAGATCGGGGCAGTTGCAGGCACACCCGGCTGCCCATCACGGAAGCACTGCCAGGGCGGGGCATGCCAGCTTGGTGCCAGGCTCCTTGCAGATTCTCTCACTCGTGATCGCTAGTGGCATGTGGGGTGCCTGTGAGGAAGGGCGCACCCACTGAGCCTGAGGGCTGCTGCAGGCTCCAGAAGCCATGTGGCCCCAGCCAGGGAGCAGCCAGGGACAATGCCCAGGAGGCAGGTGGCGGGGAAAGGCGCAGAGACTGGGAGAAAGGGCCAAGTTCCCGTCTCTGCTCTGCACCGAGCAGCTTGCACCTTGGTCAAAGCAGCCCGTGGCTTGTCCCCTGTGAGCATGAGGGTGGACCTAGATTTATCGGCTTAAACACGGCGAGCAAAACAACCAGGTTCACTGGCTCACTGGTTGGCCAAGGACGCACTGAGCGCCCATGTACCCCAGCCTGAGCGGAGGGAGGAACTGGCGTGTGTGTGGAAGCCAGGGCGATGCTCAGGCGGCTCACAGTCCAGGTCGTCAGCTGAAATTCTTTTCAAAATGCGAAGCCTTGCCCTCCACCCGGTTATCCCTGGCACCCTTTGACCCTTCATTTACAAGTGCCTGCAGTGCTTGCGAGTGCTGTGCTTTGCTCCGTTGAACCATCTCCTCTGTAAATGTCCGGGGTTTGCCTTTGTCACTGTGACCTCTGTGTCACACAAACCTCCCGTGAGCATCGCTCCTGGGTCGCCGCCCAGAGCAACGTTTCGCCTCTCCTGGGGCTGAGCGGTGGCCTGCACTGAGGCCACCAGGCTGCATCCAGAGATGGCCAGTGCTCAACGTGGGGACGAAGTGGACCGGGGGTAGGGGGGGTGGGGGCAGATCGCTGATGGCGTCACTTCTGGGGGGGGCAGGATCCTGACCGTGCCAGTGCCCAGCTGGCCCCTGGCAATAGGAGGGGACTCACCGAGTGCACGGGGATGAAAGAAAGAGGGGGAGAAGCAGAGCCAAAGAAGGAAGGAAAGAGAGCTAGAGGGAGAGAGGGGAAGAGAGAGGGCTGGAGGGAAGGAGAGAGGCGGCTCCAGACCCTGGCGGGGCTCGGCTCGGACTCGGGGCTCAGGGGCGGCAGAGGTGGCTGTACTGGGGCTCGGGGCGGAGGGGGCTCGGGAGCCCAGAGGCAGGCAGCAGAGTAGTTTCAGGGCCGCCCCCTGCCCTCGGCCAGAGCCGTGTGACAGGGAGTAAAGGCTGTCTGGAAGGAGAGAGCCCTGCAGGCGTGCCTGCGGCCTCAGTCCAGGCTTGCCCTTTCGCAGAGGGGCCTGGAGCCAGGGGTCCCGCAGCCAGGGGTCCCCTAGCCGTGCCGATGCAGCAGCTGTTCAGCCTGCTGGGGGTCTGGCTCCGCCAGTCTCCCTGGTAAGGCTGTACTTCCCAAGCGGACAGCAGTGCGTGGGGAGCCAGGGTGCCTGGGAGGGGCGTGCGCGGG
>NW_004567120.1:41046591-41060383 GCF_000260355.1 Condylura cristata
CCCCTCCTCCCTTCCCCTCTGGCCCCTTGTCTCCTTGTCCCTTCACCCCCACCCCCCCTTCCCAGCGCCCCTTTCTTAGCTGGTTTCAGCCCTCCTTCTCTCCTCTCCTCTTCACTGGGCCCAGGAAAACGCCCGAACCTCTTTCCCTGGCCAGATGGAGGAAGCCTGGCCACAGTTGCCTCAGCTGGAGAGGAGGGAGGAGGAAGGAGGCAGGAGGGAGAGCTGAGGGGAGAAGCACACAGAGAGGGGTGTGGGGAACCTGCAGTGAGCTTCTGGGGGGCCGGTGCACATGGTGGACAGCTCCCAGTGGGGCCTCATCCACCTGCCCTGTTCCCCTCTTACACACCTACCCCAGCACGCCCCTTCTGCCCCGCCTGGCGCTGCTGCTGAGGCAGGGAGGCAGGGAGGCTGTCTGGGGTGGTGGCTGCACTGGGGGCTTTCTAGGTATTTCTTGGCTCCCTGCCATGGGCCCAACTGTGGTGCTGGTGGTGCATGGCGGCACATGCTAAGGCTCTGTGCCCTCAGAGAGCCCTTGGTGGGTGGGCGAAGCAATGGAGGCGACGCTGAGCAGCAGTCTGCACTTGGCCATCAGGTGACCTTGCTCGGGTCTCTGACCCTCTGCTGTCATTTCCTTCTAGAATCGCTTGGTCTGAGTGGCCCCGGGGTTCCTTTGAACACTGGCACGCTGCCGTGAGTGTCGGCTGCCGAACCGTCCTCCTCGGACTTCTCCTGCCGCCTGCCAACCGTGAGGTGAGGGACTGGGCCCTGAGTCATGAGCTGCACACTGGTTCTCCGGTCTGCTGGTGGGCACTGCGAGCTGCGAATCCTCGCACCTGCTCCAGACTCACTGAGTCCAAAGTCCCGGGGTGGGCAGGGGCCCTGGGTTTCACCTTGCCCTCCGGGTGATTCCAGCACACGCGGAGCCCAGGGCCCACTTCACGCACAGCGTGGGTGTTAGCGTGCCCGGGAGCAGCGCATCTTGGCGGGTGGTGCAGTCCACAGCTCTTACAGCTGGCACAACAGCCCCGGACTAGCCCACCCCTCTGCGGGTGATCTCGCTTTAGAAAGATGTGATCGTGACACAATTAAGGATTCCTTTCATGATGGACACCACAGAGAATCAGCAGACAGACAACAGATGGGGAGAAGATACTTGCTGTTTAAAGCCCACGAGGGATTAATAGATAAAATATACAAGCAAATTCTGCAAATCAACAAGAAAAAGACCCAACAGGAAAATGAGCAAAGCATCTGAATAGGCAATTCCCGGAAGGAGAAAGCCAAGAGGCCAGCCAGCAAGAACGCAAGAGCCGCTCAGACGCTTAGCAGTCAGGGGGAGACAAACTGAGCAATGAGCTGGGTACACGCGCGGCAGATCGCAGCCTGGCTACAAGGGGACCCACAGATGGTTGCTGCTGCTTTGCAAAGCAGCCCGGTGGCTTTCAGTCTTGTCCAGTGCATGTGTCTACTCTGACCTCAGGCAGCCTCTCCCTGGGCGTCCCTGAGAAGTTCTCCCACTCCTCTGAGAAGGGGCTATGACCTTTCTCTGGCCACTAACAAATCATCATAAAACAGCAGAATGGCCCTCCCTGGTGGCACAGTGGGTTAGCACACAGCACTACAAGCAAGGGGCAGCTGCCTCAGTGCGAGTTCGATCCCCGGCCCCGGAGGTGACCCGCATGGCACAGCAGGCCTCTCCCTTCTCCCCACTGCTCCCCTCAGCAGTGTACTTTGTCCGTCTGCCTGTTCTGCTCCCCACTCTGTCTCTGGTGAAGCCTCTCACCGCCCCTGCACCGCTGGCCTGTACCCCAGTTCTGTATGCATCAAGAAAACAAAAAACAGCAGAAATCCCTTCTCTCATACTTCCGGTGGCCAGATACCCAAAATCGGTACCACAGGGTAATATCAGGATATCATCAGGGCTCTGCTTCTGCTGGAGGCCCTTGGGGACAGCCCTTCCTGGCCTCCTCCAGCTCTTGGGTGTTGCAGGCATTCCTCGGCTTGTGACCACACCCCTCCAATGTTCAAGCCAGAGGCTTCACGCATGTCTCTGTTCCATTGTCACGGTACCTTCACCTCTCAGTGTGTCAGATCATTGCCCCCCTCATAAGAATACATGGGTATGTATTGAATAGTGTCTCCTCAATATTCATGTTCCCTGGAACTCCAGAAGTGACCATACTAGGAAATGGAGCTCTGCAGACTCAACTGGTTGAGATGAACTTGTACTACGTGACGAGGGACCTTAGGGTGAAAACACGTGGCTGGCACCTTCATGAAAGGAGGAAAGAGGACAGACAGCTCAGTAAGGGCCTTGCGAACATGAGACGGAGAACAGCATGGCGGGGCCACCAGCCAAAGAATACTTGGGGCCTCAGAAACTAGAAAAAGCGAGGAAGGGGTTCTGTGCTAGAGCCTCTGGGTGCAGCACGCCCTGCCGACACCTTGCTGCTGCGCTTCTGGCTCCAGAACCATGAGAGCAAATGTTTGCTGTTTTTTTTTTTTTTAAGATTTTTTTATTTGTTCATACAGAACTGGGGTACAGGCCAGAGGCTCAGGGGCGGCGAGAGGCTTCACCAGAGACAGAGTGGGGAGCAGAACAGGCAGATCGACGAAGTCCACTGCTGAGGGGAGCAGCGGGCGGGTCAGGAGAGGTCTGCCACGCCATGTGGTCACCTCCGGGGCACGGGGCAGGCGGGAATCGAACTCATGCGGAAGTGGCTGCAGCTTCTCAGTGCTGGGCTTTAACCCGCTGCGCCACCAGGGAGGACCATGTTTGCTGTTTTAAGCCAGTCGCCCTGTGGTGCTCTGTTCCAGGAGCCCCGGGAAACTTGTGCAATGTGTGCTTGTACCCCAGCCCCCGGCCCCATAACCAGGATGACCTGTCCGCCTCTAGATGGTTCACTGACCTCTGCGGAGCCCCTCTTGCCTCCGAGCTCACAGCCACGGGTTCTAAGGACCAGGACCTGGTACCCCTGGGGCCACCCTTTACTTGCTACAGCACTCCACACGGGCTCATGGTGCTCTGCTGGTGCTAAAGGAGGACTGAGGGGACCCATGTGCCCACCATGGGGGAGGAGAAGCAAGAGACTCACAAGTATCCAGCAACGTGGAGCAGTCATGCATGGGCTGAGGGGGGAAGGAACACTAAACATGTTCTCTAGGACAATATCACAGGTGCTGGAAAACACGGGAGCGCGTGCACACACACTTCGGCAGACATTTGCAGAGCACATGTGGGTGGATGCTCCAACGATGGTGGCGCCACGAATCGGGGAGCATCGTTCGTTACCTGGAGGCCAAAATTAAGAAAGGAAGTGAGAATGTGAGACGTGGGTGGGCGCCACTGAAGCAGGGGCCTTGGCTTGCTCTGCCCCAAGAGTGTGATGCCAGAAGGCAGCAGTCAGTGAGCTTCGTCTCCCCTTCCTTTAAGGAAGGGGGAAACGAAACGTGGCCTCTGGACACCCCCCCCCAGCAACATCAACGAACAAAGGCACTAGCAGGAGCTCCGTTTGAGGTGACCTGACAGTTGTTGTCCATCTGCCGAGCGCAGCTCCCTCCCGGCTGCCTTGAGCATGCAGCTGGCATTGCTGACCGGCCACGGGCGTCAGTTCAGGACTCCCAGCGTTTTGTTCGTTCTTGGAACACACCCTGCTCCCTTCCGTCAGTCATAACACTCCTCCCAGTACTGCCTGACCGAGTGGCAGGAGCAGAAACAGAACGAGGCCAGAGGCCCTGGAAACAGATAAATAAATAAATTACCACGCACTCCCCATTGGCTTGGTAAACAGTCAGCCATTTTAGCCCCTAGGGAGCGAGCCTCGGGCCTGGTTGGCCTCTTTCCTGCCGGGTTCCTCTGAGATCCCTGCAAGTTCCCTCTGAAAGCAGTATCCTCCTTGGCAGTGCTTGGGGAGGAAAGAGAATGCGACGCATAATGTTTTGTCTCCTAGTACCAAAGGCGGGCACAGAAGGGGAAAGATCTTTTATTGCAGCCTTTTCTTTAACCCCCACAGAGGCCTTTTATCATAACTGACCTTCCATAATTTAATGTAACAGGAGGAATCCGAGTGAGCTGTTCGGCTATGCTCTGGCCGCGGTGCTCTTTGATTTACTTCAGGATTCGGATTTTTGGGTCCACCAGCAGTGCTTCATTTTGCTCTTCATTCCCATCCACCACCTCGCGCCTCCTGTTCTAGGCTCACCGGGAGTCGAGATTTCCACAGGCAGATAAGGAGTCAAGCAGCGCGCTCGCCTCCGAAGGCGCTTTGACAACCTATTCACGGCTGTGCTGATGGCGCACGAGTCTTTCATGTGAGGTAAATTTGACAGACTGGCGCTCAGAACAAAATCTATGTAGTGTTGGCTGCTGGCTTGGGAGACGGGTTTCGTTGGAGCGAGGAGGCCTGTTCTCGCCTCCCAAGTTGGTGGCTACAGCAGCCAGTTGCTCAGCACACACACACACACACACACACACACACACACACACACACACACATCCGCCCCCCCAGCTCCTTTGTTGAGTCTCTCATTGGCCATGAGGCGGCTGGAGCTCTAAGGCTGGACCTCTACGACACTCTCACACTCTGTTGGTGGAAGCTTCTAGGGAGTGCTACGGAGGCCACTATGGAGGTGAAGGGAGGAGACCCCAGCAGGTGGGGCCCTACCCGCTTTCTAACCACACCCTCTACTTTCATCTGCTGTGTTGCTGGCTGCAGAGCATGGTATAATTTCAACTGTGAACTTTATTGCTAAAAACGCGGGAAAGCCTGGAGTGGGAGCCGGTGCCCTGTGGCTGCGAAACAAATAGGCGTGAACTAGGGGGCTTAAAGCAGAAATGCGCAGTGTTGTAGGACGGGAGGCCAGAGGCTCAAAACAGCAGCCCGGGAGGAAAGGAAGGTGCCCTCGCCAGGAAGGCGCTCCTCCTCCCTAGGGCCACGGAGTCCTTGCAGCCTTCAAGACCCTCCTTCCCTCTGCTTCGCTCTTGTGAGGAGGCATCACCCCGATAACTCAGGGTGATCGCATCACAGGGGGCTGAACTTGAGCACATTTGCCATGAACGTTGGCACAGTGAGGGCCACTCTGTGGCCGACCACGGGCCTGGCCAGCTCTACGTGTCCTAAGATGCCCTGTCTGCCGCCTCATCCCCACAGCCTGCACACTGCATGGCATGAGCTTCCCTTCAGCTCAGCAGAGCTTCATCCCTTCATCCCGCAAGGGTAGCTGAGAGCCCCACAGAGCTACCCCGAGTACAGCACAGCGCCAGGGCAACGAGAGCCTCCTGGACCCCGGTCGCCGCTGGGACTCTGGCTGGCGACAACGCGGGCATTTGCAAGGCCTCACCACAGTGCCTTCTAGAATCTGTTCGAAAAATATTTTTTGGCAAAGTACTTTTTCCTCTTCCTTATAGTCTTTTTTTAAAAAAAGATTTTATTTATTTATGTGTACAAGAGCTGGGGTAGAGGCCAGAGTTTGGGGGGTGTGAGAGGGTTCACCAGAGTCAGAGTAGGGGCAGAACAGGTGGATCTACTGAAACCCAATGCTGAATGGGGCAGCGGGGAGACAGGAGAGGCCTCTGCACCCTGGGGGCCCTCCCTGGCCGGGGATCGAACTCATGCTGCAGCAGCTGCCAGTGCCTTCATAGTGCTGGCTAACCCCTTGCACCACCAGGGAGGGCCCTCCACCCTTATATTCTTATTTTCTTCTTCTCCCCTGAAAGTAATTCCAGCTTGCTACTGAGACTATGAAGAAAGAGTCAAAGATGGCCTGTAATTCCGCCTGTCAGGGGTCGTCACATTCCCTGGGCGCACCTCTGTGTCATGGCCTGGGCCGAGTGCTCTCCATGCTTTATCCTACAGCAACCCTGTGAGTGAGCGTTATGCGACCCATTTTACCGATGAGGAAATTGAGGCAGGGAGATTCAGCCGGCAGCCTCGAGTTGCGCAGCCAGGAAGGGCCGGCCTTGAGACTTGAGCACGAGTCCTCCTGACTCCTGAGCTGTGCCCGTGACCTCTGCCCCACCACACACCTTTCAGCAGCATTTTGTACCGGGGCTGTCAAAACGATCCACCACGTACTCTTGTGAGGATGCAACCCAGCCAGATCTGACAGCCTGCGCCAGCCGCTGCCCACTCTGAGTTTCCGAGGGGCTGGGGCACTCCTCTGGCTACAACTTGGTCGAGGGGCCGAGGACGGTGTCCTCCCCCCACCCCGCCACCCCCTACAACCACACCTTTGGCCGCAGTGACAGCACCACGTCTATAGAGCGGCTTTCCTGGGTCATAGATAGTGCAGGGGCGGCGTGCCCTATGCACCGCTCAGCCTTCATTGAACTACTCAATCTCCAGCCACTACCTTTTCCAGGGACTCGAGGGGCTGGCTGCCTGCCGTTTCGGCAGTATCCACCCCAGCCCACTTCCCAAGTACTGGAAGTATGCGCTCCCCATTATAACAGGGGAGGCAGGCAGGGGGTGCAGTGGCCCAAGCCTGGGCAGTGGGGTGGAGCCCAGCCCTGCCACTCACACCTGTGACCTGGCTCCAGCTGCTGACCCATGCCAGCACTCAGATTCCCATCTAGAAAAGGGAAGTCGCCATGGATGCTAAAGGCCCTGTGCTGGTGAAGTTTTTCAATGCAGAGCACGCCCAGGCAGCGGTGACTGGAGACGCCATCATAAACATTGAAGTGAGCTGGCAACAAACGCTGGCCTCACCAGATCACCCTCAGCCAGACCTAGAAGCCGGAGGGCAGGGCTCAACCTGCCACTCTTTGTAGACCCTGCAGCCCAGTGTTCCAGAAGCTGGGCTTCTGCCCAACCCTGGCCGATCACCTTACCATCATCCAGCTCTTAAGAGGAAAGGCAGGAATAAGTGGAAGCCATTTCCCAGAGGCCACTGCCGCTGCACATTGTGGAGCTTTCTCTCTCCTCACCTAGCTCTTTTATCTCAACGCTTAATGGCACCTTCTTCCCTTCCTTTCCAGCCAATTAGGTGCAAAGTTGAGTCCCTGCTCCCAGGAGACACTAAACAGACCCTGTGCTGGGCAGTGGGGGCAGCGGTTGGCTAGAGAGCCCTGGGTGGCCATTCTGACCTCCCCAACTCGGCCTCCCAGGTCTGGTGGTGGAACAGGCAGGCACGGAACCCACCAGAAGGCCCAGGGTCTGCCTTCCAGCTCTTGCACATGGCGTGAGCACAGTCCTGGGAGGCAGCGCTGGCGCGGTCTTTACGCGGGGCTATGGTGTGCCCTGGAAGGACTCCCCTGGATGGTGAGGGCATGGATATGGGGCAGCAGACAGGGTGGCAGGAGGGGATTGCGGTGCCACCCGCAGGGGCAAGGACTACAGCTGGAGTTGGCTTTGGGACAGGTTGGGTGAGCACCAGCGAGATCCCTCAGCTGAGGAGCTCGGCAATTGCCCTCATGCCCTTTGACCCCTGCCGCCCTCTTCTTTGCAACTGTCAGCAGGCAGAAGAGTCCTGGCTAGTCACTGACTCAGGAAGTGGCCTCTGTGGACCCAACCCTCTCCTTGTCTATTTTCCCACCAGAAATAACCAGCGGCCGAGCTCACTGACACCCCGGGAGCAGGAGGCGCCGTTTGGAGTCCCGGTTCTGGCTCCAGTGGCAGTTCCACTCTTGATGGCCCTTGGGCCAAAACACTGGGCTTCAGCGTCTCCAGGACGTACCCAAATATCTGACACGGCTGTTTGGCGGAGCAGGCTAGGTGCGGTCCTGGCCCTTATCATTGGATCTTATTGTCCTTTCTCTGATTACCAGTGAAATGTACAAGCACCCAAAAGCAAGTGGAAAGTTGAGTGATAGTCCAGTCGGTGATGTTTAAAAAGTGCCTTTACTGGAGACACCTCAGAGCAGACAGATGCAAGTGTCCCGCCGCACTGGGAAAGCAGTCCGAAATCACTGCAGGAAACCAGCGAGCAAGGCAACGCGCTTCCGAAAACAAACCCTTCGCTGTCACTGCAAGTCCGTAGAATCAGAGCATCTCACTCGCTTGTTCATCGAGTAAATATTCTCTGGCCATGTGCTTTGTGCTCTCTTCTGGGAAGCTCTGGGGAGGTTGGGAGGACGGCCTTCAAGGAGCTGTGCTCTGGGGGTAGAGGAGGTGGAAAGCACCTGGGATGTAGTGCTGAGGTCGTCCTTTGGAGTTCGGGGTCCTTGGGTTCACTCTGGGAAAGATTTCCCCAGAGCTCCCCTTTCAGCGGCCCACGGCGAGATTCTCCACGAGACAGAGACTCAGTTAGATTTAAAGAGGAAGTTGATTAGAAAGAGACGGGAGCGGAAAAGGCACTGGCATAGGCACAAGCAGGCAGGGAGAGCCCCTGTGCCTGGAAGGGACGGGCTTGCAGAGAGACCTGCACGGCTGCAGGCAGGCGGCCTTAGGAGAGCGGCCTCCACTGAGGGGGTCAGTGCAGAGACGTCCCGGCATGGGACAGGTCACGGGCAGGCAGGAGGCTGCTGCCCGCAGAGGGAGAGCGCGGGTGGGAAGAAGCACCTGCCCAGGCACAGGTGGGCAGTGGGGCGGCTGCCTGCACTGGTGCAGAGACTGCCCGAGACGGGCAGCCTCTCCCTGGGCGGGGCTCACTCCCTGTGAGCCTGGGTCTGTTGACTTTGAATAGAATCTGAAAGGACCGGAGATTCCCTAGTGAGCTTCATCTCCACGTCCTTATCTTTGACCTCTTGGGTCTGAGCTTCAGGCACGGCCCCTGCAGTCAGTTACCTGCTGGGACCTGCTGGGACCTCCCGCAGACATCCCAGCATCGCCATGGCCCCAGGACCTTGATTGCGTGGCTGTGTCAATTGCTTCACTGGCCCCTTCTCCCCAGCCCCATTTGTGTGGCTCAGTCTTGTGATCCTCCCCTGCATTCCTTCCTCCACCAGTGCAACTCCTTGTCCACACAGAAGGGGAAACTGTGGCCCGCCAGCCTCAGGGGTTTGTCTAGAGGTTTCCCAATCCCGGGAAGCCGTGAAAGGACAGAGAGCGGCGCCCTGCCTGTGTGCTGTGGCTCTTCTCCCGTTGGGTTTGGGCGAGCACGTGCCCAGAGTGATGCCACCGAGACTGTCGGGACACGGCCACGAGGTGGGCCCTCGCTAGTGCCTCAGAGGTCCATGTGCCAAACACCCGTTGGTTCTCCCATGGGCAGATTCCTCCCTCACGGCTACCCTCCTCTCCCTCCCCAGGCAAGACTGTACTCCACAGTCAAACAGAGGGCATCCCCAAACATGAGGGGTGGGGGTCCTAAATTCCTTCAGTATTCTGAGTGGCTCCTGGGTCCCAAGGCCCCTTGAGCCAGACACTCTGTACGCAGTCACCCCAAGAGTGAGGCAGTGGATGTGTGAGGAGTGCGCAAAGGAGACCTGAGGGACGATGAGAAGCGCAGGGGGTGGGGGCGGGGGAAGTTAGGGAGCCTCCTCAGAAGAAGTGTGACCGGGCCAGAGCAGTGGGGGTGCTTGCAGGTCCTTGAGGCTACTGCAAAGTCTTGGTCTTGACCCTGTGGAGACAGGCTGGGGGTGGGGGTGGGGCTCTGCGCTGAGGAGGAACAGGGTCTGATTTAGCCAGACCTATCTCGTGACTGCTGTACTGAGACTGAAGTTGGGGTGAGGAAGGGGCTGCCCAGGGACAGGGGTGACAGCAAGTGAGGTCTCTGCAGCTGCCATCCTTTCCTTCACTGGGTTGCCTCATCACCACTGGGCCGGTTTCTCAATTCCCTGTTCCATTTTCAGGCTCCTTTGCTTTGGGTTGGCTTTGGGTGTGGCTGGGGGAGTGGGTGACTCTCTTTGTGGGGGCCAGCAGTGTCTGTTGGGACAGGAGTCCAGCCAGGCAGGTGGGGGCCAGGGGAGGTCCAGAGCTGACGCCCTTTCACGCCAGCCCCGCCCACCCAGCTCCCTGTGGGCGCCTTGGGGTGGCTGTTCCCAACCTGGAGCCCCTTCTCCAGGACAAGGGCTGCTCCTGCCAGCCCCACCAGTGTGCTCAGCACCCCCCCCACCGCCCCCCCAACCCCGGGAGCTGAGCTACTGAGGGAACGTTGGGTGTGACACAAAAGCTTTCAGCTCTGGCCCGCCCAGCCACCTACTGCTGTGGGGCCTTCCTTGGCCTGAGGAGGCTGGTTAGAGGCCTGAGGTTGTTCTCAGCTGGGCTGAGATGCAAATCCGTTGTAATTGAAATGGGGACCCTAAGCACCCCCAAAAGCAGTTTCCTCACAGCTGGAATGCAAGCAGAGAGGGAGGGGAGGAGGACACTCCAGGCCTTGAATCAGGTCAGGTCGGAGCTGAGTAGGGTGGTAAGGCCCCACTTTAGAAGGCCTGGAAGGCTTTAGCTAAAAGCTCCCACCCTGTGAAAATTTGAATTTGCAAGGAGTCTGCTTCCAAGAGATCAGGCTCAGTATCTCAGCCTTCAGCCTATTTCAGCCTGGACAGTGGGCCCCACCCTGCCCCCTTGGGGCAGGCTGCATTTCCCAGGAATCTTAAAGAGGTCGGCAGGTTGGGCTTCAAGGAATGTCAGCTTTATGCCCTGGGGGTCCAAGCGAAACCCTGGGCTGGGGGTGGGTGGGTAGCTACGCAGGGTTTCGGTCTTGCTCAGTCAAGTAGAGTCCCCTGAACCTCTGGGGGGATGTGGAACAGATAAGAACTGGGAACTTGTTGAAATCTTACAAGCCACATTTGGATCTATTTCCGATTTCCTGTCAATAGTTCCCCCACCTCTCCAGGCAGCCAAGCAGCTTATGGGATTCCAGGAGAGGTTCCCTGGGTGGATGGGCTTGGTCTGGTGCTGGGCTTCACCCCTGGCTGATACAGGGCAGACTACGTGTGACTGGGGCAGGTAGGGCCGGTCCAGTTACTTTGCAGACCAGGAGAGGTGAGGGACTATGGCAGAAGGCTCATTGCCAAGTGAATGAGAGACCCCAAAGCCACTGTTATAGGGCACCCCAATTCTGTTAAGAGGACAGGGGGAGAGAGGGACACCCCTGAAGCCCCAAAAACCTGCCTGCTCTAAGTGGGTTCTGCCATCCGCCGCAACAAGACAAAACATATAAAGCTTTAATGAAAAGGGACTTAATACAGTGAGTATACAATATGGCACACAAAGAATAGAACTTCTAAATCAAACACCTGAAGTGACCCGTCCCCTCGTGGGCAAAAGTCCACCCAAAAGGGATTGGCCCAAAGCAAGGCCTGAAAGCTGCCACTAGACGAAAGCACCTTCTGGCCGGGACCCATGGAAAAGGGTCAGAAATGGCCAGGCAAATCTGGGAGGAAAAGAGCAACATCAAAATCAATATAAACACGGCCATAGTCACCTCCCTGCAGGTCTCTCCCCCACATCTGCCTTAGCCAGTCCAGGGTCAGGAAACAAGCCTGGTTTCTTCATCACATGCTTGCTGCTCCGTGTGGCTTCTTCAGGTCTCCTGGCTCTCCATCCTGCTTCATTTCCTTCTTTTCTCTCCTTTTTCTCGGTTCAGCTCCACCCTCCTTCTGGGTGGGGCAGGGAACCTGGAACTTCCCCTTTCCCTAGGGACCCCCTGTACACCACTACTTTGGGCCTTCCTTCCAACCCCCACGCCCATGTCCCTTCTGTTCTTAGCAGGTATTCAAGATATGTGTGTAGAATTGAATTAGGACTTGCTGTGTAAGTAGGAACAAGCTGGGCCACTGCCTGTGCTCAGGCCTGCCGCAAGAGACAGGTGCTGAGGAGAAAGCCAGGCTGTGAGGAGCCTCCCAACCCTGGCTCATAGGGAAGGCTTTGAGGAAGTTTGGCTCTGAAGAAAACACAAACACTTGGGGTATTATGCATATGGGGGGCAGGAGCAGGGAACCATGGCGACCATCTCCTGACTCAGCGATGTCATAGTCATGCTCCATGGAATTCCAGTGACAAGGACGGCGACCATAGGCTTGAGTGTCAGGCCCAGTGCCTCGGTCAGATGGAAGGAGTAGCTTCCCCGGGAGCGGAGATGGAAGAAACACTTTCTCCCAAGACAGCACACAAACCTTTCATCATTCGAAGTATGTACCCAGACGTGGAAGGCTGCGGGCAGGGCTATTGGGGCCCATGAGGAAACAGGTCTGAGGGTGGTGTCTGCTCTCCTGTTGAGAGGGCTCCTCTGGCCACAGACCCTGCTGGGGAGTGCCTGGTGAGTTCTGAGGCGCCCCTCATCCTCCTCATCTCGGTGCCAGCAGACTGCCAAGTGCCGCAGCCCAGAGTGACTGGGGTACCAGGCAGTGATAGCAGGATCGGCCTGGAGGCTCTTGTCCTGCATGAGACCCCACCAGACACCTGTGACCTAGAGATTGCCCGAGCACATTGCGGGGCAAGGGGAGCCCGGTGGAGGGGAGGTATAGTCAGATCACACTGGGGACCCACTGCTCTCTGGGAAAGAAGGACAGGGAGCAGCCTGCGCAGGTCAGGCCAAGAACTTACCTTGAAGGAGATGGCGCCATTGGCCATCTCCTTGAAGGAGATGGCGCCATTGGCCTGAGCAGGAGACCTGCCAGCCCTGAGATCCCTGAAAGGTAAGGGGCTGGGTGGTGTGCACGATGGTGACCCTAAGGCTCAGTGGTTGGCTGAGATGGAAGAGACAGCCCAGTGGGCAGGGGGAGCAGGGGGAGCTTCCTGGGAGTGGCAGGAAACCACAGAAGGTAAGCAAGCACCGGGCTAACTAAATGGGGAGGGTTTGAGCCCAGGCGGCCCTAGGGTCTCTGTATTCCTGAGTCTGTAAATTGGGGGGCTCAGAGGGCAACTTGATACCATCAGCTCTTGTCAGTTAGGTCTTGACCATGGAAGCTTGGCCCAGTCAGCTGCAGGGGCCAAGGCCTGCCCAGGAGGCTCAGAGCAGCTGCAGAAAGCAGGGTGGTGTGGGCAGGGGCGGCAGTTGCCTCAGGGCACACCTCAAACTCAAACTCAGCCAGAAGCTCGTTTCTGGAAAGCCATTTGTAAAACTCTTGTTTGCTGGGTCTCATTTCAAATTCTGGGATTACCAATAGCTGGCTGCTGCACCTTCCAAAGCTCTTCCGGAAGGGAGCCTCCTCTGGAAATGACTTCTCTTCCATCCTTTTCTCCAATTTTCAGCCCTTAAAGCAGCCTCCCAGTCCTCACCGTTCCTTTTCCTACCATTCTTTCCAGGGGGCTCCCCGTACTCCGGGAAGGGCCGCCCTGTTTCCGAACAGGGCTGACACCGGCCAGGTGACATTTTTTCCTTGGAGACGGGACTGTGGGATATCAGCACCCCTGGGCCCTCCTACCAAATTCCAGCAGACTCCCAGCGAAGGGTCAACCGAAGTCCCCACCCATTTCCACACCCCCTCAGAAGTGACACGGCCCCCTCTGGGCACTTAGAAAACAATTGCCCCCCCCCCACTGGCTCTAAGCGGTGGGCAGCGTGAAGTCAAAGGCCAAACCAAAGCGCAGCCGTTCATTCATTGCCAAGAACTTTTATTCTTCACTGGGGGGAGAGTCAGGCCGGCAGAAGGATCGCAGGCCTGAGCGGAGGTGGTGAGGAGGGCACTCTGCCCACAAAACCACAAGTGCTCACGATTTTTCGGCTTCCGCCAAACTGCCGTTTCCTCCTCTAGCTCTCCTAGCTCGCCAGTTCGGCCACTGCGTGCACCAGACCTTCGAGCCACTAGTGGAGAGAGCCTAGTCGAGCGCGATCCGGGAGTCGAGTCGGGTCTCTTTCGGGAAGGGCAGCGAGGTCCCAGGGCCGAGAACCCGAAGTCGGCCCGAGCGAGCAGCTCCTTCCGCCGGGCAGCGGGGAGCGAGCGGCGGTCAGGCCCCAGCCCCCGAGCCGCGGC
>NW_004567120.1:41062083-41072277 GCF_000260355.1 Condylura cristata
GGGGAGCGCTTCATTCTTACGTGATGACCTTGGGTGTGGGAAAAGGAAAAGATGGCGGGAAGCTGGGGGGTGGGCCGGGGCGACTGCGCGTCGAGGCTGCATTTTATTTGGAAACTTCGGAGAAAGTGTTTCTGGCAGGACACGCTTTCCGCCTCGCGGCCGAGCCGAGCCAGCCCCGTGGTCTCTCATCCCCCTTTAGATCACGACGAAGTGACAGATTGCAGCGAACGTAGTGGGAGGGTGGGCTGGCTGCTCACTTGCCAGCTCACCCTTCTCGCAAAAGCCATTTTATCAGGCAGACCCGCCAACAATAGCGAAATGTCCGGTGCTGCCTGTTCACGGTGAGGCTTTGCTCTTGGGTGTCGCAGCCATGTCGGTATTTCTGGTGTTTTTGTTTGGAGCGAATGAAACATGAGCAGCCGGCCTCTGAGTGCTTGGTGCTGGAGTGCATGGCGTTGTGGTCCTCTGCCCGCAGCTCGTGCAGATGTGTCCTCTCGCGCCCTCCCACTTTTGCCTTCCCAGAGGCAGGCCCAGCGGAGCGCTCGCTCGGCCACCCCACTTGGGTCTGTTCCATTTGGAGAACTTGCTGGCTCCCGGGAGAAGTAACTCGCCAGCCAGCGCGCTTCATGCTGGTCAAAAGTTAAATGACAAGCGCCAAGCGGATCCCCCCACCCGCGTCTGCCTGCTTTGGCTGTGGGGAGGGCTGCTGGCCAAGGCTGTCACTCGCGCTGTCCTGCCTTTGGCCTGGGTGGAGATTGCGTTCTGCTCATGGTACTGTTTTCCTTTGTCTCTTCTCCACCCTCACAGTCAGGATGGCTAAAGGTGACCCCAAGAAACCAAAGGGCAAGATGTCCGCCTACGCCTTCTTCGTGCAGACCTGCCGGGAGGAGCATAAGAAGAAAAACCCGGAGGTCCCTGTCAATTTCGCAGAGTTTTCCAAGAAGTGCTCGGAGAGGTGGAAGGTACTTTCCTTGGTCTCCTGGGCGCTGGCCCGCAGCGGATTTCAAGGCAGGCAGACGTTCCCCCACCTGGCCCCAGCTGGTGCCGCACTTGGCTTTAGCGCTCTTGGTGGGGCCTTTTATTTGTGTGTAAGACTCCCTGTGAGGCCAAGGCCTTCAGCCCCTTCTGCTTAGTAAGCAGCTGCCACGGAAGCCCCGGGTGACAGGTATGTGCTTGCAGCGCGGAGGGGCTTAACGGGCGCTGTTCTTTGCAGACAATGTCTGGGAAGGAGAAGTCTAAATTTGATGAAATGGCAAAGGCGGACAAAGTGCGCTATGATCGGGAAATGAAGGACTACGGACCAGCAAAGGGTGGCAAGAAGAAGAAGGACCCCAATGCCCCCAAACGGCCACCGTAAGTGACTAGAGGGTGCAGGCTAGCTGGCCTTCCGTCCTCGCCTTCTGTGTGAAGGGTTTCTTAAGACACTTTATGTCAAGACACCCAGGTGCCTTTGCAAAGTGTCCCGTGTTGAGGTCACAACACAGCATGGGGCGCGGGCGCGCAGCTCCAGGTCTGGGGGTGTTCTGCACCCCTTGCCTACTAACTGGGAGACCAGAACACCCCATGTGTTGGCCGAAGCACCTGAACCATTTCACAGGCTGCGGCTGTCAGCTGCTGGCACACACGCTTCTTCTTCCACTCGGGGAGGTCCTAGTGGCCGGAGGGCCTCAGCGACAGGGCTCTGGGCACTGCTCATGGACTCGTTCTCATCTCATTCATACACTTCTCTCCCAAGGTCTGGGTTCTTCCTGTTCTGTTCAGAATTCCGTCCGAAGATCAAATCCACGAACCCGGGCATCTCGATCGGCGACGTGGCAAAGAAGCTGGGCGAGATGTGGAATAACTTAAGTGACAGCGAAAAGCAGCCGTACAACAACAAGGCAGCGAAGCTGAAGGAGAAGTACGAGAAGGTGAGCTGGGCCCAGCGCTGCGGCTGTCTGGTGTGGCCTGGTAGCCCTGCCCCGCGGCACCTCTGGGTGCGGCCGGGGTGCCTAGGTTGTGGCGTCTGGTGGCTGGGTCGGCAGCCACACGCTGGAGGCAGTCTCCACAGCACGTCAGCCTCCAGTGCTGCTGTGCGCGTTGGGCAGCTTTATGTTGGGCACAACTACGGGCATGGTGGTGCGTGCTGGTGGCGGGGCCTCAGGGCACCTCGCCCACCTGTGAGCTGGGACTTCTGAGTGGCGGGCAGCCCGCTTCCTCTGGAAGCCCAGGCTTTGGGTCATGGGGGGTCGCTGTGTCCCGGCAGTGGCAGCTGCAGGAGAGCTTGTCTGCTTACCTGCACCGTGTCCCTGTTCTTCCAGGACGTCGCTGACTATAAGTCGAAAGGAAAGTTTGATGGCGCCAAGGGTCCTGCTAAAGTTGCCAGGAAAAAGGTGGAAGAAGACGACGAAGACGATGAGGAGGAAGAGGAAGAAGAGGAGGAGGAGGAGGAGGAGGAGGAGGATGAATAAAAAACTGTTGCTCTGTCTCCTTGTGAATACCTTAGCGTAGGGCCGCCATCGACACCTCTCCCATCCGAGCTGAGTCTGTCGCCCTCATTAGGTTGAATCACACATTGGGTCATGATCATTCGTAGTCGCTCAGAGTGCTCTAGGAATTGTCAGTGGCTTACATGAAGTGGCCCGGGGGTGTCCGGAGCACCCTGAAACTGTATCGAAGTTGTACATATTTCCCCAATTTCTAAGCAGGCTCTCGTGTTCTCACTCTGCGCACTCACTGTTGGTGTGACAGGCATTGAGAGGCGTCTTCTGGCATTCTCTTTAATTTGTAAGGTGCTGTGAACTGGTTACTGGCTAGGAATCCTGGGTTATCGACTGTACAGATCTCTGGCTTGTACAAAGAACAAAAGGACAAAGACAAACTCTCGATGCTCCTGGCTTGGTGGCGAGGCTGTGGGGAAGGGGCCTTTCGGAGGGGCCTAGCGCAGGGCGCGCCCTGGGAGGCTGGACCTGTGGCCACTGCAGCGGGCATCCGCGTAGCTGCAGGTTGTCTTGATTTTGTACATAGTGACGTAGCGCTCTTAGCTGTGGAAAGGGGTCAGCTGGCATGAGAAGTGTTTGGGTTTCTTTAGTTCAGTGCTGTAGTTTGAAACTGTTTTGTTAACAAACAGAACTTTATTGCCGGCGAGGCAAAGAGACTGCATCAGCGAAAGTTCAAGAACCTTTACTAAAACGATTTCCAACATTTTGTTATTTTTTTGTATGTTTAGAATGCTGAAATGTTTTTGAAGTAAATAAACAGTATTACGTTTCTTAAATGGTTCTCTATCCTGACAGTCTAAGTTTCTGCCGCACAGCCGCGTTAGCCGTAAAACCGTAACTGGCGACTGGCCTCCCTGGACACCCGCTGGCTTCCTGCTGTGGCAGCGCGTAGAATGGCGATGAAGAGGCTGCTGGCGCGCCTGCAGGCCTTGAGTGGCACTGATACGAAGACAGCCTGGAAGGTAGGCGCTGAGGTGGCGCAGCAGGCAGGCGGAGCAGCCCCGAGGTGCGGCGAGGGTTGAAGCCCACCACGGGGTTGTCCTTGGCCCACCTGCATGTGTTGCCGCACGCATCGCCGGATGGCAGGCCAGGCCTCGGGCCGCAAGGTGGCAGGACATTCAGGCTTTGGCTTTCCTCTGGTGCCCCCGCGCCCTCCCCCACAGCTCTAGTCCCTGCATGGGAGCATTGTTGAGTGGTGCGCTCAGGCTGCTTCTGACCCGGACCCCAGTCTGGCAGGGGCTGCGGTGAGGAACAGTGGCCATTCTTCCCGGCCGCTGGGCCTGGAGGCACCTGAGCTGCCTGGCAGCCGGTGGGGCGGGGCTCGGGGCAGGCTGGCCGCTAGGCATGGCCGGGGCTCCCTCCTGGGGACTGCAGGTTGTGAAGTGTTCGAGGACAGGTGCGTGTGTGCTCGGTGTTTCCTGGTTACATCATGTTGGTGGACAGAGCAGGGTCTGTCCAGGCCTGGGTGAGGGGTGCGGCCACCACGGCAACCCTTGGTGAACGGTGTTAAGTCCCATGTGAGGGGCTGATGTGTCCATAGGGTGGACCTCCAGGTGGGCACAGGGGTGCTGCCAGGAGCTGTTGAGGTTCCTGGTGTGAGCGCTCTTGTCTGACTAGGGAGCCCCGATGGGCGCATGTCTGGAGTGATGGTGGCCACCCTGCCAGGTCTGTGTGGGTAGCGGTCGGTCGTCCCTGGCCAGTCTCTGACAGACATGCCTTGCCACCTCACGACGGGTTCCGCTCCAAAGCCTGCTCCTGACGCTTGCCTGGGAGCACGTGTTCTGGGGTCCCCTTCTGCTTGGCCCTGCCGTCACTGCAGTCACCGCATGGCATCCTCGCCGAAAGCAGGGTCTAAAGCTGCCGCCCGATCTGTCCTCACCCAGGCTAGGATTTGGGAACTGGGGCCAAGCTTGTTGAAGGTCGGGTAGAGACTGCGCTCAGCGGGGCTCTGGTGGAACTGGGCATGCCAGCCGGAAGGGCAGGGCTCAAGGGGTGTTTTCTGCTTACCCCCAGAGGGACCAAGCAAGTGGGGACGCTGTCGAGAAAGTCGCTGTGATGGAGCAGACGTCTCACTCTAAAGGGGCTCTGTGGGGATGTTCAGGTTCTTGCCAAGCGCCCTTTTAGTGGCACGACGTGCCCTAGCTCCCGAGACCTCCGAGTGGCTTGGTGGCACCACCTAAGCTTAGCTGGGTTTCTGGGCCCAAGGTATGTGTTCCTGTAATGCCAACCTGTTGTGTTTGCATTTTTTTTTTTTTTAATCAAAAGGACAGTACCTACTTTCTCGAATCACCTCTGTTCTCCCTCCGTTCTTGAATGTTTTCTCCTTTGGAAAGAACAAGGCTATGATGTAGCAACTGTTGTCTATGTCTCTTGTGTGTCTGTTCTTGTCACAAATGTATTTGGGGACATTGGATGCATTCATTTTCTGTAATAAAGTTTCTTAATCAGTCTTCCCAAAAAGTAATCAGTGGGCTGTCTGCAATCTGTTTCAGATACTGCATCTCTGTACTTGGGTTGATTATAATCAAGGTTTCAGAGGTGCGAGCTTCCCTGAAGCCGTAGCTCTGCATGAGTGGAAAGATGGCACCAAAGGGGGCAAGTGGTCAGGACTCAGCCCCCATTCAGAGGTGGGGCAGCTCCCGGGCCTGCGCCGAATGTCGAATTTACACGACGCTAAGGAGCTGCTGTCAGTAAGGTGGTGGGGACTTGTAATCAGCCAGGCCGCTGACCCAGGCCGCCCGAGGCTAAAGGCCAGGGCCATGCTGGCCTAGAGCCGGGCCCAGTGAGCGTTTTTGGCTTGCTCCACAAGGCACGACACCTCTGGGAGCCGCAGCTGTTCCTGGCCTCTGCCTTTGTTTCTTGTGGAGCCAGGACTTCTTAGGGGAGAGGCCAGTGAGCTGGGTTGGCGGTTCAGACTTCCGACCTCAGCCAGACAGCCCCCACCCTGTTTTGTGTCCAGCACCCTCCTCAGGTCTCAGCTTAAAAAGAAGCTGAACCCCATGTTGATAAAGGAAGAAAAAAGTCAGATACATAAAAAAGCACTTGGTACGGTCCAGCACCTTTTTACCTGGGAATACAAGGAAAGTTCTAAGTGTGACAAAGGGCACATACGGAATCCACAGCCGGGGTCCTACTCAGGGAAAGCGGTCCCCCTCAGTTCAGGGACAACACAGGGATGTCCGGAGGTGCCATGCCTACCTGAGGTGACATGACCGTATCTGTAGACAATTCCAAGGAGTTCCCAGATAAAGCCATCCAAACAAATGAGTTCAGCAACACTAGGCCTGTATTTCTGTACACCCCACTGAGTGGTTATTGGAAGATGAAGCAGCCATTCCGTTTCCAAAAGCGGCAAAGAATCAAATCCTCCTTGGGAGTGGACTTACATGCAAAGCTTGTATGGAGAAAACCACAAAATAGGTTGGGAGACGTAAGGTAGCAAGCGCTTCCCTGTGTTCATGGGTTGGAAGCCGCGACGCCGCCCAGCGGGCAGTGCTCCCCGAGTCACGTGAAGAGACGTGCTCCCCGGCACAACCCGGCTGGCGCCCTGGTAGCGTTCATAGGTACACTGAAATCCCGTCTGGGTATTCAAGGGACCCAGGATAGCCGCAGCAGGTGTGAAAAAGAAGGAAGGTGAAGGACCCAGACTTCTTTCAAAACTTCCTGCAAAGCTGCAGCATTCCGGACTGTGGCCCTGGCACACACACAGACGCACTGAGGGCCTGAGCTGGAAAGTCGAGAATGAGCCCGTGTTTACGGCCAGTTCACCTCTAACGAGGCTGCCAGTACCACTCATGTGTGCATCGGATGACTTGAAAACGAAGCACTGCAGCGCAGTGTGAGTGAGATGCCTCACCGAGCGAGGTGGGCGAACAGCCCAGCAGCTCAAGAAACGCGCCTCGGCATCCGGAAGCCGCCACAGGAACCATGACGAGGCCATTTTGCTCCCGTGGGCTCTGCAGTGCTGATGATGTCAAAGGTGAGGATGTGTGTACAGTGGCGCAGCTGCCAGGCGAACAGCTTGGTCCCTCAGAAAGTTCACTAGAACCAGCAATTCCTCTCCTGTGCATACACCCAAGAACCGAAAATGTATTTAAGCAAATAATGTTCATGCTATGATGAATGAAAGAGTTAAAAAGTGAGAACAACCATCAAGTGAATGGCTAGCCCAGATGAGTCAGGGAAAAGGCAGCTACCAGCTGGTTTCACTCATTTGTGGAAAATAAACCAAGAACACAAACTGGCAAAACAACCAAAATAACCTCAACTCTGCAAGACTGGCTGGCTACCAGAGAGGGAGGCCTTGGGGGAAGGGCAGCGGGGTCAGTGTGACTGGGGTCACTGGAGCCCGGGGCAGGCGCATGGGGGGAGCTGTGCTCCGCAATGGGCGTCGCCGCCGGAAGTGCAGCCAGTCGTCCACTCCGGCCAGGAACCGTCTGGCAGGGGCAACCTTGTCGCCACCTCAAGAATTTTGATCTTTTCCTAAGGTCCATGCTGACCATTTAGGAATCTTCTGCACCGGTAGAGTATTCCGCAGGGCGGGTGGGTAGTGACAGGTGTCTGCCGCCTCGCGGAGGGGTGAGTGGGCTTAGGGCAGCCCTGCTACGACGGGCAGCCGGGTCTCATTTCACTGGGACAGCACAGCGGAAGCCTGGCAGTCCAGTCCGGCTTCCGTGTTGTGACTGGGATCTCGGCTCCTTTCCGTTTCGTGCCGCCACCAGCTTCCATCCGAGGCTGTAGGCTGAGGCCTGGCAGGAGCGTTACACCTACACCACGTTACACCAAGAGCTGCGGATTCCGAGAGATTCGGATTGCTGGGACGGGCGTGGGGCTGGGAGGCTGAGCGAGGCAGAGGACGGCCTGGCTCTCTCTAGGCCGCGGAGTGCAGGTGGAGTCCCGAGAAGATAGAGCCCTGGAGGAGCAGCAGGTCTGCGAGAGAATCCTCATTGTTCAGACGTGGTACAGCACCGCATTTCCGTGCACCCACGAGGGGAACATGGTCGCCCGCACTCGCAGACTGCGTGTGCGGCAGCTCAAGTTTGTCCCTCTCTAGGGCTGCTCCGGAGTTTGTATCCTTTCTGCAGGGGCTGGGGGGGCTTTGTTTGGTTATCCGTCTCCTCCCAGGGAAACCTTGACTGACACCCTGGAGGATGTCTGCCCTAGTCTGATCTTGCCCACTGTCACAGCTAGAAATTTCCCTGCAGGGAACGTGAGATCCCCTGGCTACGAGGACATGCCCCCCTTTCCACTCAAGTCTGTTTCCGAACGGCAAGCCCTGGAGAAAAAGCTCAAAGAAACTTCCTCACGGTTGGCCTGGGGCCTGTCTGCTGTTGAGCGCAAATGGGACATAGGAGATGCGTGTTCCCTGGCTGTCTTCGCTCCAGGGCCTGTGCTGGGCCTGCGTTTTAAGGCTTCCGGCAGCCTGTCAGCGGTGTGACCCTGGGGCAGTGCGCAGGGCTCGGGTTCTCGGGCCCTGGTGGGGGGGCTCCTGCTCCCCGCACGGAAAGGGGTTGATGTTCGGTGATGAAAGAGCAGACGGCTGGCCTGTGTCGCCCGAACATCCTGGCCTAGCCCTGATCCATTTCACTCCTGTTGTGCTGGGATAGCTTTTAACTTGTCCATCGAGAGACTTCTGTGGGCATAGCATGCCCCCACTCAAAGCTGGTAGTGGAGGAGTGTAGCCCCCAACGTCCCCACCCTGATTGGGACGCCGCAGCGCCTCAAAGGCTAAGAGGCAACACGCAGAGTGCAAGGGGCGTCCAGAACTCTCTTGGAACCTGCAGGCAGCGAGTGCTCAGCGCATGCCCCCTTCCTGCCGCTGCGTGGCCTTGCTCCACCCCAGGTGCAGGCACACCCGGCTTCTGAGACTCCGTGGCTTCTCCAAGGCTGCGGAGATGGCCAGTGGAGAGCTCGCTGTGCTGGCCAAGCCTGCCCTGACTGCACCCTCGTGTGCAGTGCGTGTGCTGCCCAGTGCCCTCCAGCGTGACCCTGCCTCCCGAGTTCAGGCTTCTGAGCTGAGCAAACAGCCAATTAAAGTGCTGGAGTGGCTGTGCTGTCCGAGGCCAGGAGGAGGCGTGCTGTCTCCTGCCCAAGTAGGGAGGCTTCCTGGAGGAGGGGGTGCTTGAGTTGCGTGTTCAAGGCAAAACACAATAAAATAATTTTGGACTGAAAAGGACACTTTACTGGAGGGAATGGTGCAGGAAGGAGTCGAGGGGAGGGAACGGGGTCGGATGAGCGGAGGTGCGAGTGAAGCGGGTGGAGCTGTACTCCCCAAGTCATAGTCATGTGACTGACTGATTACTGAGTCTAGAGAAACAAAAGTAAAGCGGGGAGCTACAGGGAGGGCCCGGGAGAGGGGCACGCCCACAAGTAGAGCAGAGCAACGGTTTCCCCTCGCAGTCCATACTTTTTACACGGGGCCATCTCATGCGGCTTAAAATACAGTGACATCTGTTAGGTCACAGCGCTCTGGGTCTCAGAAATGCAGACCCCTCAGCTGAAGGCCTCAGCCAGGTTGCCATCATCTCTAGTCTTGTCCGAGGGAGAGTTGCTTCCACCTGCCCCGCGTTCTAGGGAGAGTTCAGTTTCTCCCTGGCGGCTGCTTGGAAGCGGCCTCACTTGCTCATCACGAGGGCTTCCCCCTGGCACAGCTCAAAACATGGCGGCTTGATTCAGTCAGAAACAGCAAGTGAGGAAAGCCAGAGCGTGAGCAAGAGAGAGGTCCCAGTTCCTTTTTTCTCTTTATACCTTATTTCTTTATGTGTATGTATTTAACATCAGGCGGTGTCCCGCCATCACCTTAGCCCCTGTGCTCTTCCCACTCGTTTCATACCCCTCCCTTCCTCCTGAGGTCACAGCTTCTTTGCAACCTAATCTCAGATGTGGAATCCCCTCACCTTGAGTGGGCACTACTCATGAGAAACAAGTTAGTAGGAATTCCTCCTCACTGCGGAGAGGAGCTTCCACAGGAGCATGACTGCCGGGAGGGGCGTCATTGGAACCACGTAGGAACACCCAATCCCTTGTGGTTTGTTTTGCACATGAAGTTACACCATGAGATGGATGCACGGTGTGTTGCTTACGTTCATTCACTTTGCTGCATTGCGTATTAGGCAGAGGCCATAGGTTATTTTCTCCCATTTACGAGCATTTGAGTTGCCTGGGACTGAGAAGGAGGGGTTGTGGGCAAATGGAGAGTGACCATGAACCCCTATTTTGAGGGGGTGGGGTAATGTCTAACATTAGACAGTGGTGATGGCTGCACAAGTCTACAGAATAAAAACCACCATGTTGCGCTCTTTTAAGTGGGCGAATTGTGTGGTATGTGCATTGTTTCTCATAAAATTGTAAAAACTGGCAATGAATCTGAAAATGTGGGAGAAAAGATAACTTCCTAGCAAGAGAGAACATGTCATTATTGACCCCAGAAAAACTGGAAAGCTTAAGATAGAAGTGATCAGGAACAGATCAGAAATTAGAGGTCTACCATAAAACCATCAGGTGGCTGATCAGCACAGGAAGAGATGCCATGAGCCAGCAGGGTGTTGGCACTATGAGACACCACTACAGACCTGCAGCATGGCCAAATGTAAAAACATTTGTCATACCGAAGGTTGGTGAGGACACAGAACAGGTGAGGGCATAGAGCAGGTGGTAGGACACAGAACAGGTGAGGGCATAGAGCAGGTGGTAGGACACAGAACAGGTGAGGGCA
>NW_004567120.1:41072492-41079956 GCF_000260355.1 Condylura cristata
GCCTGTTCTGCTCCCCACTGTCTCTGGGGAATCCTCTCACCCCTGCACCTCTGGCCTGCACCCCGGTTCTGTGTGCATAAATAAATAAGTAAAGCTTTAAAGAAAAACATCTGCTATATTTGCAATTTCTTAAGAGTAGGTCCTTAGAGTTCTCATCACAAGGGGGCAAAACTCAGTTTTGCATTTGCTCTCTGATGATGGACGCTAACTAAAGTTACTTTCTGTCCTGTCCGTAAGGCAAGTCATTGTGCTGTACACCTTACACGTGCCACACGCCAGTGACATCTCAGTAACACTGGAAAAATGTTAAAATTCCACTCCTAGGTGCTGAGAGCAATCAAGGTGGCTTCATACCCACAAGCCACTAACAAGATAGTCACCATGGCCCCAGTGTAATAGTCCCCAGCCAGAAGCAACAGATGCTCGCCAACAGCAGAGGGGTGACCGGACTATAGAACACATCTGTGAAGACGCAGCTAGCTGTAGCGTCAGCGGAGTAGGCTTTATGCCCTTGACCATATGTTGTGGGCCCCTTAAAAGGGAAAGTTGGTGACATTGTGGACTTTTCATTTCTGATAGTAGAAAACTAGGTCATTTGAGTCAATCATCCTCTTGAAAAAACTGGACAATTGTTTTAAATCGGACAAAACGTTCTCTGGGCTTCGGAGGGACCGATTCTAGAGGAACATAATGCAGACTACATCGTGCTCATCGCCTTCAGTCTAGTGTCCATGCATACGTTGACCCCTGCTGCCCAATTTACCCAGCGCCCCCCAACTTCTGGTCCCCAGTGTTGTTCGTGTAGCCTGAGTTTGTTTTGTTTTGTTGGCTCACTTGTTTTGCTTTTTTATTTGCCACACATGCGTGAAATCATATGGTGTTTGGACAAGATATTTAAACGAAATCACTTTAAAGCACCGAGCTCGCTAGAAATAAAGCACTGAGCCAAGATCGGGGAAATAAGGGGGCTCCTGAGAGGCGAGCCTGGCTCTTGGGATTGCGTTGGCCTTGGGATGTCTGGAGGTTGCTGACCCAGAAGCAGCAGCTGAGGTTTAGAAGAGATGCACAGCTTGGATTCCAGCAAGAGCAGATATGGATACTTGATTGTGACAAATGTGTTGCCACGGTAGACATTCATATGACCACATGGCGGTGCCAGGTGCCACATACAACAGCAAAGCCTGGGAGGGTGGTAGACCGAGCGCTGCAGTCATGCCGTGCACTTTGAGGAGAATACGTGGGATGTCTCCAGAAGGTGCAGCAAGGAGAGCCTGGAGAAGCGAGATGTCCACAACCAGCACTGGCCACAGAGGTCTGCCCAAGTGCACCACATTACCCCTTAAGAAGGGTAGAAAAGTCAAGACTTGTTCGTCCAAAGATGTCTTCATCGCAAGGCTCCCATAGGCGAGCCGGGCCGCGTCACTGAGTGTGTAAAGAACACCTTCTGACTGATAAGAACAAGTCGAACAACCCAGCAGAAGAATGGGCCAAAGGCCAAACTTTACAGAACAGAATACCTCACGGCCAGAAGCATCTAAAGAGACCCACTGCCGCCGGGAAGGCCGCCACCAAGACTCTTAGCCTCGCCCGGAGCTAGCAGAGGCTCGGGGACTGGCTGACAGGAGCTGGTGTGGGAAGCCCTGGAGCCGGCGCCGTGCGCTGCTCCCGGCTCTGGCACGCACTTGCTGCTCCGCCCCGCCATGCCACCAGGGGCGGGGGGAGGTCAGCCCCGAGCTGTGCCTCCCAGAGAGGCAGGCCTCCGGTCCGGCACACGCAGGCAGCAGCGTGGAACAGAACAGAAGAGGAAACAAGCTGAATGGCCGTTGCCCATCCAGTGCGCTGTGTCCCTACAGTGGGCGTGAACACCCTTGGGATACGCCCGCCTCACGGGCAAACCCCCGCGTTATGCTGTGTGAAAGAGCCAGGTGACTCCACTTACAGAGTCCATTAGCAGCCAAATGCAACCGTCCTCCAGACACCCGCATGGATAGCGCTCAACTCTGAAAGGCAAAACAGCTTTTCGCCCTGGTAGGGGTGAAGGGGCTGGCAGTGTGGTGCCCCCATTTGTATGCTGACGTCTTAACGCCCCCAGTCCAGAGTGGGCTTCCATGTCTACAAAGGCCATATACAGCCCTAGAGCGGGGTCTTTAAGAGGCAGTTAAGTGTAATGAGGTCATCGGGAGGAGCCTCAGCCCTCACGACCCTTGACCCTTGTCCTTCAGAGGGGGTGTACGCTCCACATGCACCTCAGGAGCCTGCGAGGCGGAGGGAGAAGGTCAGTGCCCGCACACATGCTGACCATGCTGACCAGGGCTCAGGCTTCCAGAATGCGAGGAAGTGCATTTTGTTAAATCCCGCGGCCCGCGGGACTTTGTTATGGCTTCCTGGCCGGAGCGAGCTCGCACAGGGGGCGTTCGCAGGAGTTGAGGGCGCTCCTGGTCTGTTTCTCTGTACCTCACGGCACTGCTGTGGAGCAGAATTCCTGTCACGTGCCGACAGGAAACACAGGGAGCCTTCTTGCCCTTCCAGTCTCCTTAGGGTGGGCGAGGGGGCGCTCCTCCTGGGGCTCCGTGGGAAGGAGCCGAGCCGCGTGACCACCCCAGGGTGCGGCCGTCACAGGCTGGATCTGACCCGCAGTGGCCTCTGCCCTGTGGCAGGTAACCAGTCACTCGAGAAAGACAAATGGATTTTCCTCCAAACCCTTTGACCTCTGCAAGCCAGGCGCAAAGAAAGCTTGGCCCCAGTGGAGCTGGGGTGAGTAGGGGTGTGGAGAGGGGAAACCAGTCTTTTTTTTTTTTCAGTTTTGACCGTCAACGGTCCACTGGTTTCCTCAAATCGCAGTCTGACGGTGGCCCGTGGGAAGCCTGGGGTCAGCTGGGACATTCCTGTAACATTTGTGTTTTTCTCTGAGGCCTGGTCAAGTGCCAAGGCGTGGGTTACACTCCCATGCAGGGCACATCTCTTTCTAGAACACCAGCTTCATGTAGGCCTCAAAGCCCACCTCCTTCAGCACCTTGGTGCTGAGGAGATGGCCGTGGGGTTAGGTTTCTGGGAGACAAGTGGGTTCCGCCCTCGCTTCTCCACCAACTTGTGACATCACCACGGACACAGTTTCCTCTGCCTCAGTTTCCTGAGACATGGCGTTAAGAACACCGTATATCCCCTGACTGCAGCCTCGTGAAGAGAAAGCCACGTCATGCTTCTTGATGTACTCTCTAAGCCTTGAATGGACAGCCAGCCAGTTAAAATTCTTGACATAACAAGCAATCAACGGTAGTAGGCAAAAGGCAAACCCTAAATTCTGGTAAAACGATTAAAGGAAATTTCATGAAAACAAGGAATAGAAATGACCATTAGCTATATGAAAAGTCACCTTAAAACTATGAATTAGGGCCCTCCCTGGTGGCACAGTGGGTTAAAGCACTGCACTGAGAAGCTAAAGCCCCTTCAGCATGAGTTCAATCCCTGCCTGTCCCGGAGGTGACCCCATGGCGCTGCAGACCTCTCCTGACCCGCCCGCTGCTCCCCTCAGCAGTGGACTTCGTCCATCTGCCTGTTCAGCTCCCCACTCTGTGTCTGGGGAATCCTCTCACCGCCCCTGCACCTCTGGCCTGTACCCCAGTTCTGCATGCATACATAAATTAAAAAAAAAACAACTATGAATTACAGCAAAAAGATAGCTGTGTTTTTTTGGGTGGCAAAAAGAAGACTAATACTTGGCGTTGGCAGAGTTTGAAGAAAATTAGTACCGCGTGTCTGGAGAACAATTTAGCAGCATGTGTAAGATTTTTGGAAAGTGCATATTTTTTATTCTTGGGCTGTAGCCTGTGAAAGTAACTGACATGTGCAAAAATATAAGTGCACACCATCATAGTTTTAACACTGTAAATAATTCAGATTGTGATTGTTACTAAAGGCAAACTTCACTGTGTTTCAAAAACCATAGCCCATTCAGGATCACATTTAGAGGAGTGTACAATGTTTTCTCCTCAGACTACTTATGCGGTCAAAAATTTCGGAGAAGTGACAACTTTTCCCACTGGCATTCCCCCGTGGCATCGCAAACACGGGTTGCATGTAGGTCTAGTCCGTGGCAGAGCTGACCCAGTGGCAGGGGTCGATGCCTTGTACTGCGGCTGCGGCGTGGAACCTCTATCCGAAGAGGCCCAGTCTGCAGCCGTAACGTGACACACGTGTGCGCCCCCTTTCACTATTTTCAGACTCTGTGTATTTGTACTATCTCACAGCCAATTTTCAACAAGAACATGCCGTGTGAACTCGCCTTGTCACTGCTTCGTCCCACCCAAGGCATCACGAGTAATCCCCTGCGACTTCTCTTTTCTCCAGGAGAAACAGCTTCATGGGGCGGAGCTGGAGGAGAGGCCTGGGGTAGCGCGACTGGTGAGTAGGGGCTGCGGCCCACACAGCGAGGTTCACCGAGCGAATGGACTCCACTTCCCAGCAGCCTTGCAGTCAATAGAGGCCTCTGGGAAGGGTGTGTGCCACGAAATCACAAGTGCGCCACCGCTGGGAAAGAGGACGGGCTGGTTTTCCCCCCATAATTAAATTTCCACCACATCTCCCAGGCCATAAGTACTAAAAAGAAAGTAAAAGAAATCGCGTCTTCCGGATCTTAGACCCATCTCCAGCGTTTCCCTCAAGGGTCCCACCGTCTGCGCAAAAGAGCTCGCTAAGCTCTCAGCAGCGCCTGCGGGCCACAGCAACGTGTCTCCACTTTCCCTGTCCAGTTAGGACTGGACGGCGCAGAGAGGGCCGGGGGAGGGCAGGGAACACAGGACACTTTCGCCAGTGCAAGGTGACAGCTGAGGCTTGACGGAGGCAGGACTGCAGACTGAGGGCGGGTCCAGGTGCTCTGTGTGGCCAGCGGCCCTCCGGAGCGGAGGCAGGGCGGCCGAGGAATGTCTGCCTGCTGGCCGCGCACTTCGCTCATCCTCTGCAGCGTCTTGTCCAGTGCTGCTCCTGGAGCTTGCAGGAGCCAAGGGGTCACAGGAGGCATGCCGAGCAGCTGGTGGGGAGGGGGCCTGGGGGTTGGCATGCTGGACACCCGGGTGGTGGTCTAGGATGGGGCCCATTTGTGGGGAAAGCGGGGTTCCCCTGGGGCGTGGGGAAGGGCCCTGGGGGAAGGGCAGGACTGGCAGGTGCTGGAGGGCAGGGGCGTTAGCTGGGTGCGGATGTGCCCTGCTTGTCCTGAGTAGGGGAGAGATAAGATCGCGTCCCTGGAAAGGCTGGGCAGAGCTGGGCAGAGCTGGGCAGGCAGAGACCGCGACCTCAGTGTCCATGTGTCCATGTGTCCAGGTGTCCCTGCAGCCGTGACGCCCTCCCCGCCCACCGCTCCAGGCCCTTCTCAGCCTGTGGGGTTGGGGGGTCTGCAGCTGCATGGGGACCAAGGCCGCCAGCCCCCAGCAGCAGAACTTTTAAAGCTAAAGTAAGGGTTGGGTGACTCGTGAGTACGCCGTGGTAGCTTGGTAAAGGAATGGAAACAGAGGAACAGTTAGGGAAATTCTTCTCCTCTACGTGGAACTACTGAGGCGCCCTAAGCCAGGTAACCTAGACTCCCGCCACTTCCCGTGGGACTGTGCTCGCCGCGTGTTGCGAGTAACAAGATGTCATAAATATATAACAATACAAAACCACACAGGTGGCCCTTCCTGGGGGTGCAGCGGGTTAGAGCGCAGCACTGAGAGGCTAAAGCCACTGCAGCATGAGTTTGATCCACGAGGTGACCCACGTGGCGCGGCAGATCGCTCCTGACCCGCCCGCTGCTCTCCTCAGCAGTGGACTTCAGTCTACTTGTTCTGCTCCCCACTCTGACTCTGGTGAATCCTCTCACTGCCCCCGCACCTCCGACCTGTGCCCCAGATCTGTATGCACAAATAAATCTTTAAAAAAAATACACAAGTGGCATCCCTTTGACGTATAGTGAACTCTGAGTATTACTTGATGCCTAAGCGTGTGAATTGGGACGAACCACATGCCTTGTGATGCTAAGCCGCTCTGGCCTGCCCAGACATGATGTCCGGGGTTCGAGGGGATCCGTGCTGGAAGCCCAGTGGACTCTGGCTCTGCTTGGTGGGGCATGATGGCACCATCCTCTTGTTCATCTGTATTTTGCAGATCTTGCCCATTGAAGACATAGCTCCTACCCTACAATGGAAAACATAAAGGGACATTCTTCTCCTTACAAAGTGCTAAGAGATGCATGGGTGACAAGGTGTGCATGTGTGAGTCGGGGACTGCGGCCCCGCTCCCCACCAGCCCGTCAGCTCGTGTATGGCCTCGGGCAATTCCGTGCAGGCCCTGGGCGGGGTGGAGGCCTCTATGTTGCCTCCTATGGTTCACCCTGGGCACTGTTGGCCTCCGTCCTCTTTGGGTAGCAAAAGATCAGGGGTGAGGGCCGGGGTGAGGGCCAGCGCACCCCTCCAGAGGCTGGGGCCCAGCCCTACACAGAGGCTCCAGTCCCGCAGGGGCACGGGAGGGCGGTCAGCGCCTGGGTCCTTGACGACACGGAGCTCTCCCAGCAGGACACTGTCCACGTCCCCAAGGTCACGGTCCTCCGCCTATTCGCCCACAGTGCCACTGTGGTGGGGGCTCACTGTCCTCAGGGCTGCCCACCCCGCGCAATGGCCCGGGGAAAGCCCTACTTCCTGGGACTCCCCAGTGGGACCCCCAACGGCCCGCCCTCCCCCCTCTGCCTGCTGGAGCCGCTCTGCCCTGGGCACACCTGCGCCTCCCTGAAACCAGGGGCTTTTCTCAAAGCCGGCCGCTGCCTAACACGGCGCTCACTGGCGGGCGGCGCTGTTGCGAAGGGCTGCAAGGCGGCCTCGTTCTGTGGGCAGATTTCTAGGGTTTGCTTGGCTTCATTTGTGTGTGCCTGGCATGGTTCACTTAGCCTGGCTCCTTCCGGTCGACGTTGTCACAAATGGCGGTTCCATCTCTTTCTGTGAAAACGGTGTGCGCGCGCCCCTCCCTCACCCACTTGCCTGCCGCTGCTTATTGCAACTGGCGCTGCGTGAGCACAGGTGTGCGCGTTTCCCTCACGTCAGCGCTCCTGCTGGGCTACCTCTGGCGGATCCCGTGCAGTCTTTTGAGAACCCGGCACCCTGCTGCCCCAGGCCTGGCGCCGCCTGCCCCCAGCCGCGGAGGACGCCCCTCTCCCCACACCCTCGCAGCCTTTGTTTCTAGTGTTTTAGATTTGGGCAAATGTTTCCTCCTGTTCTGAAGGTGCATTTCCATTTTAGTGGGTTTCTTTCATCAGACAGGGGTTTATTTTTTCTTTTGCTGTTCTTACTGTTGTGAGCCCCCAAAGACATCACTGAAGCAACTGTGTGGCGTGTTTTGCCCATGTTTCCCCGGGTATTTTATGGTTCAGGCCTGATCTAAGTCTTTAATTCATTTTGGGTTACTTCTGTATCCAGTGTGAGAGCCCCTCCCTCCCCCTCCCTC
>NW_004567120.1:41080250-41088345 GCF_000260355.1 Condylura cristata
GTGGCTGTCCAGTTTTCCCAGCACCTTTGTCACAGAGACTTTCTTTCTCCTTTGCATCTTCCTTGCTCCCCTGAGGTAAACTGCCCATGTCACTGCGGGTTACTTCAGGGCCTGCGGGCTCACCTCACTGGGCTGTGTGCTGTCCCAGTACCATGCAGTTTCAGTTACTATTCTTTGGGAACCTCTGGCCTCTTGGGATTTGTGTTGGCTGTAGTGACTGCTAGGTTAGCTGGGACGGCAAATCCACACCTCCAGCAAGGTGGTTAAGTTTATGCTGAAAACAGGCATGGCCACTGGGAAAGAGACTCACGACGGACAGTTGTTCCATCTGAAATCATGAAGGGAAAGAGAAAGGGCCAAGGCAAAAGAAGTGTCCCAGTGGAACAAGTGACCAGGGGTGCAGAAGTGCCCACACCCACCAGCAAGGAGCGCAGCGCCCTTCTGTGGTGGCAGGAAGTGGAAACTGGCTGAGCTCAAGCGTGGCAAAGGCTCTGTAAGCACAGCAGTCTCGCTGAGGGCTGAGGGGAGGGTGCTGCTGAGATTTAGGAGGAAAAAAACGGAAATGAGACTCATCTCAGGTGCGCAGTGAGGGCAGGCGGGGCGACGTGGCGAGCTGGTGCCTGACAAGGCCTGTGGTGTGTGTGACGATTGTCTCGCCGTTCTGATTCTCTGTGTGACTTTGCCCGTGACACCCGACCCCATCAGTGGAGGTGGTGAGGGGTCCGCAAGGTGGAGAAGCGTTGTTGCAGAAAGTTTCTGGCAGCTGACGTCGCCGGGGCCTTTGGGCAGGACAAAGTCTCTAGCCGCGGGTGGCGGGCATGCACACCACTGGCCTCGTGCTTTTGGTGACTGGAGAAAATCTATTTACCTGGGAAGGACAGGGTGGGGTGGGAGTGGGGTGCTTCTCCTCCTGCCCCACCTTCAAGTTTCTCTGGGGTTGCATGTCTGGGAGCTGAGTCAGTGACAAACGCTTACTGGCCCAAATCAAAGCTGAGGGTTCAAACTGCTGTTTGTCTAAGTATCTCCTGCCTTTTGTCCTTACCGTGGGGAGGCCAGCTGTGCAAACCAATCCCACTGACTTGAGAAGCTTAGAGTTTCCAAACTCGGTGTTCCCAGAGTCCGCACGGCTTGGAAGCCCGCCTTGTCCCCTTCGATTCTTTCTGAGTCTGAAGCTACTCTTGGGGTCATGCGAATCTTTGCTTTTCTTAGTCACCCGAAAGAACTTTTTTTTTTTTTTTTCTGAAAGAAGGGTGAGCCATCCCACTGGGGTTACCATGCAAAAAATTCAGACCAGGTTCTAGAAGAACACGTTGACAGATAAGGGTGGTAAATCAGCAGTCTTTTCTCCACCCTCCCAAGACAGCAAAGCAATTTCCAGCTCTTAGAAGTACCCAAAGCAAGGCCAAGAGGCCTGAAGAGCATTTAAAAAAGGACGTGGCTGCGGCCACAGTACGTCAAGTGGCCAGCTGAGGTCCGAGTCTGCGTGAGCCATGAGGGGAGCGAGGCGGACCCATTCCAGATCCACTTTACAGGGGCTGGAGATCAGTGTCCACAAGGGAGCTAATTCCTGGTTTCCTGCCCCGATTCTAGCCCTTTCTAAGCCTGTTTGCCGCACAGGAGGCAGCTCGAGCCTTTGCGCCACGGAACTCCAGCTCATGTTACTCCTCTGCTTTATAATGTGGAGCAGCCCCTGAGAGAAAGCCAAAGTCCTTTCTGCCTCGCTGCCACCAGCCGCCGCCTCGGCACCTGCCATTTTATTTTGCTTGTTCCATCCCTGAGCCGCTGGGCTGAGTCTAACTTCTGCCTGGCGTGTCCCTCCCCTCTTCTCCCGTGTCTGGCTTCTCATCCCTTTGCTGAGGAAGGGCTGGATGCCCTTCTTCAGAAATTCTGTCATTATTCCCGCTGGAGCCTCAGTCAGCGTAGAATCTGCCTGTGGTGCACATCCCTGGGCTCACGACCTGGCAGCGTGCACAGCACACACAGCGCTAGGGATTGGCTCGTTTCTGGCCCGCAACAATGGAAGAGGTGAGAAGCGCCCGATGACCCAGGTGGAGTTCGAGTCCCAGCTAGCTGGTCGGAGCCACACGACTGGAGAGAATCTGGAGGGCAGGAGGGACTCAGCAGCCTCCTGCGGCTTCCACACTGGAGTCCAGCAGGGTCCGTGTGTGCGAAAGGGCGGCAGGCCCCCTGGAGTACCCATTCACCTTCTCAGTAGGACCTGCTCATGGTTCTGTGGCCGTCGAGGGGTGCCAACGCAGGGCGATGTGCGTGCGGCCAGCCAGGCCTGGCACTCGGCGGCAGAACGTGGCTGTGGGGGTGTGCTGGCTCAGTGAAGACAGCGGTCCAGCGCCTCTTGACTAGATACACGTGCAGCCATGTACCACGCACTCAGGGAGGAGGCCGTTTGCAGGTGGCCTCTGGCGAATACACACCCTTCTTGCACAAAGATGACGCTCAGAGGACTCAGCGCACGGATCCCCTTCCTTCCCCAGAACAGGAAGTTGAGGCCAAGAGCTGGTGCTTGTTGTTTGAGTGACAGTGCACAGGCGGAGGCCAGACAGGCTGACGTCCCCACCGCCCGGCCCTGCTGGACCCTCAGGGGCCGTTCGCAGCGGGGGACCCACGGCTAGTGTCTGAGCAGCGTGGGAGGGCCAGTCTCTGCTTGCAGTGGAGAGCTTTGACATTGGAAAAGGCCCCGGTGGAGGAAACTGGAAAATCTAAGCAGCCAAACAAGTGAGAGTGATCAAAACCAAACATTCAGCGTTCATCTAACAGACAATCTGACAAGGCAAAGCACTTCAGAGAACTCAACCACAAGGACACACACCCCAGGGCTCTGAGGCTGGGCGGGGAGGGGGCACAAAGACGTGAGGGGATAAAAGCAGGACAAAGGCCACGGAGTGAGGACAGACTGCTTGTCGCGAGCCCCAGCTGAGCCGATTTGCTCTGTCCGACCTTCGGTAAAACCAAACAGCCCGCGCAAAATTCTGTGACCTCAAATCATACCGTTTCACTTCAGAACAGGATCTGGAGTCACATTTCATAGAGAGTGATCCTGGACAAGTTCATTAACTCGAGTGGCAGCTTCCCAATTATTTGCCTTACAAGAAAGAAAAAGGCCCTCGGTGATCCAGAGACACCCCGTCCCCTGAAGCCCTGCGTTAGAAGGCCCGTGGCAAAGAAAGGCTGCAGGAACTGACTGTCCTTCAGCGAGCTGCCTGCAAAGGCCACCGAGCAGGCGCCCAGCTAAAGGTCACTTACGGCCACATTTCTCAAACGCCCGCGGTCACTGACAATTAAGGATACTCGGGTTCCTGGGGAATTTGCAAGATGCTCAAGTGTCTCCCGAGTGACAAAAGCAAGTGGACGCTCTGGCTGGGGTTTGGCCTACGTGGTGTCTTTGTCTTCCAGGACAAGCTCATCCAGGTCCTGGCAGAGTCAGCCATTCTGCTGGGTGGACGCTGGTGCGGCCAGTGTAGAGGCTCCTCAGGCCTGTACTGACATTAGACCCGATTCTTTCTCACACTCGCTAAGACTCGATGCTGGAGGACTTGGCTGTTTTGAAAGGGGTTGCCTCAAAAGGAGTTAAAGGCAGAGATGTGTGTTGACCATAAAATCGGCTTAGTGAACGGCTTTCACCTGTGTGCGAGCCAAGGGCCCAGGCTCACCAGCTTCCCAAGTGCTCACACTTGGAAAAGAAAAGAAAGACGTTTGTTTGTTCCTGTCATTTTTTGTGGGCTGAGAATTGAAACGACACCTATCGCCTTGCAGCATGCGCTGTCCTAACTGCTGGGCACCCTGCTGAGACTCTCACAAGCAGAATCTTGTGAGTTCAGAATTAGTGTCGCTTGATAGGAGAGACCCCGAGAGATGGGCCTGTCCATGTGTGTGACACCATGTGGCCGCCCTTGCTCCAGCCATCGATCTGTGATGAGAAGGCTTATGATGCCCACAGTATCAGGGTGAATGGAACTCTGGCAGACCCAGCCTGCCTGCAGGTGGTAGGCTACCGCCTGCCAATGCCAGGGCAGCTATGCCAGAGCAGCCCGAGAGGGGTCAGGGCGGGCAGGCCTTGTGCCCGGTGGTGGTGGTCACAATAGCCCTCCTCACTCACCAGCTGCACACCCAAGGGTGGCGCGCTGCAGCCGCGGCAATGGACACAGACACAGGAAGAAGAGGAGGAAGAGGAGATGACGGTGGGACAAGCTGTGGAGAGCCTAAGCCTCTGGAGGTGAGGGGCACGGCAGTCGGCGCCATTCCCGGGGCCCACTGGGATCGCTGCCCCCCCAAATTCAAGGGGATGGTTGGGATGTCATCATAACCCCAATGCCAACAATCACGCTGTGGGTTACTACAAGGAACGCAGCACGTCGCCACACCAGAGCCAGGAGAGGCCCTTCTCCGTTCCTCCTGAGGTTGGAATTTTGGAGGGGAGTGAAGCTCCTCAGTCCTCAATTCACTGACAGGGGCCTGGCAGCCGGCGGGGTGTCTCCACGGATCTAGAAGATGGCGACGGCTTTAGGGGCGCGGAAAACCAAGCCAGTCACTAGCAGCTTCTCAGCAACCTGGGCAGCTGCCTCCGAACCTTGTTCGATTCTGCGAGCCCCGCAGCACAGCGCCGAGACGTCCCCTTGGCCTGCGGCACTCAGAGCCACGGCAGCTCGAGGCGCGTGACCGCCCACTGCCTGGAGCAAAGCTCCTCTGGGGCCTCCAAATTCTTCCGGATGTGTAGCCGAGGGAGAGGCTTCCCGTCCTCCAGACTCCGCATCTCCATTTCTCCTGTGGCCAGGGCACTGCACGCCCCTCGACGGCCTGGGCAGGCACAGCAGCCAGCCCCGCCCGGGGTGCCCTGCGCAGGCAGCGTGAGCGAGCAAGCGAGAGAGAGCGCAGAGCGCGCCCCCCGGCCGCCAGGCGGCACTTGAGAGCCAAGGGCGCACTGGGACCGCAGGGCGACCCACGTGTCAAAATGCACGCCCGAAGCAAGGGCAGAAAACGGAAGGAAGAGCCGCACGCAGCTGGCGGGGGGTGGTGTCTCCGCACAGACCAGGGAAGGCGCTCGGCAGACGCAGGCCCCCGGGGCCACCCAGCCTCGCGAGGGGCCAGTGGAGACGTGCCGCCCTCCTGGCCGCCAAGGCCCTGGCTGGCCACAGTGAGGCTTGACCTCTTGGCCCCATTTCCTGAGGGGCTGGCTTTGCCCGTGCCACCTTTTGCTGAGCCCTAAGGTGAAGGGGCAGCGCCCACAGAACCCTCCCCCCCCCTGCAGGGGAGGCCCCGGGGGAACAGCAGGCGTCTCTCCAAGTTTCTGCTCCTTGTGACTCACAGCATGCCCACCCGCCCCGCCAGGGAGACGGGCACGGCCAAGGCCGCAGGCGCTCACACGAGGATGCGCCCTCCTTGTGCAGCTGGCACCACCGCGATGGCCATCGACCCGGCCTGTAGCAGCTGCACTCTGCGTCAGCCGTGTGAGCACCGCTGCCGAGCGCGAGTACTGAACGTGGACTCAGCCGCGGACACCCTCAGCGTAGGACTGGAGTTGGGCTTTCGGCAGCAGCAGATGGCAGTTTCAGTTCCACTGTCCAGCTGAGAACAGCTGGGAAGGCCGGACAAGTCCTCTGAGAGCCAGCCTGAGAGTCATCAAGTTGCCAGCGGGACCCTCCAGCGTGGTGCAGACCCACAAGAGGCGGGAAGCCCGCAGAGGGCGCCTGGCATGCGCTGTGCTCGCTCCTGGACAGCAGGCTCCGGGTCTGGAAGCCCCACTGAGTGCAGCCGTTTTATGGCTTCAGGGTGCACTAAGTAGGACTCTGGGAACACCCCCAACCGGCGCTCAGGAGGTCCCCGGGGGCTCCCGCAGAAGAGTAAGGGCCGGAACTAGCTAAATCCTGTAGGTGAACTTAGGTGAAATCGTCCAGACACTGCAGTGAATTAAACTAGAGGCCTCCGCCTTGGAAAACAGCAGGGTGGATTCTGTCCGAGCCACAGCTTCACCGCATCACAACCCAACAATTTCTATGATCGATACTTGGCATTTAGTGAAAAACAGCTAGTGATAGGAGAAAACCAGGTTTGATCCAAATCTCTAAAGGAAAAAACTGGATAATGGAAGTAGCTCTTTTATTCCTGCTTGGTTGAGAGCTTTTTGCGCACGGAGGCATGCATCCTCTCATGTGAAGTCGGCACGGCCAGAGGTGAAGCCGCCAGGGGTGAAGCCGCCGCTGCGCTGGCCCTCCTCCCTGCAGCCCCACGCTGCCTTCTTCGGCCCTGACTTCCGCCTTCCCCTGCTGCCTCCCCCCACACAGACCGCGTCTTGCAGCTGTGTTTGGGTTCGTTTTTCTTTGCGCATCCAAGGCACCCGAGACCATGCCACAGCCTGGTGTCTTGTCACCACCAGATGGGGTCTGAATCTGAATCCAAAGATGACATCGGACAACAGCACGATGGTCTTGGAAGTTTCCCTGAGTTTCTGTCTTCCGTTCTGTCGCCGAGCTCTCCGAGCGCCTCGGCTTGGCTCCTCCCCGCTACAGCCTCTTCCCACCAAGCTCCTTGCAAGGGCACTTCAGCATTCCAGTCCGCAGCCGACAAACGCCAGAGCCTTCCCAGTGCTCCGCGGAGGACTTTCGTCATCCCGGCGGCCTTCGCTGGAGGCGTCAGGTCTGGGGGAGAGAAGGAGCCGATGTCTTCTGGCTAATTGCTGCCGGGTTTAGACGGGACCTAGATTCCTCTGCTGTCAAAGCTGACCTTTCCATGAGCCCCAAACTCTCAAGCTGAGCATTCTGTCTTAAAAACAAAGGGGCTTTAAATTATGCAGTTAATACATGATAAATCCCGCCTTTAAAAATGTCATCCTTTCCAGATGAAGCCAGCGCCCTGGACGCCGGCCCTTCCCCGGCTGCTCTCTGGTGAATCCCAATTATCTGGTCGATGTATCTGTCTCCTGACCTTTCCCTCGGTAATAACCTATGTACAGAAATGGAGCCTTGGTGTGTGTTCAGAAAGAAGCTACAAACAGCACCTTGCTAGAAACAGCCGCGTAACTTGCTCTTCCCACCCAGATTCGCCCCCGCCGCCCCCGCCTGAGCCTTCTAAGTGCTCAGAAATGGGCGCTGTGCCTTTCACCCCCACCCCACCTGCACCACGCGGTTGTGGTTTCTGCCTGTGTAAAAGGCAGCAGTAATAACTTCCTAGGTGTCAGCACCACACAAGGGAGATGTTTCTTCATCCTTAATTTCCATAAAAGTATAATGACTCTGTTGCTTTTATCAAGGAGATAATGCACATTATAAAAAGTGAAACAATTTAAGAGCTACCATGAAGAAACAAATAAATCACCTAGAAATTCATCATCTAGAAAAGAAAAAACGCGCTTGACCTCTGGTGAGCGGCATCTCCATCACCTCTTTATCCTCAAGACAAGACCAGGCAGAGGGCAGCAAGCTGTCTGTGGATAATGTTTAATAATGAGATCATACCCATCACGTGATCTTTAATAAATAGTGTGCGACTTGGCTTTATGTGAAGTTACACTGTAGGAAAGGAAAATCGATCTGCCAGATGAAGCAGCACCTGCATGCCTAGGTGATCTGCCCGAAGACTGCAAGCACTGTCGCTTGCAGGGACACCTGCCCTCCTGTGTTCGTTCAGCGCTGTTCACAACAGCCAAGCTATGGGGGCAGCCTGAGTGCTCAGAGACAGATGACTAGACCAGGAAGATGTGCTCTGTACACATCATGGAATACTACTCAGCTGTCAAAAAGACGAGTGCTTGTTTTCTGCGACATGGATGGAACCAGAGGGGACGCTGCTAAGTGAACTATGCCAGAAGGCCAGGACACGGGCCTCCCTGGTGGCACAAGCGTTAAGCCAGAGCACCATGAAGCTGTTGGCTGCCACCTCAGCACGAGTTCAATCCCCAGCCAGGGGGTGACCCACAGGGTGCAGCAGACCTCTCCTGTCTTCCCGGCTGCTCCTCTCAGCAGTGTATTTCATTGGATCCTCCTGTTCTGCTCCCCACTCTGTCTCTGGGGCGTCCTCTCACCACCACCCCCCACACCTCTGGCCTGCACCCTAGCTTTTGAATGCATAAATAAATAAATCTTTT
>NW_004567120.1:41088673-41093879 GCF_000260355.1 Condylura cristata
CAGGAGAGGTCTGCCGCACCATGCGGGTCACCTCCGGGTCTAGGGAGGGCCCCCAGATGGCTTCTTCCAAAACAAAACATCAGATCAAGTTAAACCAAAGCAAACTCAGAAACCTGACAGAGCACTGAGGCTGAGGCTGCAGGAGGGTAGCGCAGTGTTGGGGAGCAAAGGGGACAGGCCCGAGGGGCGTGGGAGGACGACGCGGGCCTCGGTGGTGGGAGTGGTGTGGGACACCACCCGAGGGGCTGTGACCCCTACCCCGTCAGATACTGTCGTCAGCCAACGTGACCACAACTAAAAGTGTTTCCAGCAGAAGGAACGAGGGTGACAGCAAGGACGAGTTGGCTCGGCCTTCATGCTCCTGCGAGGTCGCTTCGTGTGCCGTGGTGGCAGGCGTCCTTGCCTTTCCCTCCGCGGCCGCCTCCCTCGCCGTCCCTTCCTCCTGGGTCTCTGCAAACACTGTGGGCTCCCCCAACGGGACAGGGGCACTTCCACACTTGCGCGGCCCCTCTGCTGTTTCGTTCGATGGCTCTGCACGCGTGAGCTTCGCCTTCGGTGCGGGTTTCCGTGGTTCGTCTTCGACGGCCACTGTGGCGGAGTCAGGGCTAGGAGCTCTGTCCCCGAATTCCCATCGGTCCTCCGGTGAGCAGCTCTTCCTCCTTGCGAGGCTGTCCCAAGAAGGGGCAGGAAAACTCGATTTCCTGTTTGTGCACAGCAGTCATTCTGGGATAACAGATCATCTGGGTGGAATGGTCTCGAGTCCTCCTTGCTCTCCTCGGCACCCGAGGAACATCACTCCCCTGTCTTCTGGCGCAGACAGCTGCTGTGCAGGAGCGCGCGGAAGCCGCTTTCATTCCCAGGGGGCCTTCTCTCTCTGCTTGCCTATGCGAAAGCCTGTCTTCATCGCTCACATCGCAGGACCGAGCCGGGGCTTGCCTCCAACTTAGTGAGCCCCCAGCCAGGCTTGGTAGCGGCTGCTTCAGTCCTGGCTTTCTTTAGAGCATCTGTATTCTCCTGGGCCTCCAAATCTCCCCTTCTCTTTGTCGCCCACCCTCTGAGCTCTCGCTTTATTGAGTGCGTTCATCGATCGACAGCTTGCTTAAGGGTCTTCCAACAGCGGGCACTGTGCTCGTCAAGCACCCTTGCTTCCTGGAGTGGACATTTCAGTGGGATGAAGGGGCCGGCCGAGGCTTGTGCATTAGACAGCGGAAGGAGATGTTTGAGGGGTGCTCGCGCTCTGAGAGGAGGTCGAGCTACTTCAAACATCCCTTTCCCTGTGAAATGGCCGCTGTCTTCGCGCTGCGTACCTCTCTCAGTGCGATACACGCCTTGGCTTGGGTACTCACCTGTTCGCAGTGAGTTTTGGCAGTGTGGCCGAAACTGCCTCCCAGCGCGAGATGTCTTTTCCTTTTGATGAATGTGGCTTGGGAGGCTAGCAGAGACTTGTTTATTTCCTTTATTTACCATTGTTGATTACCCATTCCATCCTTTCTTAGGGCCCCTGGAGTCCGGCTTAAGGAATTCCTCCCGCCCCAAAGTCAGGAAGTGACGGTCCCCTGAACATGCTCACGTTTTGCTGGCGATGCTCACACACTTGTCTCACTGGGAGCTGATTTCTGAGGGAGCAAAACATCTCTCCAGAGGAAACAGTGGTCAAATAGATCTTTTTAAATGAGCATCAACCCACTACATTAAAATACTATTCAGCTGATACTTCTTGACGTTTCCATTTTGGATGCTGTTCATCAAGGAGCTCCTGCTTCAGAGGAAGAGTCCTCGCCTCCTGCTCTCACTCTTCCTTTCCACACAGGCCGTTCCCGAGCGTGACAGCAGAATCTTTGGGGAAATAAATATTCCAAGCTTATTTTAGTATGAGTATGTTTGTACAGCGTGAACTCTGACTACCTTTTCTTTCCTATTACAACACACCTTTTGATTTTCCTGGAATCGATGCTTGCTTCACTTAGCTCATTTGCTTTTGCTTTCTCTGCAGCTTGAGCCAGGATTTCTAACCCGAATATAATCCCTCTTCCTCCAGCCAGCACATCAGCGCCATCCTCACGCTGTGTCTCCGAAGACCAGCTTGCTGGCATGTCCACTTCCGTTCTTCAGACCTGGCGATTCCCTGGGGCTCCCCTTGCCCTCCCATTCTCCTAGATTCTGGGTTTACCCCCTTTTCGGTCTTCATTCTTCGTTTTGGGGGAGCACATCCTCTATGGGTTTCCTGAGAAAGGGTACGTGCAAGTTACATAATTGGGAGATAGTAAATGTTTGAAAAAGCTTTATTCTTCCCTCACATGTGATTGAAACTTTGCTGGATAGAGACCTGAAAGTTCTCTAGAATAATCTCTGCAAATGGTCGGGCCTGTGAGGTTTGTGCCCAGGCTTCCGCTCTGCAGTCTGGCGCCATCCCTGACCCATCTTGATCTATTTCTCCTTCCTGACGTTTTTAGGATTTCTGCCTCATCACTGCATCAGATTGTCAGTGTTTTCTTTCATGACGAGGCCCTGGCTGAAGGGAGGTTTTCATTTATCTTCATGGGTATGTGGTGGGACCCTGTCAATCTCCTCATGAAGACTTACATCTTGGAGACTTGAGAAATGTATCATATCACTCATTCAAACTTTCTTCTCTGTTTAGTCTGTCCTCTTTTTCTGGAACTCCTGTTAGTTGAATTTGGTCCTCTGAGGTTGATGGCCTAGTTGAAAACAATTTTCTTTCCCTCTCAGACTTTCTCAACTCCATTTCCAGTTTTCTCTTTTCTCATTTTGCATGTCCACTGCTAGATTTTCGAAGCTACTGATAGCCCTTTCCCTTCCTCATCTCCTTTTCCATAACCTTCGGTTGAATTTGATGGATGCAGTGTCCTGTCGGGTCTCCCTGAATTTCAGCGTTACGAGAACTGAGTGTGTCTGCTTCCATCTGTGGTGTGTGTGAGCTTTTGGGGGCTTGACTCCTGAGAGTTCTCACTGAGAGTTCTGGAGCTGGACAAGGGGAAACTTAACAACTCAGAGCTACATACTCTCCCACCTTCACAGTGCTCACCACAGCAAGAAGAGCCAAACTTTCCCAGAGAATCCATCTGCTGTCTCGACCACCGGTGTAGTGCTGGCCTGGCTGGGAGAGAAATGGGACCTCAGAAGACTTTTAGTCAACACCTCCATTTCCGGCCCCAGGCATCACTCTGCCTTCCTAGCCTCTGCTTGCTCTGGTTCAGACTTTCTGGGTTCTGTGAAGATCAGTTTGCTTCTTCTTTCTATTTTTTTTTTTTAAGATTTATTTAGTTATACAAGAACTGGGGTACAGACCAGAGGTGTAGGGGTACAGACCAGAGGTGTGGAGGTGAAAGGAATCACCAGAGGCAGAGTGGGGCGCAGAACAGGCAGATGGACTGAAATCCACTGCTGAGAGGAGCAGCAGGGAGACAGGAGAAGGCTGCCGCACCATGTGGGCCGCCCCTGGCTGGGATCCCCTCAGAGTGCTGCGCCTTAACCCTTTGCACCCCCAGGGAGGGCCCTTCCTGCTGCTCCTTCCTCTGTCCTCCGGCAGCTCCATGCCTCTGCCGACTCTCCAGCTTCCAAAGACATGCACATGTCTCAGCGATCTTTCCCTTCGCGCTTTTTGCTATTGCGTGGTTGTAATATTTTAAAAAATCGCTGAAGAGCCCCTTTGAGTGAAGTTTCTGGAAGGAGCCGAGAGAAGCTCATCTGTTTATCAGCTGTGCTTAACCAGCGTGGTCAATCAGATCTTTTCATTTTATTTGGAACCTCTGTTCCAGCGGATTGGACTGCTGTCCCCACTGGGGTGCGTGACCTTAATTTATTCATTTTAAGTATTTAATTCGGATAAGCCTACCTGTAGTCTCCTAATGCAACGTGAATCATCCCGTACGTGACATCCGTGTTTGTGCCGCCTCCCACCCCACCGCTTCTCTCTGCGTTCTTGTACTTATAGTGGAAGTTCTGTCTGTAGATGTGCATGAATTCTTGCATAGTTACTGGCGCAGGCGCACTTTTTCGTCTTTCTGAATTTTGTTAAAGGGGATCATACTGTGTATAACTTTTGGGGATTCCTTTTCCACTCAACACTGGTTTTCCATTTAATCGTTTAAGATTCCAGTTCACCCATGTTTCCTGCTCGATGCGGTCCCACATTGCTGACCCGCCCTGCTGGTAAGCGTCACCCGTGCTGTTCGTTCGGGGCTGCCACACGCTGCCACCACGAGCGCTCCCGGTCCAGAGAAGCGACGTCACTGCAGTGCGTGCACACACACCCGGCACCAGGTGTTGTGCCGACTCGCTCTGGCTGCGAGCTGCAGCGACTTGCACAAGCCACCCGTTGCCTGCCCTTCGCCCTCCCCAACCCTTGTCAGGCGTCTTAATTGTGGCCAACTGCAGGCGTGCCGAACAGCATCTGCCCGGAGCTCGGGCTCCGTTTCCCTGACTGCTGATGAGGCTGCGTCTGCGCGCGGGTCTGCACGATTTCAGAGATCCGTGTTTCCTCCTCTGTGGAGTGCCTGTGGGGTCTTCTGCCTGACCGTTTGTTGTTTTTTCTTATCATTGGCTTGGAGGCCTTTAAGCCTTTTGGGAGAGCAGCGGCGTGGCCAGTCGTCTCCTCCAAGCTTGCAGCTTGTCTTTTCCTTTGCTTTCAAAGGACTGTGATGAACAGTCGGCATTTGAGTGCCGTGCTTGTCTCCTCTTCCAGAGAGCGCTTTCTGTGGCTCGTCTCAGGACCCTGTGCCCTTTGCTCTCCTGCTCCTTCTCCGCCCTCTGCTCTGCTTCCCGCTGCCAGGGCTGACACCCTGCGCCGAGCTGGCACGGCCCTGGCTTCCAGTGAAGTCTGGCGCAGGGGGAGCTGGCCTCAGAGGAGCCGCGAGGGGAGGTGCGGAGCAGCCAGGGCATGTTCCCGCTTTGCTTTGGGTGTCCGGCCGGGCCGTGTCTCCTCTGGCTACAGGTCCTGCTAGGCTGAGCAATCTCGATGACCTCTGCTTCCCATGGGGACACGGCGACGCTAGGTCCTGAGCCCCGATGACCTGGCCGCCTCAGCGGCCTTCGGTCCCAGAGGCAGCAGAAGTATCTGGCAACTGCTGGCCGTGGGCTGCCGCGTGGTCCTCCGTGGGCTGCGTGACTTGGTTGAACACCTTTGCACCCAGTTCCATGCCGTGATTACCCTCTGGCCATCTATCTGACGTGAAGTTTGGTTTTT
>NW_004567120.1:41093999-41115749 GCF_000260355.1 Condylura cristata
GGGCGGCGAGAACAGTTTGGCCTTTCTGGAAGGCCACTGTCAGCCCCCAACTGGGCCCGTGACTGTTCATTTGCTTTGGCCCTGCAGTTCTGCTTTCAGTAACTTATCCTTCGAGAATAATTCAGAATGTGTGCGAAGACTGACTTACAAGGATCGTCATGCAGAGTGACTTTACAAACTAGCTTGTACGGCACGAATGCCATTTTCTGCAGGGGGTGTGTGTGTACACAGATACACTGATACATTTCCGCGCACCTCTGTGGCCAGCCAGCCACCCCTCCCTCTCCCCATCTATAAATAAATATATGCAAAGACTTGCAGTGATCTCAGGATATTGCAGTTGCATGTGAGGACTTTTTGCTTGCTTTTGAACACTGTGCTCTATTTTCCGAAAGCTCTGCAGCGATTCCCCACTAGCCTCCTACTCAGCACAGCACAACGATTCTCATCTTTGAAACCAGGAGGGTGCTTTCTCTTGTGCCTGGGCCACCTGGCTTTGGTCAGGGAACCCACTGGCCTGTGTCTGGGCGGGGGTACAGCCGACACACTTCTGCATCGAGGGCACGCTCCTGTAGGTGAAAAAACTGTTCCTCTGTCAAAACACAGCCTGCCCAGGCGTGCTGCACGGCCGCTGGAGGGGCGCCCCTGGGCGGGACCTTGGCAGGTCGGGACCCTGGCAGGTCGGGCTGCAAAGCCACGTCGACGCTGTAGTTTGGGAAGAGGCCCAAAGCACCTGCGCTCCCGGCAGCTTCTAGCCCTGCTGTGAGCGAGGGACCTATGGGTGATGTGACCTTAGCTGGGTTGTTATCATCGGCCCTCTGGCCTCGAGAAGATCTGCGGGTGGAGAAGGCCCGAGTGGCACAGGTGCTAGTCAGGAAGTGATCTTCGGCCTCCTGCTCCAAACACTCCAAAACGCTCCCCTGCACAGCGGCACGGTGGGGTTGAACATGCTGCCCCAAATGCAGCTTCACCGGCCAGCAGAGGAGAGCCGCTTGGTCAGCCCGCGGCGCCCCGGGGCCAGGTGCAGGGCCCGGCGGGACGGCAGCTTAGAAAGCGGCTTGGAAGCGGCTTCTGTTCTCTGATTTCTCGGAGGATTCTGTAGCACTGTGCTCTTTTGCAGAAGGTTGTAAAGAATGAGTTCTGCTGACTAGTTACCGTGTTACTCAGATTTCTTCTCAAGTTTTGGAAAGTCGTGTCTTTCATTTGTCCATTTCAGCTAAGTGGGATTTACCAGCATAAAGTTGTTCATAAGACCGTTACTAGCCTCTACATAGTGCAGAATCAGTGATGATGTCTTCCTTTTCATTCATACTTTGTTCATCTCTGTGCTTGCTTTCTGTATATTTTGCTGTATTGAAGTAAGAGCGCATCACGACACACCTCAGGTGTGCAGCGTTTTAAATCCTTGGCGGTGGCCGCAGCAGCTAGCCAGGCAATAAGAGCCGGTCTGTCTTCTTCGTCCATCACGTTAGACGGTTGTCAGTTTCCTGATGTTTTCAAAGAATCAGTTTTTGATTTTCCTGCTGTTTGGCTGTCTTTCTCCGAGCTCGCGGCCGTGCGTTTCCCACCTTTCATTCTGCACCTCAGTCTGCCTAGTTTCCTCACTCTGCCCCCGCCCTGGGTGCCAGCCTGCCCTGGTAGGGGCCTCCAAAGCTCAGACCCTGAGTGTTTGCCCTGCCAGGAAGGGCGATGCCCAAGTGCCCGCTGTGTGCTCTGCCACCCGCTTGTGTCACTTAACACCCCCAGCCAAGTTTGCGGGGTTCTGATGGCCCCAAGTCCGACACGTGTAGCTCAGAGTGATCGGAGTCGAGTGGGCCGGTGGGAGGCTGTCTCCTCCTTTCCCCGCTTTACTCTGAGAAAGCAGAGACCGAGAGAAGCCCAGAGGCGTTAACGGGCAGCCGGGACTGCCACCAGGCTTTCTTCTCTCCCACGCCCCGCCGCCTGCACCCTGGCCGGGCCAGTCCTCACTGGGCAGTTAGCACCAGGGCCTCACGGTGTGTCCCGGCTGGGGGTGTGCTTGTCCATGGGCGCTGTGGGGTGCAGGTGCTCACGTGTCCATCTGTGATTAAAAGTTATCTGAGCAAGTTAGCTTGGTTTCCATTAAAAGTTAGTTTTTTTTTTTTTTCATTTTAAAACAGTGTTTACTTCCCCCCTCCCCCAATTCGCTGGAGCATCACCCCCAAACCCCCATTCCTCCTTCCCTCCTTCTGGTCCCTCCCCCGCCCCCTCCCCGTAGGAGCTCTCTGGCTCATAGTTGTTTGTTTTTGTGTACGGTTATTACAATACAAAGCACAACAAAACAAAGCTACTGTTTGAAAGAACCATGTCAACATCTTCCCTTTTAAGCCCAGCTCAGCCGGAAGCATCTCCGGGAGTCTATGGAGCAGGTCTGGCCACAAGTCGGTCAGTTAACATTCAGCTGGATGCTGCCTCTCGCCCGGGGCATCAGTTCATTTTATTCTTATGCAAATATCATTTGTTTGTGTTTATGAGGGGTCATCGCTTAAAGGCATAACCCTAAGGAGTGACTGATGGTGCAACGCAACTAGGAGGAAAAATGGCAATAATTCTGCAAATCGACCTTAGGATGATTGTCACTGCATACAAATGACGTAAGTTGCACCAAAATTCCTATAAAACACACCAAGAAATTTCTGTCAGTTCAAAGAATAGAATGTTAAGAAGAGACAATTAAGGGGCAATTAAGGCCACTTGACTTTTCATCTGTGGCAATGAAGACTAACACATTTTTGGAGAAAAATGCTCCCAACTAGCAGCTTTAAGTGTTGTTTCTTAGCTGATCATTAAGACACACGATCTGTAAATTAAAAATAATAATTACATGATTTTCGAAGTTCAAATCAAAGCATCTCAGCATTAGCTCACAAAACAACTTTCATATCTACTTGGCGCCAGCACACGTGACGGGCGTAATCTCGTCGTAATATACATTTGATTTCCAAGCTAATCACGCTCAATGTCACGGAAAAGGCATTTGGAGATGAATCATGTTTCTGCTCCAGACTAATGTAAATGAACACGAGGAAGGTGTTCACTTTCTAAAATGGGAAAAGTCTCAATTTTTCCATTGCTCGTGAATGTTACCATGTTATTGGTCGTTATTGTATGAAGGCAAATTATAAACCAGGCAACAGGGATGCACCAGCGTGGATGTTTCTCCCGCCGCCCCCTCACTCCCCCTCACAGGACCACGCCATGGAGACAGGGCCCAGGGAAGAGTGTCACGAAGTCCCAGCCTCTCCGGCGCGTGCACTGGTGAATGAGAATGGGTGAGTGGGGTACCAGTGCATCTGTGAGGCTGTGAGCCTGTGGTGTGTCAGAGAATTTGTGCCTGTGTGCGTGAGCACGTGTGGCCTTGAACATGTGAGCGTTTGCGTGGGCACCTGCATGAGCATGTGTGTTTGTTTGTTAGCTCGTGACCAAGTGTGTGAGGGAGGAAAAGAATATGGGTTTGTCTGGCTGTGGACAAGATAGCTCCAAAGCACCCTGCCCCCCAACCTGACCTAGGCCGCAGGCTTCTGGCAGCGCTGAGAAGAGCACTGTCATCTCTTGCTCTGCTATTTGCTGGTTAGTCCTGTAGCAGGGTGAGGCTGACGGGCAGACGCACATGAGCTGTGTGTGGAAGGGGCCGGAGCACCCCACCACGTGTGCCATCCTGTCAGCCAGGTTCAGCCCGTGGGGTGCCCTCGGGGGTGGCTGTGGCGGCAGAGTGGCCATCTCCCAAGGTGGCTGTCCCACCCTCCCCACCAGCTGCCGCCCCGCCTTCCCCGGGGCGCGCTCTCCAGAGTGGGCTGGAGCCTGTCAGTAACAAGCTCACAGGACAGTAAATGTCCATGAGGAGAACATCTGCTCCCGACGAGGCTGCCCACCCTGACCTGCGGCCTCAGAGTCCCTCTTTGCGCCTTACTCAGGTGTGGCACATGCCGGGCCCCAGCGGGCTGTCCCACGGCTCAGCTGGGGGCGAGGCCCTCCAGTGGCCGAGTGCTTTTTTTTTTTTTTTTTTCCAAATAAACCACAGAACCCATTTTCCTAAAACAGGAATTCCAGCAAGGATGGTGAGTGCTCAGGGCAGGATTGTCTGGCTAAAGGAATTGTCTGCGAGTCTCCCCTCAACACAGCCGCCCTCCCGAGTGAGCCCCACTTACTGGGGAGGAGGACTGGCGGAACTCACGAGGAAACGCAGTGTGCAGCCCCCAACCCCCAGCACACTGCTGCCGGCCAGCGCTGACCCTCCTCTGGAAACCCAGAGCTGCAGGGTGAGGGCGCTGGGTGGCCCCATAGCACACGGTCACTCGTTCAGTTCTGGTGTAGACACCAGGGTGCGTCGGTGGAGCCCAGAAAGATCCCTGCCCTCTGACGTCTCTGGGCTGTAGGCGGAGATGGACTTGCTGCCTCGGTGGGGCTCCCTCCCCGGGGTGCGGGGGTATGTGACTGTGGGGTCAGAGACTCCGAAAGCAGCTACAGCCAGCCCTTGCCATCTGCCTGTGGATCTGAGGCGCCGGCGCCTAGGAGGGGGGGAGGAGGAGGACAATGAGCGGGCAGAGGAGGGAGAGCAGGGAGCACTATAGGGGGCATTGTGGGTGCTTTGGGGTGGGAGGGCACCGGCGAGCACTCCCGAGGGGCGGCGGCTGTCACGCGCTTAGCCAGGCTGGGAATCAGGGTCCTTCGTTAGCAAATCAAAATGTCTACAAAGAAAGCAGTCTAGGCGCCAGCAGTGCGTGCAGGGCAGATGGGCAGTGAACAGCGTTGGGGAGGCGGCACTGAGCAGGCTTGGGTCGCCGCGTGGGGAGCAGCAGGGAGGCTGCCAGGCCCCCGGACCTGAGGCCCAGCCGGGCGGAGGCTCGTGCACTGATGGGATCCGGGCACCGGAAACGGACCGCAGGGTGTGAGGTGGAAACAGCCTGCCAATGGGATTCGGGTGCGGGCGCTCACCGCACCTGGAGAGCCGCTGCAGCAACTGGGCAGGCTGGTTTGAAAAGCGGGAGGTGGACTTTGGGGTGGTCTTGTTTCGAATCCCCTGGAGCTGGCCATGTATGTTCCACTCTAGAGGCCAGAGAGACACAGGCAGGCGGCAATGGCCGGAGGAGGGGGCGGCCCAGGCCGCTGGGCATTCAGGTTTCCTGGAAGGGCAGAGGCTGCAGGGGCGGGAGCCACAGAGAGCAGCTCACGGGGCAGGGGGGGCGGTCTGAGGGCTGGGGTCTGCTGGGGGGTGGGTCACAGTCCAGGCCCGGCAGGCAGCTGTCTCGGTTTCCCCTTCAGCACCTGCTTGCGCTGGGTGTCTGTCCCGAGCCCTCTGCTGCTGCCAGTCTGTGGGCTGTGCATGGAGGGAATTGGCAGTTACTTCCGGGCCCTGCACCTCGGGAGTTTGGGATTGAAGCAATGGCAAAACACAAGGGGGGGGGGCGCAATGGGGCGCTTTGCAGTGCCAACTCTGAGTCTTGGGGGGTATCCAGGCTTTTGCAAAGGCCGCTGGGCTGGTCCGTATTCAGGAGGCTGGGTTAAGGCCTGTGCCCCCTGCCTGCCTCCCGGCTTCTCCGCGGGCGCTGCACCAGCTCCGCTTTGACGACCTGAGCAACCTCTGCGCTGGTTCCTTTGGGCTGCCACCCTCTCACCACCCGGGATGCGCGCGCCACCTTGCGGCCGGCTTGCGCACTGCAGGCCACGCTCCTGCGATTGGCTTTTTGGGACCCGTGGGGATGAAGACCCGGTCTGGGGGACTCAGCTCTCACTGCGTCAACGGTGCCATCTGGGCCATCTCGAGGGGACTCCTTGGGTTCAGAGAATCACAGTGACTCACCTTTCCGGGGCAGTGGTATCCACATGCATGTGTTCCACCCTGTGAACGCATTACCTTGGGTTCTCAGGGACCCCAGGTTTTGTGGGGCCTTTCTGGGAACTGGGAGTCCAGACTCAGACCCTCGAAGCCCCACGGGATCAGTGGATGTTCTGAGAAGCCCAGCCCTCCGGTCTATGGGCCTGGGCTCCAGTGGGGGTTTCCTGGCCAGCAGGGACTGAGAAAGACTAGGCCACCACAGGTGATGACACCCCAAATCGAGTGACTAGATTCTTTGTATAGATAGGAACCCAGGACACATTGCTGGGTTCTGGGTTCAGGATGTAGACTGAAATTGGCTTTTATCTTGGGGGGTCTTGGCAGCTCTGGCCTGTGGCTCCTCCTCAGAATTCTCAGAATTCTCCTCAGAATTCAGCCAGCTTCAGTCACACTTTCCTGTGACTTTTCTTCTTCTCCTAAAATTCTTTGTCCCTCAGGGCTCTGCTCTGCTCTCTCGGTCCACACCCCCGCCATGCTTCCCCAGCTCAGTGTTGAATCAGTCCTTTCACAGAACTCCAAAATCACAGGCCCCCTCAGCAGCACCCTTGCTGACTCGAACGGGCTTACGCTCTGAGCATCTCAGAATTTGCCACAGGCCTGGGCGTATCCACTTCAGGACAACTCCTTACTACCTCCTGCTCTAACCCTCCATCCTTCTGACCTTCCCATCACAGACCCGCCCACCATTTCATGAGGGCTAATGTCCCATAATGCCCATCGTGGCTCTGCTTCCCTGACTGAACTCTGACTGAACTGTGAACAAGGCTGGCTTGTGCCCATGGAATTCACCCAAGATGATGGTCCAGCTTTGTGGGAGGAGGGAGGGAGACAATGGTCCTGTTAAGGCACCAGTGACAGGCATCGTGACCAGGTCGTTAGAGGACAGCTGCCAGGAGGGTGGCAGGGGTGGAGCCAAGAGGGTGCAGTGAGTAGCTAAAGAGGAGGGGCCTGACGGGCACATGGCAGGATGAGGGCACTAGGGCACGAGAAGAAGGCTGATGCTCCCCACCCTAGGTGGGGAGGGCTCCAGGTGCGAGAGCCCCTTCAAGAGTTTGTTGTCATGGACTTGGGGCCAAAGAGTGCAAGGGCGAAATGCGTGGCCACGTGTGCTTGTGGGGAAAACGTGTGGCCCACTCTGCCTCCGCTTCCCTGCGTTCAGTGAGATCAGGACAGTAGTCACCGCATGGGGTTTGAGTTAAGTACGCACATTACCAGACGCAGGACCCCTCGGAGCAGCGCTCAGGAGTGCGGGCGCGAGGAGGTTTCTCTGCTCCGGCCCTCACCAGCACCCTGGGGCCGGCAGGGTGCGGATTACTCCCCAGAGAATCTGCTTGGCTCGGAGAGCTGGGACAAGGCCCAGGCCCTGCCTCAGTGCTCAGTGCACGTTCAACCGCAGCTCACAGCGTGGCAGGGAGCAGAGATGCGCGCAGTGCGCCCGCTGAGGCCAGAGCTGCCACCGTCTGAGCACAGGGTCCTTCCCCTGGCTGGCCCCAGGCGCTGGCGCTGGCGCTGTGTGTGCGTGTGTGTGTGCGTGTGGGGGGGGGTTCATCTGCCCTCAGTCTGACCCGGTCCAGCCCACTGTGCTCCTGCTGAGCTGATGAGCCTGGGCCCTCCCCCTCTGGTCAGCCCCCCGCCGTGCTAATGGGGGCCAGAAGATTAAATTAACAATGACGCCGATGCGGAGCTGCAGACACGCGCTCACAAATGGATTTTTAATATAAAAAATAGGGGCAATTGGCCCTGGCAATTAGGATATAGTGAAGACCCTTGTAGCTGATAAGAGGGCGATAAATGGAAGGATGAGAAACTCCCAAGCCAACAGCCCCCCAGCAGGTACGTGCAGCTATTTACACGACCGCTCGCGAGGGCTTCGCTTTGCCATGGGAGGCGGTGGCCGAGCGGAAGCTGCCAGGCAGAAGATTCCCGCACGGGAGGGCGCTGGGGACCCGGGGTTGCGGCAGTGGCAGTGGTGGCAGAGGCGGCGGGGCGTGGCCTGCCCTAGACACTTGGCTTAAGGCGACACAGGTGTGTAACATGAGCAGTCGTGGATGCACGAGGTCACGTCACCAGCACAAGCCGCTCGGGGCTTTGGGCCGCCCCCACGTGAGCCCGCCTTCCCAGGTCCCCAAGAGCTTGTTTGGTTTGCTCCTGCTGTACCATTGGCTCACTCATGGGTGGCAGACAAAGCACGAAAGTGACATCAGGCCACATGCGTCCTCCCTCTGACCTGTTTCCTCAGCTTCGTGACCTCCAGTCTGTCACCGAGCGTCTGTGAGAACGGTCGTTGTCAAGGAGGGGAGACAAGGGCTGGCGAGGGCACACAGGAGAGGGGCCTCCTGTATGACTGGGAGGATGGACAGGTGCAGCCTCTATGGGCAGTGTGCAAGGTCCCCCGAAAGTGCAAAATGGAAATTCAATACAATCTAGTTATCCCACTCTTGGGCTCTTCACCCCCCAAACACAGGATTATGAATTCCACAAGTTAGCTGCCCCCTGAAGTTCACTGCAGCCTGATCCACAAGGGGCCACACTTGGAAGGAAAGAAAGTGCTCATTAGCAGATGATTGTGGGACGAAGTCATACACCCCACCCACCCCGGGGCCTCACTTCTGGATTCAGACAAAGCAAGCCAGGCAGAGCTCACCCCTCAGAAGTCTAAGTTAGGGCGCATGGCCTCCCTTTCATTGGGTGGCGCATGGCCTCCCTTTCATTGGGTAGCACCCGGCCGCCCTGCCAGGCTCCGCGCTGAAGGCCTCACAGGCACTGCTCCAGGCCCAGACTCACCACCGGTGACCCGCCCTGCACCTCACAGGTCTCTGTGACCTGGTGATGGCCAGGGCGAGGGCAGCATTCCCAGTGAGGGCGCAGCGGACTCCTGCCCTTGGGGGCTTGTGCTCTTGGGCTGGTGGGGTGGGAAAGGGGGACTGCAGTGGCCACTCTGCCCGCTCCACCTTCCTTCAGCCAACATTTCCCACTGTCCACTTCACTTCATCTCAGGCAGGGGGCTGTCCACTCTGTCCCGTTCTCCCACAAGCTCCTCCCTGTCCAGTGTGTGGCCAGCTTCCAGGCTGTCCACTTCCGACTGACCTGGCACACCCTTCCTCATGGAAGGGGCCCAAAGGGCAGCTCAAGCTCCGTGCACCGCACTGCCAGGCGTGCTGCGCAGTCTGGGCTTCCTCCAGAGGTGAGGGGGCAATAGCGGGAGCGAGCCCCAGCTTGCTTTCTGGCCCTGTCAGCTCCACCCAGGCAGCCAGCCTCAGAGGGCTCTCCTGAGCTTTGCTGGTGCAGGGATGCCCCCTGCTGGTTCCCAGGCCACATTGCTCCGACAGAGCGTGAGCCGCGGAGGCTGAGGGCGCAAACTCCCTTAGCTGCTGTCTCTGGCCTGTTTCTGGGGCCCGGGGCAGGCCACCCTTAGGACGACTGGGGCCCTCCGATTTAGGTGGGCTGCCTCAAACCCGGCCAGAGCTCTTTGGTGGGCTTGGAACTGGAAAGCACAGCGCATAGGGGACTTTCCCCTGCTACGAGGGTCTGAGGAGGGCAGCGTTGATTCCTGCAGGGGCAGGAAGAAGGAATCCGATGGCCAGAAACTCGGCTTCGTGGATGCGCTTGCGCACATGGACTCTGGCGCTTGCTGGAGGCTGGGCGTCTGTGACGGAGGCTGGTGGAGGGACGCTCTGCCAGTGCCCCCCGAACTCCCGGAGCGCTGCCGGGAAGGGCTGGCATTCCCTGAGCCTCTCATCTCTGCCTCGGTCTTCAGTGGCCTTCTCCTCTCCCATAGACGCGCGCTCGCCCTGGGAGTTGGGGCTGCCCCAGCACACTCACCTTACCCCGAGCATCACGCAATGCTGTCTGCAGAGACCCTTTTCCAAGAGAAGCCACCATCACAGGCGCTCTGGGCAGTTCCGCTTGGGGGCCACCACTCAGTCATACAGGGCTCGTGCCACAAGGGCCCGGAACCCTGCAGGGCCCAAAGCAGGTGGGAGTGCCCACAGCGCACGGGGGCTTGACGCCGGCAGAGGGGCTGTGTCCCCCGCTTGGGCTCGTCGTGCCGGGAGCCACTCACCCCACGCAGGCCACCCAGCTCATGGCATCTTGACTGTCACCAGGACCCACCTGGCCCATCGGGCCTGCGATGGTGGGTGGGGCGGGGGTGACCAGCGTTCACATATTCGGTGCGCCTCTCATTAACTGGGAAAAGTGACTTGACTGCCTTTGCCCCCACTATGAGGTGGAGACTCACGAGCGGCCGGCGATGCTCAGCAGAACTATGTGGGGGCTTGAATTTGGCCTCCAGTGATGGTGCCTGAGAATGTTCCATGGTCTAGCACCCTCTCGGGTAACCGAACTCAAGTTTACGTGAGGAGACACTGAGGACCAGCACTGGGTTTGGCAGACGAGTGGACCCTAAGAAGCCCGTGCCCTGTCCCCAAGCCCTGTGACTACATCTCCTCACACCACACTTTGCAAGTGGCAACAGCTGCTTCAAGCGCAGCCTTTGGGGTGCTGCTGGCGGTGGCCAGGACCCACTCTCCATCGTTTGGAACCTGGTGGAACCTGACGTCAACAGAGTCATCACTGGGCCAGCTCTGAGACAAGACAGATCCACGGCCTCTCCCAGCTTGAGTAGTTCTTCAGTGCCCTAGTGACTTCATGGCTGACAGGTGCCCAGCTCCTGAATGACTTTTCTAGTTATCAAGCAAGAACCAGCTCTCATTGCTTTCGCATAAGAATCATACTGACTGCAAAATACCTCAGCAGAAGTGGGGACGCCATGCTAGAGCTCAGTGGTAGACTTGGCCGTGGGAGGAGGAGGGCGGACCTCGTGCTGGCCGCAGGGAGGGAGACGGCCGGTGCCCCGCCCAGCTCCTGGAGCGCCGCAGCACCATCTTGTTTAGTGGCTGTCTGGTGTGTTCTCGACACAAACTCTACACACAGCTGTCTAATCAGAAGAAATAGAAAGGAAAATTCTGGAATTCTGAACGCTAGTGTATCTTGGCTACCGCTTGAGGTTTTGTGATGCCTTATGTTTGTAAAGATTTATTGATGCATACAGAACTGGGGTACAGGCCAGAGGCTTAGGGGCGGTGAGAGGACTCACCAGAGACAAGCGGGGAGCAGAACAGGCAGATGAACCAAGTCCACTGCTGAGGGGAGCAGCGGGCGGGTCAGGAGAGGGCTGCCGCGCCATGTGGGTCACCTCCAGGGCGGGGACTGGACTCGTGCTGAAGTGGCTGTGGACGGCTTCAGAGCTGACACATAAGGCCTTGCGCCCCCAGGGAGGGCCCGGTGAAGTCTTATCTTACCGAACGCCTAGGTGCTCTATCTAAAGACTGACGAGTACATGGGAGACTTAGCAGAAGAAAAGACTGGGAAACAAGATCAGCCTTACCTTTCAGAACTCTCCCAAATGCCTCTGGCTGCATGAGTGGAAACTTCCCATGAAGTGCCGAAGTGCCGAAAGGCAGAGCTGACATGTGAAGGGTTTGGAGCACAAGCCAGCTGTGAGGTTGCTGCTTTTCCCGTCTCGAATCCTGGGTCTAGACAAGTACCCTGACGCTGGGATTAGGCCACAAAGGAAGCAGAAGCAAATAAACCACTGTTTCCTGCATCACTGACACTGACTTGTATTTTATGTTTTTGACTAATGAGGTTGATTCTCTTATCATCTGCTTGAGTCTCTTTTTTCACACCCTTGCAGCATTTTGCTGTTGAGTAATTTGTCTTTTCCTGTTCGATTTGACTAAGACCCCCCGTGTATGCTGGGCACTAAACATTTACATCTATTCGTAAATATTATTTTTCCAGGACTCAGGCTGTCTTTAAACTCTAATGCTCTGTTCTCAAGAAAGGTTTCCATTTCGGCTTGTCACAGGGTCATTCTTTTCCTTTGTGGAGTGGTGTGTGCGTGTCACCAGAAACCCTAAAGATATTATTCATTAATTTCTTCTCTCATTTGAAATTTTTGCTTTGTAAACTCAAGTTTATAATCAGTAATCTATTTGGGTTTTTTTAATAAAAGCCTCTTTAAAGTCTAACTTGCATATACTAAAAGGCAGCTGCTCTAGGCGTTCGTCTCTGTGTTTCGACAAATGCATGAACCAATGTAATCACCGGCAACTTATATCCATCACCCCCACAGTTTCTCCGTGCCTCCTTCCTGGGAAATGCCCACCCTACTCCCCACAGGAAACCGCCTCTCTGATTGCCCCCAACATGGTATACAGTAGATTTTCCAGATTCTAAAGTTTCGGGTAACTGTTACAGGGGAAGTACTTTTCTTACTGAGCGTAAGGATTTGGAGACCCACTGTGTCGTGTGCACCTGCCGCTGGCGTATAGCATGCACCTCTTTATTCCCTCCATGTACTGACCCTGTCACTGACAGACTCGGGGTGCTGCTCAGGGTGGTCACGCCGCTGTTGCTCTCCATATCGCGGGCTTTATGTGGGCAACCGCGGTCATGCTCCTGGCTTTCAAAGCTGTGAGTGGACATCTGAGAAGTAGGACGAACTCGTGATTGGCCGTTTGCGAAGAGCACCCCAGGCATGCACCCCAGGGTGACACCCCAGGCTCATTGGTGTTCTCTGCCTTCCCACCTGCGTCTGCGCAGCCTCTGGGTTGTTTCGGGTGTCACCTTATGCTGAGCGTGTCTCACTGCGACTCTCCCTTTAGCTGCCTGGGAACGAATTATGTTGCGCTTCATTTTCAAATGGTCCTTCAACATCGTTTTTGGTGAGCGTCTGGTAGAATCTCTTCCCATTATACCATTTTTTGCTGTTTGGCTTCTTTTTTTTCGAGTCCTAAGTAGTATCTCTTTGTTCTGGTCCTTTATCAGGGGTGTTATTGCATTTTCCCCTCCTGCTCATGACTTGCTCCCCCCCCCCACCCCGCAGTTGAGTCTTTTACAAAAATAGAAGTTTTAAACTATTGACAAAGACCACTTCTGTTTAGATGATGCATGCTTTTTGTTTGCTACCTCAAACAATAATTTATGCCAGCCTGAATGTGACAGCAATTGGTCTATGCCTTGTTCTAGAGGTTTTAAAACGAGTTTTCATTTTTGCGCCTACAGTGAGGACCCACTTTAAATGAACTTGAATTAATTTGAATTAAAGGCACAGTCCGCTGGTTTCATACTGTCTGCTGTTTCTCTGGGCTGTTTTTTGTGCTCCTCCTTGGGCAGTTCCCTCCCTGCGTCTTGGGTTACCTAAGGGCTGTCTGATACACCTGGATAGAGCCACTTACCAGTGGAATGGTGAGCATTGTAAATGCTGCGTTGCTGAGCGTCTGGATTTTGTTTTCTTCCCTCCAAGAGTCTTGGCCTTTACTTTAGCCGTGAGCTACTGGCTAAGCTGTCTCATTCCTCAAGTTCTAACTTGAAGCGTGGCTAGGGCAAGTTCATCCAGGGATGTCACATGTAGTGCGATTTCTGATGTGATGTCTGCGGAGCCACCCAGGGTGCTCGAGGGTGCTTGTTGGCCACAGCTGGGGCATCCGCCAGCCTTGCGTGGACTCTGGGAACAGCTCTGCTGGAAACTTCCCTGTTGTTCTTTGCGTAGTCTGCCATTTGGTAAATACTCAAAGTCCTCAGATTTCTGGCGTGTGGTGCCCTCACCTCTGGCTCCTGTCCTGCGCTTCCAGCCGCGCCGGCCCTCCGACTCTGCAACTCAGGTGGCCTCTGCGCGCTCCGGCGTTGTGGGCTCATCGAATGTATTGTCATCTCTATCGAATTTATTCCTTCTAATGTTGCGCTCATGTGCTGCCTCTCGTCTAGTAGCTAAAATTAGCTGTTTCGTAGCTATTTCTCTGAGTGTTGTTTATGGTGGTTGAATAATTCTAGATTCTACTTTTCTTTCTTGACCAGAAGCTACGTTTTCCGAGCTTTCTGAAACCAATCTTTACAAACGAAACTAGAAATTTAATAGATTGTGACGAGAACTGACACGCAGGTGTGCACGCGCGTACATGCACGCACCCTAAGGAGAGGCTGGAGAGGGATGTTTTAGATCCTGCTTCTTTACCCTTCGGAGTCTGACTGCCCGAACTCCTGGAAATCTACAATTCACCTGTATTCATTACTTGCAAATATCCTTGCTTTGGAGAGAAAATTTGCCTATATCAAGGGAAACCAGCAAGCGAAATCTCTTCGGATCCTCGGGGTCCCCATTTCGCAGTGTTGCTAGGGTCCCGTCTGGCCACTAGAGGGCGCCCCCGCCCCAACTATGGCCCGATTTCCCCAGCGCCAGCGTCAGCGTGGGTAGCTCTGGGCCTTGGAGCCGGAGGTCCCCGGTGGCCAGGGATTGCAGGCCCCATGGGTCCAGGTGGCCTGGGCTCCATATCCATGGTACCATCTTCACAGACTAAATCTCTCCCCTCTCCTCCCCACAATCCTAGAATGACTGGCCTGGCCTCCTGCGGTCCCTCCTGCCCAGAGCCACTCTGGCTGGCACCAGGGGCTGTGTCTACCGTACCTCTTTGTACTGTGGCTTTCTTAGAAGCCCAATGGACAGATTTAAGCAGAGATGTGGGGTCTGCCACAATCCCTGCTGCTGTGCTTGTCTGGGGGTACCCATGATCTCTGGGAAGTTGGAGACCATGTCTGGAAAGAGCCCCTGCCGGCCTACCCGCCTCCTCCCCCACCTCCTGGCTTGTGTGTCCAAGAGGCTGGCAAGGGCACAGGGAAGGCAGTGGGCACGAGGGTGCTGGACGCTTTCCACACAACCGCCATGCTGAATGGACCCGGCCTGTCTGGGAAGGACACACCTGGGAGGGTCAGGATGAAGGTGGAAGCCACGCACCCCGCATGGGGCTGGAGACAAGAAACGGGTTAAATTGGGGTGTGGGGCCCCAGTTTCTGCCCTATAGCAGCCATATAGCAGGACATGATGAATACCCACTGAGCACACGAAGGAAAATGAGGCAGTGAATGGGTGGCAGAGTGAGAAAACCAAGGAACCTCCACTAAGGCTTTAAAAAGTCTTTTTTGGGGGGGTGAGGAGATATGGAAAGAACTGGTCTTTAAAGTGCACAATTGGCTATGTCTGGCACGTGTGCACCCCTGAGAATGTGAGAATGTGGGGCACTCAAGGGAATAGCCCCCGGGGTCTTTGTAGGTGTTTTGCATGTGGTAAGAACACTCCCCCAGCTCTCCTGTCTCAAGCAATGTGGAGGGCTCTGGGGGTGGGGGGTGAACTTGAAGAGCTATAACTCATTTCTGCTGCAGACCCGAAAGGCCCCGCGCCCGGCCGCGGCGGACACAGCCAGGTCTCAGGCTGCCTGTGGATGGCGCTGGAGAACTGCTCTCCACCACCAACGGCTGCACACTGGGCGAGCTGTTGTGTAAGCTGGTTCTTTCCGCTCTTCCCACTTATGTCTTTGGGATCTCTAGATGTTTCCAGGGGTGACCACGGTTGGCTCCTGCACCCCTCCCTGATTTCTGCCCACAGTAATAACCTGCGTCCCTGGGAGACTCTAAAATCACTGAAAGGGGCCACTTGGGGTTTGGAGCCATGGACTCCACAGCATCACCTCACTTCCCCGGGGGGCCGGGGGGCACAGCCCCCACTCAGGTCAGAGTGGCTAAGGCTTTGTGGACCTTGGCTGAAAACCTCTCATTTTCTTGCACATTTTCTCCTGAGAAAGCAGGAACGCTGTGGGGTGGATGAATTGCTCAGGCTTTTGCCTCTGGCCTCTGCGTCTATCATCTGCAGCCTTGAATGCAGGAGGCGTTTGGGCTGGGCTGAGGGCCCAACGGTGGACCCCTGGAGTGTGGTGTGGGCACCCCTGGGCCTGGAGGCTGAGCATATACGGGCGGTCGCCCAGAGAGGAGTGCAGCGGAGATTTGCTGAGAGAGGAGGAGAGCACGCACGATCGAACACGAGACTCACTGGGGCTGGGGGGCTTCCCGCTTCGCCCCAGCACTGCAAATACGAAAACCACTTCCAGTGCCGTTGGCTGCGTTGGGGGGGGGGAGCCACAGCATTTCCCCTGGGGCGTGGGGCGGGGTTGGGGGTGCCGCGGGGGTTTTGAAGGCCCCAGAGGGGGGCCTTTGGCAGAAGTCTGCCTCCCCAGTGGCTCCGCAGGAGCTGGCGCGCGTCCGAGAGGACTTTGGGTCGGCGGGTTTCCAGCCAGAAAGATCTTTCTGGGCCTGCTCCCACCCCCGCCGGGCGCTGAGGGCCGCAGGGCCGCACCTGTGGAGATGATTGGCTCGTTAGCCCGCCCTTGGCAGCCGCGGGCGCTCTCCCCACTGCGCGCTAATCCGAGCGCCGCGGGGGCCGGCCCGCTCATTCGCATTCAGGGCGCCTCTGCAATTGCCGAGGCCGCGGGCTGCCGCGCGGCCTCCACAAATGAAGAAGATATTTTCTCTTCGAACGTCTCAGGGCTGCAACTTCGCTGGAAGGCTGCATGGATAAGCGTCACAAGGGGAGGACGCCTCCCGCGCCCCCCTTCCCTAGTCCCGCGTGTGGGGGCGCCCACGGGGAGCTCAGCCTGCGTGTGGCCCGGGCCTGAGGGGACCGCGGGCTGAGCCGCCCGCACGGCCGGCTTCCACCCGAACCGCGCAGGTTTACAAACTAAAGGTCTCCAACCTTTGTGTGAGCCCCGCACTGCCCCGAAGGGAGGCAGCGGCCGAGCTGTCAGTGCGCGACAGGTACATCCTGCAAGTCGGGGCGCAGCCCTCCGGCCTCCGGCGGGCACCCACTTTCCCTGGTCCATTCAACGGAGCCAGCCCAGCTGGGCACCCTGTCCTGGCCACGCAGCCCGCACTGACGAACGGCCCGGGGCTCCCCTGTCCAGGGGGGGGGCACCTAAAGGGGGCGCCGGTAGACACGGTGCAAGGAAGGGAGCTGACAAGGACGAGCAGAAGACTCGTCCTGCCAGAAGGGCTCTAATTCCACACACAGGCATGGCTCGAAATTCACTTGCTCGCTCATTCTCTTCTAGTGTGAGGAGAGCCCAAGGGGAACATCAGAAAGCCCTGGGGCAGCCGGTGCGCCCCTCGAACCTCCCAGGGCCCCAGGGCCGGGCCGAGGTGCTTTTCCCCGTCCGCGGGGACGCTCGTTCCCGCGGGAAGGCTGCGCGGGCAGGCGGTGCTCCCGCTGCTGCTGCTGGAGCCGGCAATGGGACTCTAGCAAGCCGGGCGGCAGGAAGCTGCTGGCGCCCCAGAACCTCGGGCCTTTGCTGACGCCTTGACTGCACCCCAACAAGTCGCCCTGTGACCCTGCTGCAAAGGAAACGTGGCCCCACGAGTTTAGTACCAAGCACCGGGGCTTCTGACTCACTTCTTGTCTGAACAGAGAGCGGGGCGCGGCCCCCACACTTGTGGCCCAGCAGAGCAGAGCGCAGTCTGCAGCTTGTGAACGCCAGCCGCGAGGCAGGACGCCCCGAGACAGCTGTCACCCGGCTGTGAGGAGCAACTGGCGGTCAGTGACTGTGCAGGGCAAGGGCGCTGTCCTCAAACACCTGCTGTTGGAGGGAGTTTGGGGAGAAAACTGACCCAAGCAACCTGGCTTGTGTAAAAAATTGACCTTCAGGCCCGGTGTGTGTGGCCGGGGGTGTTTGGGGGGGGGGAGGATCGTTACAGTGGCTCCTAGACCCTTGACTCTTGTCACCTTTTGGGCATCCATCTCTGCAGATGAGCAAGCGAGGGCGGAAGCGTGGCTTGGCTGTTGTCACCAGTCACCACACATGGGGTGGCTCAAAGCGACAGGAACTTGTTCCTCACGTGACCTTTTCCTAAGGTCGTGGGCTTTGGAGTTAGACGCCCCCCAACCTAATCCAGACTGATGTCATCTCGACACAACCGCTCCATCTCCAGAGACTATTCCCAAATGACTCCACATTCTGAGGTTCTAGGTGAACAAATGTAACAAAATACCCCCGGCTGGGGCTGAATGGCGGAGGCTGAGGGTTCAAGATCAAGGTGCCAGCAGGGCTGCCTTCTGCAAACCTGTTTCCTAGTTTGGAGAAGGCCATCTTCTCCCTGCACTCTCACAGGGCCCTTCATGCGCGCGCGTGTGTGTCTTTTCCACAAGGACACTGACTGACCCTTCATAAGGACACTGCTCTGGCCCTTAGGAACAGTTAACCCCCGTTACCTCTGTAAAGGCCTTCACTCCAAATGCAGTCACATTGGGGTTTACGGCTTCAGCAGAGAATTTGGGGGGTGGGGGAACACGCACTTCGATCCCTAACACTATTCAACCCACTGCTAGCTATGAGTCTTGGGTGCAGGGTCAACATCCCCAGTGGTAACAAGGAAACAGCTTCCCCTCCCCACGGGGCCTCACACAAGATTGCCCACGAGAATGCACAGAGCCCTTAACGAGGAGGTCCTCAGGCCCTGAATTTTGTGGCTCCCCCTAAGGCCGTTGGAGCCTGGATGGAGCCCTGTGGTTTTGGGCAAGTGGTCACCGCCCTGGCTGCCAGCCAGTGGCCTGCCTTGGCACAGGGCTCTAAGGTTCCCTCTGCTCACTCGAGAGTACCTCAAATTACACTTGGCTCCCCAACAACATGAGTTCAAACTGCGTGGGTCCACTTGTATGCAGTCTCTTGCAAATCGTCGGGTGGTTGACTAACAGCACAGACAAATCCAGCCCGCTGCTGTGAATGTGTGTTCTCTTCCTTGTGGTTTTCTTTGTAATGTTTCCTTTCCTCCAGCTTACTTGCTGTACGGATGAAGTGCAATACACGTAACACACAAAATATGCGTCACTTGACCTTATATTTTTGGGCAAGCTTCCAGGCTTTAGTTTTTGGAAAATCAGAGCTCACACAGGAATTTTTCACTGTACGTGCAGGTGTTGACGCCCCGACCCCTGCACGAGTGAAGGGTTGGCTGTCCTACCACGCCAGTGCCCGGGAGTCATCCAAGTTCGGGGCTGGGCCAGTCGTCACGTGGTGGCTGGGGGGTCATCTTGATGAGGGGCACAGGAAGCTGCTCGAAGGCAGCAGGACACCTAGTCCCTGTCACCACACCATGCTTCCAGCGTGCCCAGACCACTGACTCACTGTGTGGTGGGCAAACAGACATGGTTTCTGTCCTCTGAACGTCGGCTCCAAAGGGCTGTGTGGCATTTGACACCTCCCGCCCTGCTCCAACCTGCTGTCCTGGCTCCAGCCTGCTGTCCTAACTCCAGCGGCCGCTGCTCCGCCTCTTGGCGTCATCTTGGCCTGCTGCAGCCCACCGCAGTGACCAGGCACTGTTGTCCTGGGTTACCTTTGTCTTTCCTTCCCTGTTGTCCTCCCAGACCAACACATATGTCACCTCCTCTCTCCTCAAGGCCTGGCCTTCCTCTGGGTGCGTCAGCTACTCCCCCTGGAGAGTGTCTCAGACACACTGCCCACCGCTCAGGCCCTTCTGCAGCACAGCGCTCAAACCATAGTTGACGTTTGTCATCACCCTTCAGTCTTCAATCAGGCAGAACTTCCCGGCGTGCTGGGAAGAGGTGGGTTTGCACCTGGAAGGTGCCCTTTACACAGCGGTGTGTCCAGGGGAGGCTGCCGTGAGCGGCCCACGGTGGGGCCCCAGACTCACAGGATCAAGGGGTTGTGCTGGACCAGAAGCCATCTCCCTGCTTTTAGACCATGCTTGCGGTGCTTTGGAGAACCCCCGCCCCGGGCCCTGAGCTCGCTTCTGGCTTATCTTCCTGGAGTAGACAGAGCTATTGACTTCGGCAACTGTACCCCGGTACATAGTCATCGGTGGGGCGTGTAGACAGGCAGGCAAGCAGGGAACCTTGCCCCGCTGGATGGAACTGGAGTGGGCGAGAGCGACAACCTCAAGTCAGGACCTGGGGCTCCTCCCACACCATCAAGTTCAAGTACCGAATTTTGAGGCATCTAAGTAGTTCAAGTTTGAACTACCCTTTTGGTCGTTAAGAGAGTATAACTGTCAAGTGAGGAAGATGAGCGCCCTTTGTGTGACTCTTGTGAATCGCACGGAAGCTCCTAAGTACGTAGCCACAGTGCAGAGTGCCTTTTATTTTCTTGCCTCTGCAAACTCTAGGGCTGGGCCTGGCCCCGAGCGCTCTCCTTTCTCTAGTCAGCCCGTCTGGCCTCTTCGCTGGCTCCCGTTATTGGGTGGCACTTTCCAGGATACTTCTGTGCCACGGAGGGGGGTAGTGAGGGCTAAGTCAAGAATTAAAGGGCTCTTGGCGATCATTTGCTTCCCTCTTATATGCGTCCTGACCCCAGTATCCAACAGGCAGGACAAACCCTATCCTGAACAAGCGCTGCGGCCAGCATCTACATGTAAGTCAGTAAAAATCTCAATTAATTAAGAACTAAATGTAATTCAGATGTCACTCTTTCAGGTGCACTAGCCACATTTCAAGGCTCCATAGTCACACGTGGCTAGCGGCTATCATCTTAGACACAGAGAGAATTTCCATCATCGCCGAAAGTTCCATCAGCTTCTGCTGGCTTAATCAGGTTTAAACCATCTGGAGCAGGTTGCGGATATGTTGTATCTCAAGTCTTTCTGAATAGGCATTAGTAGAGAGCATCACTTGAGCATAAACTTGCTTACCTTTCCTAAACAATCTTATCATATAAGAGAATTTGACTGGGACAAATGCTAACATCTCTGGGAACTTCAGAGACAACACCACAAAATTCAAACACCAGGGGAAAAGCCTTCCTCTTTCCCTTTCCCTCAAGGTTTCATGATGATTTGCTTTTGGATCACAAAGAGTAAATTATAAATGGAAAGATGCCATAATTTTTGCCACAGAAACAGGATTCATTTGCCTCCTAAATATATCTCTGTGTCAAGCAGGGTATCACACTGTGCTCCCAGGAGGGCACGAAAGCTGTGATTCTCTCATTAATCCTGTTTTGAGTTGACTTAATATGAAATTGCTGCCTAAACCCAATTTCCTGGACGGGGCTCTAGGAAGTCGCATTTGGCCACAGACTCCCCCCGCTCTCCCCCACAGTTAACTGGAAACCACTGAGCACTGAAGGTCTCTCGAGTTCTTCTCGAGAACGGAACATCAGATATTCGTGGCCAGTGGGAGGGGCCACTAAGCTTTCGCAGAAATTATTTACTATCGTCTTGGTTCCCAAAAAGTCTTCATAATTTGGAATTGTAAGAACAGAACTGTCAGTGCTTCTAGAAATCATAAATAAAAGTCCAGGGAGTGGAGCAGGTCCGATATGGAAAGCTGGAGGCTGGTTTTGCTAGGGCCCAGGGAGGGCGGAGATCGGGTGAGCCGGCTGCTGGGACAGGAAACCTGCACACACCCATTGCTGGCGGCTGTCTGCACCCAGTTAATTTTCCAGTCGCAGGCTACAACACGAGCGTGCGGGGCCAGTGCTAGCTGCAGACCAGCCTCAGCACGGGGCGCGGCTGAGCCCAGGCTCCAGGAGGGCGAGGAGGGCTCCTGGGCGGCCGTCACGGCCCCTGGCAGTGGCGAAGGGTGGCTGGCTGCTGAGCTGTCTGTGCTCACCTCACTATAAAAGCCAGCGGGAAATGAAATGTGAATGTGGTTTCTTTAGGGTGTCCACTAACACCCCACCCTTCTTCCAGATAGCCTGCTGTCTGATTAAAGCGCATCCTGAAGATTCAATTCCTGTCTCTGCTTCATTGGCATTCGGTGGTGCCAGATGGCCTGCATTCCAGGCTTCTGGTTGCACCTGGCCTAGAAGCTTGCAGGTAAGCCCCTTGGGACCAAGGAGAATGGGGGAGGCAGGCCTGTGCACACCCAGCCCCAGCCGCACCCCCATGTGGTCCACAGCCCCAGCCCTGAATCTCCATTCCCGACTGAGAGTGAGTTTGGGTCTCAGGCAGAAAAAAGTCGAATTCTCCGTGGAGTAAAACTCTTTTACTCGGGGATCTGAAGAATCCCCTCAAATCATTTGTCATGGATATGGTAAAAAAAAAAAAAAAAAAAAAAA
>NW_004567120.1:41116994-41124227 GCF_000260355.1 Condylura cristata
CTTCATCCCAAAGAAAGGCGGGAGGACATAGTGGAGCGTGGATACAAGTTAGTGAACAAGAAGTCGAGCATCCAACGCAGATGCCCACCCAGCCCAAAGCTGGTGGGTTCTTTGAGAGGAAACGTTCCATGAAGTCCGTGAAAAAGGAGGAGAAGGATGCAACGCTACCCCGTATTAGGAACGAATACAAATGCCTCATCACCATCATGCAGAAGTGGCAAAAGTAACAAGAGGCGATGCTAGCCGACCTGCTGAGGTGTTCGTGCAGCTGCACCACGGCACCCGCTCAGAGACCAGATCGCTCCCCATGCCGTCGCCAGAGCGCCAGCCACCGCCCAGCAGGGCACTGCTGTGCCCACCCTGGGACGTTGTTGGCTGTGCCAGGGAAGGCAGCTTTGACACATGCGGCAGCACCCACCACTTGTTCGATGACGACAGTCATGAGAGCACCGCTGATCCCCTCCGTGAGGTGGCAGGGTCTAGGTTCTTGGAGATGGTGCTCATGGTTGCCAGGCAGTGGAGTGGGGGGTCGACGCTGCGTAAGGGGCGCAGAGTTCCAGTGGGGAAGATGAAGAGGTCAGAAGTGATGGGGCGAAGCTTGTCCAGCCCTGAACGTAATGGCCCGAGCTGCACACTCCAACATAGTTAGAGTGGTGATGGTTCTGTCACGCACATGTTGCTGCAATAAAGTTACTCATCGCTAAAAGAAATCGAAGTTGAGAGCAAACCTTGAGTAATACTATCACTAAAGAAGTGTGGTCAGTAACTGAGGTCTTCCATAAAGAAACTCTAGGCCAGGTATATTTCACTGGCCAGTTGCACCAACTATTCCAAGGACAGTGGGACCTAATTCCGGGAGACTGGCAAGCTAGGAGATACTTGCCAACCTCTGAGGCTAGGAAACCCCGATTCCAGCCCTAAACGGGACAGAGGGTGGAGTAGAGCGTGGTTCTACCCACAAACCAGAAAGCGAACACCTAAGCAGCAGAATGGGACACAGAGCACTGCGTCGCGTTGAGTGTAGTCCACTCACATATCAGAAGGACGACTGCCTTGTGTTTATCTCAAGAATACAAAGTTTAACACTAGAAAATGAGCCAGTACACTCGACCACAGAAGCAGGCACAGGAGAGGATCTTATATCTCAATAGACACAGATTATGTATGCATTTAATAAAATTCAATTCACATTCATGTTAACATTTTGCGGCAAACTAGAAGGTGAAGGAAACTTCCTGAAGCTGATAATGGTTATGTAATAAAGTGAAGGCAGCATGTCACTTGGTGGTGAAAAAATGAGGCTTTTCCCTTTGAGATGAAGATAAGACCCAGAAAGATGGCTGCCCTCCCCCCACCACCACCACCTTGAGCTCTCAGCAAAGCACTGCATGGTGCCTCAGCTGTCACAGGGAGTGCAGGCCAGACAGGCCGGGCAAATAACTGTCCTGAGCCTCAGAAAACCCAAGAGGACCGACGGCTAAGCTGTTAGCACATGGGACTCGAGCAAGTCTGTCGGAACATACAACAGCAGCAAAATATTTGAAGTACCTTGAAATGAAAAATCCCACAATACCTTTTGCTGAAAGACAGTAAAATAGATGGAGAGGTACACTGTATTAGCGGAAAACTCAGAATCGGAAAGATGTCAGTTTTCCCCAAATTCAGTGATTCATAGATTGAATGCAACCCAGAAAAGACTGAGCGCCTGCACGTGTGCTCTGTGTGTACTGACTGTGTCACAGAATCTGACACGCCTATTCTAAAATTGATATGGATGTCGAGACAATCTAGAACACCCTCGCACGGCTATAGAAGAGAAAGAGGGAGGGAATTGCCCTGCTGTTATATATCGATGCTAACGTGAAGCTCTACTTCTTTACTGAATGTGGCATTGCTATATATGTGGAAATATGAGTAACGAAACGATTTAGAGTGTTCCAGAACCTCCCCACACGTATCTGGGCAGTCGGTATTGACAGACCTCACGCTGCAGGCTACTCAGCAAAAGGTTCTGCGACAATGGGGTTGAATACCTACATACAAAGTAAGATTACAGACCTGTCTTACAGAATCCTAAAAAGCTGGACCCAGATATCGCTTGGGGTGGGGTGGGGTGCTGACACGCATCTGAAGAAGCCTGAACCTAAATCCCTAAATCATATATGGTGTTGTAAACCGTTACTGCAGGAAAACATAATACAATACAACTTTTTTTTTCCACAGAAGCCCAGATAAAGAGCTAACATGAAAGCAAAAATTATTTTATGAGACAGCTTAAGAGAATATTCGTGACCTTGGGGGCGGTCAGACTACCCTAAATCACGAAAGCATGACCGAGGCAGCCCCTGAAGGGTGGCCTTGCTATCTGGCAAGGGAACAGCCCTCTCCAAGGGCCAGGCCAAAGGAGGTGAGAGGTCGCATTGGTCCAGCAGCACCAGGACCCGGCATCTCCCGCCGAGGTCACCATGCCCAGAGATGCGGGTGGAGCCAGGCTGCCCCCCTGCAGGATGCGTAGGCCGGCAGTGCTGCTCTCGGCCTGGCCGGCAGGGGAAGCCGGCCTTGAGCAAGTCCACTGTCGGGGCTGAGTGGGCGCATGGGAAGAGAGGACTGCCCGGTGCCCGTCTCCTAGCCTCCGGGAGCCTGGGGGACTGGGCAGAGCGGCCGTCTTTAAATGCGCTGCGATTGTGTTTGGCCAGAAGGAGACAGGCAGGAAAGGAGCAGCGGCCTGCGCACGGGGAGGGGAGGCGGTGCCTTGCGAGGAATCAGTGGGCTCCTCTCCCAGCGGCCCTTTGGTCTGAACCTCCGAACCGGGCTCAGCAGGCACTAGACCCTGGCCTCCTGGCTAGCTGTGGTGAGCCCTGGAAGGTGCACTCCCGGGCAGGGGTGTCCTCTCGCGGCAGGGACTGCCGCTCGGGGCGGGTGACAGTTCCAGCCATGATGTTTAACGTGTGTGATGTGTCCCCAGGTCGGTGAAGCCCAAGTGACCCGTGCAGCCTGCTTCACAGCAGAACAGCCCCTGTCCTGCCTGCCCGATGTCACGCCGCTGGCACCCAGCCCAGCTCCAGCGACTTGATTCTTGCCGAACCTTGTGCTCAGCTCCTCTGGGGAGGCGGCCATGTCCTGGGGCCTGCCCCACCCTCCATCTGGCCTGGGCTGGCCCTGCGCTCTGCTGTCACACAGCGTCCCCTGCCCAGCACACCCAGCCACTGGGCGTTTCGGGCTCACCTGTCTCTAGACCAGCCTCTGACTTTGGTCAAGAAACCGTTGACTTGGTCACCTGCCTTTCGCTGTCCCTAAGATGCCATTGTGGCGTCTGCTGGCGACTAGAGTCCAGGGGCAAGGGGCCTGGGGACGTGCGGCGACAAGGGACTGAGACGCGACACTGCTGATGTGTGTTGTCTCGGGAGCCTCTGTCCTCCCAGTGAGGACAGAGGGGTGGCTGGCAATGTCCTCTCACTGTCCCAGCAGCCCTGTAGCTATCTGTACCTTATAGTTGAGGAAGCTAAAACAGAGAGGCTGAGTGCATTGCCTAACATCGCATAGCTGGCCAGTGGCAAAGCTGCGTTCAAAGCTTTTTTTGGTTTGCTTTCAAGAATTGAGCCACATGCATCTCCGTTCACCAGGCCTCTAGCTACTCAGTGCTGGCAGAAGCCGCAGGGGCAGCAGGGGATGGCTGAGCGCCCCGTGCACCTTCCCATGCAGACATAAGACAGTCCCAAAGCGCGGTAACAATGGGGACAGCATGCTGCATTCCGACAGAAGGCCATGTCCACCCTCAGCGGGGGCGCACCACGCTCTCATGTTGCCCGAGCAGCCTGGGTCTATCTAAGGGCGAGAGTGCCCGGATGGGCGGCTCCTGACGCTCGCAGGCGAGGGCTGGGGCAGTGCCAGGACACAGAGAGCCTCTGGGCCAGGCATTCCTTGGACGAAATGAGAGCCCCGCCCGTCCCAGCGGCATTACTCAGAATGACAGCCCAAAGGGCCGTCCATAGCCAGGGCACAACACGACGTGGTCTGTCTGTGCCGTCAAACACTATTCAGCCCTAGTTCTCTGGAAACTGAAGCGAGCCTTTCCCAGCGCACTCTGCCCAATGCGGAGGCCACCTGTACCGCTCCAGTCATCGAACTCTTGTCTGGAGGCCGCCTCCACCGCCCCAGCCCCAGCCCCAGCCCCCTGCCTCCATAGGTGATCAATATCCACCTGTTTTTCTTGGGTCTGGGGCCGTGTTCAGAGCCGCCTCTGAGGGAGCTCATGAACGGGAGAACATATCATTTAACCAGATGCACCCTGGTTGTCTCGCTGGGAATCCAGACCCGGCCCTACGGGGTCTTGGCCAAGCACAGCCCAGACAGGGTGAGCTGTCTCCTGCCCTTGCTCCAGGCCTGGGCCCAGAGCAGCCAGGTGGACACAGTGGCCTGGAATTCACTTTGCAAGATCTCTCTACAGGATTGTCGGGGCTGGACAGGATAGACTCCATGGTCACCAGAATGCTTGTTTCCTGTTTCCCTTCGCATCTGTGTTCATTTGCATCCCAACCCGCTCCTTGCCACAAGTGTAAAGCTCTAAAGCCATGCGAAGTGGACAGCCCCAGGTGTGACTGGGCTTTTGGCTACAGGTCCTTCGGGGGACCCACAGTTGCCTGGGCTGTGGGCAGAGACAGTGGGTTCTTGGGATGCGCTGATTGCCCAGCCCTGGGAGCGCCTCTGGGGTTCCACCCAGCAAGGAGCAGGGAGAAAAGGACTGGGAAAGCCTCCAGGCCAGATACTATTCCTGCGAATTCCCTCATTGGCCAGGTGCACACAGTGCAGGCAGGGAGAAGGCGTCATCTTCATACTCGGCCACCTTTCTCTTTGGGTTTTTCAGTTACACAAAGAAGCGCCTGATTTGGGTTTTTAGCCCTGTCTGTCTTTCCATTCCAAGTCCCCAAGGCTGAAGTTCCTAGCGCAGCCCGCCCGACCCCCACCCCCGTGTCCAGCCCTCTTCCCGAGGGGCAGGAGGGTGGCTGTGTCCAGACGGTGGCGCTCGGGGACAGGCAACCCCCCTGTCCCCCACTGTAGCAGGAAGGTAGTCTGGGACAAGTGTCAAGGTGTTTGCTGAAATATTCTGGGACGATCCTCAACAAGAGCCCTAGCTTTTAGCCGAGGGTAAAAAAGCGCTCTCGGGACCAAGGCTGTTGAGGGAGCGCGCATCAGAATCTCCCCCTTTGGTCTGGCAGGAATCATTCCCATTTCCCCAGCCCGAGGTCGAGGTCGGTCTGTGCGCTCTGAGCACCTGGGTGCTCCACGGCCACCTGCACTCCGGGGAGGGTAGACCTGAGACCCCCAGCAGGGGGCGGCTATGGAAAGGGACCGAGGTAAGCTAAGCTCTAGACAGGGGTGTGGGGGGGGGCACCTGACCCTCCGGCGGCTTCTGGGCTGCGCTGCCTGGCTCCACTGCGGTCCGTGGCCGCTGCGGCGCAGCTCCCCCCGCCTGCCCACTCTGCGGAGCCCTTTGGGAGGGCACAAGAGTTGGAGCCGCTCCCCCGAGTTGCTTTGACGAGCGGTGGCCCAAGAGAAGGACTTTCTGGCCCATTTTACTATCTCCCAAGCAACCTCAGCTCTGTCAGCCCGGATACCTGGCAGCAGAGAAGGGGATGCGCTGCTGTTGTCGCTTGCCCCAAAGTTGGGAAAAAGAGGCCACCAGAGACGGCACCACCGTCCTCTCCCCCACCCCCACCCCCAGCTCCCAGAGTAATGACTCTCTCCGGGCTCTCAAAGCTGGGGGCAGACTTCTTATGGAGAGTGCAAGTCCAGGGCCTGACCGAGCCGAGACTGGCCACCGTGGGAAAGGGAACGAAACAGCATCTGGCAACTGCAAGAGAAGGAATAGGTCCCTAGAAACTAGGTACTGAGATTTGGGGTGACGGCCCCCAGCAGCGTGTCCTGCTTTCCGCAGCTGCAGGAGGCTCTGAACAGGCCAGAGTCTCCAGAGTAGGATGAACCTCTCAAGGGGAATGGGGGGCCCCAGATATAGGCTGAGAGGACCAATGGCTGCCCCTCAGGGTCTGCTGGCTTGGGTGGGCACTGGACCTCAAAAGGGACTGCATGCTCCCACTCTGCATTCTACATTGCATTGTGGCTCAGCTCTTGTGTAAATGAGGAAAAAGAAACCGCTAGAAACAGATGCGAAATCGCTGGAGAGAGGGGCGGGGGCTGTGCTCAGAGCTTGTCACGAAGCAGGGTACCTGGGGGACTGCAAGGGGGGCAAAGGCTAGAGAGGGGAAGCACATACAAGGTAGTCGGAAGCAAGACAACACCTCGAAGTGGATTTGTCCAAGAAGCCTTGGTCACCGAGGCAGGGGTGGTCAGGGAGCGCTGATTGGTAGGAGGGAGGGATTTGGGGTGGGGCTAGCCTCCTCTTGAGGCTTTAAAAGCTCATCGAGAGGGGCGCGATGCTGTCATTCCCTCTCTGGTTCTCCGAGTGGGAGGCACACTTTCCCGAAGCTCCTGGTGACTGAGCGGGTGTTCGCTGTCTGGACCCTGCTGGGAGATCCGACAGCCCCCAGCAGCAATATGAGTCCCACCCTGGCCGTTCCCACCCCCTACGGGTGCATTGGCTGTAAACTGCCCCAGCCAGACTACCCACCGGCTCTAATCACCTTCATATTCTGTGCGATGGTCGTCACCATCGTCGTGGACCTGATCGGCAACTCCATGGTCATTTTGGCTGTGACCAAGAGCAAGAAACTCCGAAATTCTGGTAAGCCACCCTTCTTTTCCCCAACCCAGCATGCAGCCTCGCACCTCGTAGAGTGTTAGTTTGGGTACCCCAAATAGGAAACCCTGGACCGTGCCCTCACCTTGATGGTCTCGGCCCCCAATTCCCCGCGAACCTGGGGGCGGGAGGTAATGTTCATTCGGGCCCCATAAACTTAGAGCTTTTCAAGGCCAAGGGGGCTCGGAATTAACCTGGGGCGTCCAGGTGCGAAGCCCGGGGTCCGCGGGGCGCGGCTGGGGGCCGAGCCCTGCCGGTCCGGGAGCTGGAGCAGCGGTATCCGGCGCCTGGCGGAGAGTCCCGCAGCCGCGCGGGGATGGCACGCCGAGCGGGATGCGCCGAGGTGGACGCGCGGAGGCGGCGCGGGCGGAATGGCGACCCGCTCCGGGAAAGTTAAGTTCGTGGCTGCTGCGGCGGCGCTTACCCGAGCGAAGCGCGGCGGCCGCACCCCCACACCGGATCTCCGGCTCGCCGCGGTC
>NW_004567120.1:41124897-41183894 GCF_000260355.1 Condylura cristata
AGTCCCGCGCGGTGCCTTTGCCCCGAGGACGAATCGAAACACACGCAAGTTTCCCAACGCACGGACGGGCACACCGTTCCCGAGTTCCCCTCTGCACTCTGGCGGGCGCGATCCCACCCCGCGACCCTGACGCGCCGGGCGGCACCCTCGGACCTCGAGCCGGGGCCGCCGCCCGCGGAGCGCTCGCTTAGCTCTCCGTCTCCGTTTCCTCTAATCTCTGCTTTCCTTCCATGATTCCAATAAAGGTTTTTATGGTCGTCGTGTGGTTTGCAAAAAGACTTCCCCTCTCTTCCCCCTCTCTTTTCGGAATTCATTACTTTGAGGAAAACCCTAGAAAGCAACTCTCGGGTGGAAAGCGCGGAGACCATGCCTTGGCAGCGCAGGCGGAGGGAGGTCGAAGGAGCCAATCCTTTGCCCCTTGGGAAGTGCTGATTTTCTCCGGGTCGCAGATGAAGCGCCCGTTTGCCAAACCGGTGCCGATTCGCTGCAGGCGTTTGCAGGAGGGCTCCGCGCCTCCACTCGCCTTTCTGTAAGGTTTTACAAAAAACGTCCTTTAGGCTGCCCGACGGAACTGGAGGTCAAGGTCAGTGCCAGGGCCCCGCGCCCCAGCGCCCCAGCGGGCCTGGGAGCGCGCGTGCGGCGATCGCCTTTGCGGGAGGACACCCCGCAGCTCGCGCTCCTACTCGTATTTGCACAGTTTTCCCGAGTGTTCCTCCCCCTGCTCACTAGCTTTGTGCTCAGACTAAAATTTGCCCCTCAGATTTTGCTACCCGGGCAATGACAAGCACCGGACCAGTCTAGCGCTCAGCCCCTCCGGGCGGGCTGCGTAGCAAGACCTCGACCTCCGCTGCCTTTTCGGAGTCCTCTTTGGACACGACCGGGTAGAAACGCCATTTGGGGCTCGGGAGGCGGAGAGATCCTCTCCCGGGGGGGGGGGGGATTGGGGTGTTAAGGCTTCTGGCATTCCTTTCACCTCTTCCCTCCTTTGCGCCTCTCCCTTCCCTGGGTTCAGGTCGGCTCCCGCTTCTCACCTCCCCCTTCCCTCCAACCTGCCCCAGCGGGCGGGGAAATAGTGCAGTGCTGTCTCGGAATAAATGGCTGGCGGTGGCCTGCCACCTCTGAGTGACCTTGTAGGAAAGGAAAGAGGTATGTAAATGACCGGTCTCCCAAACTTCATCAGCATCAGAATCGCCTGGGACGACTTGCAAATGTAAATAAAACCCCTCGGCCTGTCTTTCTTAGGAGTCCAGATTTCCCAACTGCCCTGGCCGCATCTGACCTTTTTGTCCCAGGCGAGCGCGCATTCCCGTCCCTAACCTTTTCCGCTTCTGTCTTCGCCCTCCCCTTTCATTTTCCAGGCAACATCTTCGTGGTTAGCCTCTCTGCAGCCGACATGCTGGTGGCCATCTACCCCTACCCTCTGATGCTGCGGGCCATGGCCGTCGGGGGCTGGGACCTGAGCCAGTTGCAGTGCCAACTGGTGGGGTTCATCACAGGGCTGAGCGTGGTTGGCTCCATCTTCAACATCGTGGCGATCGCCATCAACCGCTACTGCTACATGTGCCACAGCCTCCAGTACGAGCGGATCTTCAGCGTGCGCAATACCTGCATTTACCTGGTCATCACCTGGGTCATGGCTGTCCTGGCTGTCGTGCCCAACCTGTACATTGGCACCATCGAGTACGATCCTCGCACCTACACTTGCATCTTCAACTATCTGAACAACCCCATCTTTGCCGTGACCATCGTCTGCATCCACTTCGTCCTCCCTCTGCTCATAGTGGGTTTCTGCTACGTGAGGATCTGGACCCGCGTGCTGGCCGCCCGAGGCCCGGCCGCCGGGCAGAACCCCGACAACCAGCTGGCCGAGGTTCGCAATTTTCTAACCATGTTTGTGATCTTCCTCCTCTTTGCAGTGTGCTGGTGCCCTATCAACGTGCTCACTGTCTTGGTGGCTGTCAGCCCAAAGGAGCTGGCGGGCAAGATCCCCACCTGGCTTTATCTTGCAGCCTACTTCCTAGCCTACTTCAACAGCTGCCTCAATGCTGTCGTCTATGGGCTCCTCAATGAGAATTTCCGAAGGGAATACTGGGTCATCTTCCATGCCATGCGGCACCCCATCCTGTTCCTCTCTGCCCTCATCACTGATGTTCGCGAGACCCGCGAAGCCCGCACCCTGGCCCGTGCCCGCTCCCAAGCCCGGGAGCAAGTCCACGAACAAGACAGTGCCCGGCTCTGCCCTGTTGTGGAGGAAATCCCCATGAGTGTCCGGAATGTCCCATTACCCGGTGACAGTGCTGCCGGACAACCTGAGCATGCCTCTGGCCACCCCAGGCCAGCCTCTGCCCTCCGTAAATCTGCCTCTGCCCACCCCAAGTCTGCCACTGTCTATCCAAAGCCTGCCTCAGTCCACTTCAAGGCTGACCCTGCCCATGGCAAGCCTGCCTCTGTCCATTTCAAGGGTGACTCTGTCCACTTCAAGCCCGCCTCTGGCCTGTCCAAGTCCATCATTGGCAGCCACGTCACGACCCTCGGCCCTGCCACCAGTTGCCCAAAACCTATCACCGGCCACGTCGAGCCCACAACCAGCCACCATGAGCCCACCTTTGCCACCCCCCCAGAACTCTCTGCCTCCAGCCCTCTTGACCTTGATATCATTGCCTACCCCGAGCTTATTTCCAGTCCTTCTACCGGCTCCCTTGAGCCTGCTGCCAGCAGTGATGAAGATGACCTTCTGAACCCCACTGTGTTCACCACTGCCACCAGCAGTGGCCACGAGCTCTTAGTCCTCGACATCGACGCTGATTCTGACGAAATGGCCATGTGAAGAATATGGGATCCCAGGTGACCGACTTCACTGCAAATGCACACAGACGCGCAGACGCTGACCCACAGTCGTGGTGTAAGCCCCTAAGGGCCGCAGGCTCTCCCCTCTTCCCTAAGGCACTCCCTGAAGTGTGTGTGTGTTGTGTGTGTTTACTCTTCTAGAGAGCAAATCCCCCTTGAGTTCTGAGCGTCCTCCCTCTTGGGGGTAACCTTCAGCCCACAGGGAGCCTTGCCTATTCCCCCTGTCCTGCTTTCTTTCCCGCCCCACAGTGGGGCACATGCTGTGGTGAAGGCTTTCGTCAAGTGAACGTGGCTGCCAGCTTTCCGTTGTCCAGTATGTGACTGTGTTGTGTTTTTAACGGCAGTTGGAAAGCCAGTTGCGATAAAGCACGAATACTTGAAACACTTTGCTAAATCCCAGCCACAAAACCTGACCCGTAATTGAAGAATACAATTTGATAAGCTCTGAGGAAGATTGATTTTTTTATGCCTAGGACATCACATGGCAAAACGAAAGAAACAGACCAGCCGAATTCTACTTTCTGAAAATTCCAACATTGGTGCTGATTTTTATAGTTTAACAGGAATGCAAACAATGAGATGTTTTTACCTTATTTGTAATCACTTACCTTTTTCAGGACTTTTTTTTTTCCCCATTTGGTTACAGAGAAGCAAATCCATTCACAAAGTAGTCCTTTCCCCTACAATCCAGTGCCAGTCACACTTAATGCCACGATTCATAACTACTCTTTACCTCAGAGATTTTTTTTTACACAGCCAGATATTTCTACAGTCAGTTTTTACATTCCCCCAACCCCACCTTTGTTGCAAAGGGAATTTACAGTAGTAACTGGTAGCCCAAGTGCGTGGCGGAGCCATTTCCGCTGCTGGGGTCTGTGTCCTCTCACACCCAGTCGCCTGCGCTTGGGATCAGCACACTGGACAGCCCAGGAGATGATATTTCTCTAGAACTGAAGAAAAACACGTCATAAAAATTTCAATAATCGATTCAAATTGACACTTTGAAGAAAGTTTACCGTGCAGCTGTAAGGATAAGTGGGATGTATTATACTGCCTTAACTTGATTCTGTATTTGTGGTAGCAACCAAATAAAAGTGTTTTTGTGGCATTGGTGTGTTGATAAACTTGCTTTCTCTCCCACACTCACTTGTGAGGGGTATTGGGGGTGGGTGGAAAAGCAGCGACCTCGGTGGGGGTGTCTGGGAACATGGGTTCCAGTCCCATCAGCAAACTGTCGGGGATGGGTGAGGGGAGGCCCCCTGAATTTGGTGTGTTCTTGTCACAACTGAGGTGACAATGAATGACCAATCTATTGCTTTTGGAATCTAGATATGAACTGTATTTGCTTCTGGAAAAGGGGCCCCTCTTTACTCCCAGGGGAGGAGCGAAGCATACGCTAATAATATCTGAACCCCCAGAGGCTGCAGGGACAGAGTAACAGTCCAATGGGCAGTGGTGGGAGGCACAGGAGTGGGGGGGGGGAAGAAGTTTCCTTCCTTTTCAGCCAGAAGTGGGGGAGGTGTCACCCCAGCCGCTGCCTCTGCCCAGACTCCTCCCCTCAGAAATATCGCCTGAAGGGACCTCTGATGAGAGGGAATGCCCCCAAGAAAATGCTCCCTAAAAATAAAGGTAGATTAAAAATAATTTACAGTAAGGAGGATATCAGCTCTGCAAGGAAATGCACACGCTGAAGCCACGCACACTGGCACTGCGCAGCCTTGGCCAGAGTGGGCGCCAGAACTTCAGTTTCCACACCCCCAGGATGGCTGCTGTGCTGCAGGCTGGTTCTCTGTGCAACATTTCTGCCAGGGATCCCTGGACACCCCCAAAGGAGGCTTGCACACGTGCTCACAAGAGTCTTCCATCACCCACCACCCCTGGCTTCCCACGTCCTTCCCCTTTGCTCTCACCCCAGGGCACTTTGCTCTCAGCACTGATGCTTAGGGGGCGGGGGCACAGTTCTGAGAGGAGGTGGGAGAGTTGAAAAGTACCTGCTCTCCTCACCGTGGCTGACGCAGCTCCACAGCTCCGCTGATGCCCAGACGCCCAGCAAGTTCCATGGCAGCACAGCAACCGCCCTGCCTGTGGGCCGGCATCTCTTCTGCCCCCACTTACACCCCTCCGGCCCCCAGGAACCAGCCCAGAAACAGGTCTCTCTGTCCCTCTTTCCCTATCTTGCCCCTCCCCAGCCCCCACACATCTCTGATTCACAGGCCCACTGTGAGTGACCAGGGCAGGCCGCGCTGCGCTCAGGTGCGAGGTGTGTGCGGCTGTCTCCAGGAAAGGCCCGGCTTCGGATTTGGATCAGTGAGGTTCAGCAGGGCTGGGGGAGCCCAGTCACCTCTTCCGAGGGGCAAAACAACGCAGGCACCTCTGAGAGGTCAGTGTCCCTCTTGCTGCTGCTTCTTTTCAAAGGGAAGTACAACTCGCACACTTCCAGTGCCAGCCTCGCGGTGTCTGGCATCTCTGTACATCCTGACACCACTAAGGCCTCGCTCCTGCCGGAGGAACAGCTCTCCTCACCTGTCACCACACACCAGTTGTGTCTGTTCCACAACTCCATAAAAATGAAACACGTGGCTTCTTTTGTCCACAAAATGGGCCATTTTGACCTGCTATGAGTGTACACTTGAGTGACATCAGGGTGTCTAACAGCATTAGGCGGCCCTCACCACCCTCTTTCCCAGAACCCTTCCTGTTCCCACAGAAACTGTACCCATGAAGCAACCACACCCTCCCCTCCCCCACCCTACTATCTCTCTCCGCTCTCTGCTCTGATACATTTGCTTCGTCCAAAGACCTCAAGGAAGTGGAAACTTCCAACGTTTGCCCACTTTACAGCTCACTTCAGTCACCTGGCAGCGGCGTAAGATTCATCCCTGTAGTTGCTTGTGTCTTTATGGCCGAGTAACCCTCTGTGCTGTGGAGAGCTGGTTTGTATCACTCCATTCTTCCGCCAATGGCCTTTTGGGCTCTTTGTCATTTGTCTGCTGGGGATGTTGCTGCTCTGAACTCTGCTTTCCAAGTGTGTGTGTGAGCCATCAACCCAGAGCAGAGTCACAGCGTCGTCTGTGAATCTGGCTTCTTTCACTCTGTTTTATTCATGCTTTTGTGTATATCAATACGTTTTCTTCCTCTTCCTCATCTATAGGATGAATCGAGTGTAACTTATTTATTAATCCTACTGTCGAACATATCAGTGGCTACTATGAAAAATGCTTCTATCTCGTGTCTTCTGAATTACTTTTATATTGAGACATAATTTCACATAGAGCGAGGTCCACAAATCTTCACTGTAGCGGCGAATGAATGTTCACACATGCCTATACCTATATAACCACAGTAGAGATCAAGATATAACACATGTGCAGAGCATGGAAAGTTCTATTATGCCAGACGAATGTTGCCGTTCTTGAATTCCCTTTAATAGGACGCACACGGAGCGCGTTCCATTCTATCTGGCTCCTGCTGCTCATCATTTTTCTGTTTTAACACTATTGCTTGGGGTAGAAATACTCTGCCTTTTATTGCTGGGCGGAATCCCACTGAATTGACTAGAAGAGTTTTTTACCCATTCAACTATAGATCAACATTTGGACTGTTTTCCAGCTTGGACAATTATGGAGAAAGATGTTAGCAACATTCTCACACCTGACAGTTGGGACATGTGCACAGGTGTTCTTGGAACTGCTGAGTTGCTGGTATCTCTGCCCCGCGGTGTGGTCGACGTTGCCGAGTGAAAAGTTTCCCCAAGGGGCTGGACTAACTGCTATTCTACCAGCGATGTGTGAGGGTTCGAGGTGCCCTGAATTTGCGCCAACGAGCACTGTGTTCCGTTTAAAGTTGTCCTCTTCGTGGCAGTTGCTGTTCTAGGGGCTGTCTAGTGTGACTTCACTGGCTTCCATTAATGAATAATGATGTGAAACACTTTCTTCATCTCTTGGGTCATTTGGATATCATCCTTAGCAAAGTTCTGAAATATTTTGAAGTTTTTGTCTTTCTTCTTGGGACTAGATATGTTTAATATAGTCCAGAGATGAGTAGCTATCTAGCATACATGTAAATATACACCATATAGACATAAATATACACTATATCTAGCTCATGAATATCTTCTCTCATTCTGTGTTTTCTTTTTCTCTTAATTATATCTTTTGATAAGCAAAAGTCCTTAATATCACGAAGTCCAATTCATCAGGTTTTTATGAGACTGCTTTGTGTTTAAGAAGTTTCTGATTGATGAATGCATTCTCCTAGTTTTTTTTTTTTTTTTAAACTTATTGTTTGGTCTTAAACATTTAAGTCTAAACTTCACCTTGAATTAATTTTTGTTGAGTTTGGTGTGAAGTAGGAGTGAAGGCTCATTTTTTTTTTATATAGTCAATGTTCATATTTTCATTCTATGACTATTGAAAACACTGAATTGCACTGGAGACTTTGTTGTAAATTAGTTAAAAATATAGAAGTACAAATTGTTTCTCTCTCTCTTTCTGGAATGTAGTCTGTTCCATTTGCCTGGCATTCCATCAATGCCACAGTGTTTTTAAATTGTTAATTGAACTATAATTTATATACAATGATATGCTCCCATATTTATTATACAGCTAAATGGCTTTTAATTATGTATAGTTTTAAAACCACTTATATGCATAGCTTTTCTTTTTATATCACCATCTTTCAGAGAAAGATATAGAATTTTTCTAGCTCACCAAAAGGCTTTGATGCCCCAAAGCAGTCATTACCTTCTCTCCAGTTCGCCAGTACCCTAACCTCTATTATCACAGATCAGCTTTGCCTGGGCTGGAACTTCATTAAAATGAATCACGTCGTCTGTATGCCATTGCGTGTGGCTCATTTTGATAAGTACTATGCTTTTGAGAGGCCTCTGTGCCGCTGGATGTATCAGCACTTGTTTTAAAAATTTTCAGAGAAAAATTTAATAACGTGGAGTGTCTTCAGTCCATATTAAATTAAAAACACAGATGTAAAAGGTATGTAATTTCGATAACAAACCCAACTGGGTATATGACGAGACACATGTCCTAACACCTGCTATGCCATATATATGTATGTATTTTATTGAGATGTAGTCACACCCCATGAAGCTCACCAGTGACAAATGTTCACTGCACTATTTATCAGTGATTCTCGAGTGTTTTTAATCCCCCCCAAAGAGACCCTGTGCCCATTAAATTCATTCCTCCTCACCCCTACGTCGACTACTAATCCCGCGTGTGTCTGCGATGCTTGGGCTGTGGCTAGTTCAACGAAATGGAGAAAAACGCCCTGTGGCCTTTATTCACTGCGCGTGCGCCGTGCGTTCAGGCTGCAGGGGTGTGTAGCGCACAGCCAAATTCCCTCATCTTTCAGACAAAATAATAGTCTTTGTATGTCTAGCCCCCCCTGTCTCCACTCACCTGCCCATGAAAGTGTGGATTGTTTTCACCTTTTGGCTACTGTGAATAAACTGCTGTGCAATACACTTGTTTGTGGGTGTGGGGAGAGACGGATGGCTGGATGGAAAGCAAAGGAACCAACAGTGAGGCGAGCAGGTCCCGTGCCGCGGAGGCTGTACGACGGCTCTCTCATGCTCACTGCCGCTTCCTATTCCAGCAAGTTTTCGTGTTGGCATCGCTAATTCTACAATAAGTGCAGCTCTGATGTGGATTGGCGTTGTGGGAATATGTACAGCAAGTCGGGGAGAATTCTTGTCTTCGAAAGTTTGAGTTTTCTGGTATGCGAAAGCCAAAAGTATGCCCATTTATTTAAGTCTTCCTTAACTTTTAGCAATGTTTCATAGATTTCAGTGCCAACTTCTTCTTCTCTGAGTAGCTATTAGTTTTTCTCTGGCAATGTGCCATACTTCTCTCATGTTTCGCTTTGCGTGGTGTGACTATGATTTCCCAGAACACGATTTTCTTGGAGTTTATCTTGTTTTACTTTCCCTGAGCTTTTGGCTACGTAGGTCTCTGTCTATGGCCCACTTGGGTGAGCTGTAGGCGGTGTTGCTACACACACTTCTCCTGTCCCTCTGGGACTCGGACAGCATGGATGTTACCACTTTCCATCTTGTCCCAGTCTCTGAAGTGCTGATCGATGCTCAAAGCCATTTCATTCTGTCATCCACACTGAGTGCCCCTAGGGATTCACCTTCAGCGTTCCTAACTTCCCTGCTACCTTCATTCTTCCTTGAGCTCATCCTGTGAGGCTTCTTTAAATGATTTTTTGGTTATTGTGTTCTTAAGTTCTATAGTTTTATTTAGCTATTTTTTAAATAGCCTCTCATTATTTTTCTCAGAGTCAAGATTTTCACTTGTTTCCAGACGTTTCGCCCTTACTTCTTGGTATCGACATCTGCTCTTTCTCTTCCCATGAGAATTGAGACTTTTCCTGTTCTTTACATTCCAGGTTTGTTGGTTGGTTTGTTTTTGCAGAGGGGAGCAGCGGGAGACAGGAGAGGTCTGCTGTGCCACATGTGGTCACTCCCGGCAGGGCATCGACCTCAGTTGGTTGCGCTGAGCCCTAACCCTAGGCCACCAGGGAGGCCCTATACTCCGAGGACTTTTTACTGTACCTTTTGAATATATGTCATTGTTTCAATCATGTTTGGATAGGGATTAACACATAATATCTTTGTATTCTTTTTGCTTAACACATTGGGTTATGTTTTCTACACACCAAAATTCAGACAGAAATTAATTGTATATTTACTTTCATCATATTCCATTTCCAGTGGTTATTTTTGCTTCCTGGATTATAAGTTACAATGTCTTCACTTCTCATTTCCACTAAATAAGAGAACATTGGCAGCCCCTCGCTCTTCTCGTGCACTTAGGGAGTGAGTTGCTGAGAACTACGTGCTTCGGGCTGGGCTTTCAATGAGACCCACGTGAACCCTGGCTCACCGTCTTCCTTGGAATGACCCTCCTGTGCTGTTCACCGACAGTCAGGTGTGGCTCACTTGCTCAGCTCGCAATGCCTGCGAGGCAGTGAAGGGGCACACCATCTCCCAGAGAACAGCAAGACAAAAGGCAGAGGTGACCAAGAGTCGTTTATTTAAAGGCGCCGAAGAAAACCTTTAAGATGCCCTCCCCGGTGGTGCAGAGGGTTAAAGCACAGCACTAAGAAACTAAAGCCACTTCCGCATGAGTTCCATCCCCACCTGCCCGGGGGTGATCCACATGGCGCGGCAGACCTCTCCTGACCCGCCCGCTGCTCCCCTCAGCAGTGTACTTCGTCGATCTGCCTGTTCTGCTCCCCGCTCTGTCTCTGGTGAAGCCTCTCGCCGCCCCTGAGCCTCTGGCCTGTACCGCAGTTCTGTATGCACAAATAAAGAAATCTTAAAAAAAAGTAGTAAATCTAAACTGGAAGTTATAAAAAAAAAAAAAGGAAAACCTTTAAGAAACGCAGAGTCCAGACACGATCATCCGCTCATCTGCTACACCGTGCAGCTGTGCGCTTTTCTGCTGTGATTTTGATACTTTCTGGCCTGAGTGTGCGCTCTGAGTTGCACCGCAAATCATGACTGCAAATTTCAGCCTCGCCAACTCCAAGTGCTGGAGTTCAGAGTTCCGCGATGTCAAAACAACTCGAAATATAAAAAGGAAAATTTTGGAAGCACAATTGAAACTTTTAAATTGCAAAGCTGTTATCAAGAAAATGGCCAAAGGAACGTGCCTGAATGAAAGATCATCTGTACCCAAACCTCTGAATAACAGCCCCACACCCAGGCTTACGAGAGAAACCTACTCTGAACAGAGAGAAAATGTCAGGAGTCGGCGGCACAGCTTTTTTCACAGGTGGGTCCTGGCGCTCCGCGGGGAAGCTACATTTCTTTCGAGGGCCCCCAGCAGAAGGGTCTTGGTGATGGTGGAGAGGAGTAAAAGGGGAAGTTTGGGGGAGATGAGTGTATCGATTCAAGGGTGGAAGGATTTTCTCAGTTTTCCCCTCTTCCTCCTCAGACAGGCCTAGTTTGAGGCAGTGACATCTCAATACCAAAGATAAGCGCTTACGTCAGACAGGCAGCACTGTAGACACTGGGCTGCTACTGGCCAATGCTTTATGGCAAAAGTATTATTGAAATATATTAAAATGGGGTAGCTCATGTTTAGACAGATTTTTTTAAATGAACGGGCAAGATTTTATTGACCTGGAAAGCCAAAGGCACCCCACGGAAAAGACGCAACATGGACAGAGGCCCGCTGGCAGCGGGCGCGTGGCAGGTTGGAGAAACCCGTCTGGCAGTTTCAGTGGGCACACAGATAAGACACAGTAGAAGAGAGGCTTCCCTCTGTTCACAACCGCCGCCCGCGAGCTTCCTGAGCTACCGACGAGGGGTGGCTATTTATCACTCATGTGATTCAGCTGGAACCTGCAACCCACTCTGGCTCCTCATATCGAGCAATGGCGGACGCCCTGGCCAATAGTTTCGGAAAGCATTTGTGTTGGGCTGGACTGCAACGGATCTACGTCATTTAATTATTAGTCTTGGAGGATTCGCCCACCTGCCTCATACTCCATTAGTATAAAGCGAGGAACTTTCTCCCGCCTCTCAGTTCTTTCAGCGTTTGACCGGACCTTGTGGCTGGCACTTAATATATAAACTCCTGACATTTTAGAACTGGGAAGAATCTACAAGTCCTCTCACTGGACTGAATACTCGGCAGGGTTCCATCGCTAGTTCCCCTGCAGGTCCTATCTTGCTGCTGAGGGTCACTTCCGGGAGGCCTCTGCCGCCAGGGTTGCTCCGCACTGGGCATTTCCTTGCGCAGAGCACAGCTCGTGTCCTGCTCGGCCCCAACAGCGCCGCCCAGCTCAGCACAGGGTCTGCGCGGCCCAGTCCCCGGTGCTGCTGTTGAATGTGTGACATTGTCCCTGAGCACAATTTAGTTTTCTCAGCTCCTCCTTTTCCTACCAGATGCTCAACTCGGCTCTTATTTAAGATTGTGCTATGCACTTTACTATCAGTGTCCATTTCTGAAGAAAATCCGCATGGCTTTTAATTACGAATATGTTAAAAATATCCAACAATCCCCTGAGCTCATCTTGCTGTGAGAAATGCTCTTACTCCTTGCAGATTGCTCCTCTCAAAGGGCGCTAAACACAGGCTAATGTGGAAAACTGCAGAAAGCGAGATTTACACAGGTTAATTCATTACCTGGCACAAAGTTATGCTCAGTTGCAAGTGAGATCCCAGCCGGATCTGTGTGACTTCCAAGCCTGTGCATTTCCTAGCATCGCTGAAAACTGCTGAGCTCAGCAATGAACTGGGCTGCTGGACGGTGGTCGGACTGTAGCTGCCCTGGCTGCTACCAGGCAGGAAGCGGGCGGCAGTGCCTTGCCCTGCTCTGTCCTTGTAGAACCGCTCTCAGGCTCTCAGGTGTGTGGCACTGTGATGCAGCCCTCAGCTGGCGGCTACCGCACAGCTCTGGCAAACGCGAGCGCTCCCTTCACTCAGCTGGGACGGAGAAGCCCGCTGGCAAAGACTAGCCTGGGCTGTGAGGGCTGAGTTAGGAGGCCACGAGGGGCAGAACTCTGGGATATCTGGGTTTGGCTCCATGGGCTGCGTTAGGGACCTTGCCCTGTGCACAGGGCACTGATTGCGGAAAGCCGCTGTCTTCCTCGTCAGGGTGCCTGCACGTCCCGCGTGGGTGCGGTGTCACCACGGTAGGGACTCGGTCCATGCCAGCCCAGTTGAATGGGCTTCTCACTAGAGAATGGAATCATTAGAAAATTGAGCCACTTCGTATTGAAGTTTAAGTTGCCAATAGAATTACGATGCAATTTTTCAACCCCTGAGACAAAAGCCCTTTGTTAAGTGATACAATATTTATGTGAATTAGTGCCAGCCTTTGGGAGGCCCCACGCCTTCCCCACTGATAATCGCTTCTAAGTGATAGCACATACTTGGCAGGGGATGTGAGCATTTGTGGGCATTCTCTCCCACTATTCACAGTTTTTAATGAAAGCTGTGGCTCTCTTGAGGGGGGAATAAAGGACGAGGGAGCACTTGGATTCCTCCTTTTGCTGGTCACATTGTGACAGTGAACAAGGCGACTTAATTCCACAGCTGGATTGATATGCAAATGCCCCGACTAATTGGCTTCCCCAGCTGTCTCCAGAGGGCGGATGTATTCTTTTATCAAGTGCTGTCTAGGGCTGCATTGAGAACATTAGAACTACTTAATTGAGTATCAATGAATCTTCATAAACTAATAAGGACGGAGCCTGGGAAGCATGATGTAGCTGTGGTGCCTCGAGAAGAGGAGAGCTCTGATTTGAATTTGTGGGAAGTGAAATTTTCTCTGGGTTGTACAAAACCCAGTTCAGGCTTCTTTGATCTGAAGTCCTTGAGAGACGCACTGGTGCCCTCTTGAACATGTCATGCGGGGAGTGTTGGCCATGAGCAAGTGTGTCCAGGACCCCACCCCTTTCCCTAGTGCAGCAAAACCCAGGGACTGTGGTGCCCAACGTCAGCCTGGGACCTGCAGCAGAGCAGCAACACTCAGCATCCCTCTGCTGTCCGTCACAGGGGAGTGCGGAGACCTGGGCAGCCAGCCAGCCGGTCACTTCTGCCCAACCGAGCTGACCTTTGGAGAGGGAGTAAACTTTGCCTTCCAGTCGCACCAAGAAGGATATGCACGCAAACCAAAGCAAGCCACCAAGCCAAACGAACAATTGGACAATGCATAAAAGTCTGCGCAGGTGAAGGAGCTGGGCTGCCCGGTTGCACCAGCGCAGCCGGCTGATCTTGCTGAATTACTGGGCTAGTCCGGGATTCCCTGAGTGGCCCCTAGGGCGGTGATCTCAGTTTGCTCCTCTTCTCTGCTTGTGCCACTAGCCATTGAAAGGCATCGTGAAGATAAAATAAAACAGTGTAGCATCATTGTAAGAAATAGATTAACGGAACAAAATGAAAAGGCAAGAAGCAGGCCTCAGCACACAGAATTTATTATGCAGTAAAGGTGTCATTCCTAATTTGGAAATAAAAGTATTTATCCCACAAATAGCACTGGGATGATTAATTAGGTATTTGGTATCAAGAGTTCCTATTGGAGATAGACCTCACAGCATGATAAACACATCCTGTGCACTTAAAGAGTTGACGCGTGATCCATTTTATAACTCGAGGGAGAAGGTGCATGTGAAGCATGGAGAGCTACCCTGACTTAAGAGTTACTGCAGAATAGTAGTTCCAGTAAGTTCTCTTTTGAGTAAACCCTAGATAAAATGTCCTTATTAAAAGAAGTAATTCCTTTATTGGATATGTTTACTCTTATGGAATATTTGCAGTGACACTTTGACATGCACTCGTAGAAACAAAAAACACAGAATCTGTGTGTTGCAGAGCAAGCATGAAAGATATTTGTAATTTAAAAAGTAAAGGAAAGTGAAAAGAAACGAAAGATGAATCTGGGAAAAATATATAGCATTTTCAGCATGAAAACAAAGGAAGAAGCTATCAAGATAAAGTTTGATTGACTTGATTATACAAAATAACTACAAATCAAAGATATTACAAAAATAGAATTAAAAGATAATTAACAGACTCAGAGCAAGATTTGCAATCCATATCTAGCAAGGATTCTGACGAGTCCAGAAGAAAAAGAACTTACTCAGCAGAAACATAGGCAACAGTGAATTCCTAATGAAGACACACAAATGCCAATAAGTATCCTTATTGGTTAAAACCAACAACACACCCCTATCAATTAAGAAAAATGCTATAATTATGATCTATCAAATTGGAGATTTTCTTTAAGTGCTGATGCCCAGTAGTGTGGGAGAGGTGTGAGCAGAAGGCATAGAAGGCCGTTGGCGATACGTGTGAAGAGCGTTAAAATGTTTCACAGACTTTGGCTGCCCAGGTTTCCCCTTGGATTGCCTGGCAGAAATCCTAATCTGCTTCAGAACGGTGTCAGAGATGGTATAAAGGTGCTACAAACAACCAGCTCAGATGGGGAATAAGCAGCTGCGCCGAGTGCCGTGTGGTTCGCTGTATCAGTGAAGACTAGTATTGGTGACGTAATCTTGCTATTGCTCTACGAATGCTACATGAAATTGTAACAACAATATTTTAGAGGTTACGGATATGAACAAAGGCTCACACGGTAGAAAGTGCAAAAACAGCAACCAGGAACCAAACTAGGAATCCAGGCACTGTCTCACTGTGGCCTTCCATGGAGGCTCTTGCTCGTCGCCTCGTCCTCTGCTATGACCTGCTGCAGGTGTGTTGCAGTTATTTCCCCTGGTGGGTGATTTGGCCTTGCGTTTGTTAATATGCATGGCAGCACATAGTCTGCAATCTGTAAGGTAGTCATATTTTCACTGCATTATGGTTTCTGGGCTTGAGTATATTACCTGAGGATAAGAAAAAATATCATTTTGTATTTTCTTTTAAAATGCCATCGTTTTACAGGTTGATATTAAACTCACCCGAATATTTTTTGCGTAATGCTTGAACTAAGGCTCTCTATTTGTATGACTGCAAATGGATAATGGTCCCCTATTTTTGAGTAACCCAGTCTTCCCCCATGATCTGAAAGCTCAACTTTACCCGCTAACGCCTTCATGGACAGATGTATACATGTGTCTGTAGGACGCTTGTTCTGTCTCATTGACTGATTTCATTATGTCTGTGTTGTTATGCTGAGATTTTAAGATCGGTTTCCATCTCTACTACATATACCCTCCTTTATAGTTCTTCTTAAAAGAACTTATTTATAATATATTAAAATCTCCCAGAAGAAATTCAGAATCAATTTGTGTGGTTCAAAAAAATTCACCGTCCATTCTTTTATTGGAATCACAGCTTTGCATTACTATGCCAACATCTGCAATTGGGCAATAGTAAGTCTTCCTTTCCAGGAACCAGTAAGTTACATTTACTCGGGTTTTCTGTGTGCTTTGATCGAAGTTGGATTCCTCTGTGCGATCCTTGTGGGTTTGCTGTTCACGTGACCTCTGCGCTGCCGAGTGGGCTGGTGCCGACAGGACTATGGCAGTGCGCTGTCAGAGCAGGAGCCAGTGTGCAGAACAGGGAGGAGGGAGCGATGGTCTCATGTCACCTGGCACATTGATACCAGCTCTGGGGCCATGACAGAGAGGGGAATGGGGTGTCTGAGTAGCGTGTAAAGCACCCTGACACGCGGACCGACTGTGATAAACTGGGAGGAGGGAAGACGCCTCTTGAGGCCTCCGCTCGTGGAATTCACTGTCAAGGGAGCAGGGCAGGGGCAGGGCGCTTGTTAGTACACAATTCTCTGCAGGTCCTCTGATATGGAAAGCTCAGGAACTTTGGGGCGAACTCAAGTCCTATCACCGGACCCTCCACTTCTCAGGAGGCCTCGCGAGGCCGCAGTCCTCACCGTGCCCTTAGCAAGGACTTTGGACCAGTCCCGAAATGTCTGTGGGCCTCACCTCTCCCAAACGCTAAATCGACAGCACCTGAGTCCTGCCCTGTTTCCCTACAGGGGCGCTGGCAGTTTAAAGCAAGCATCGCTCTCTCGGAGGCAACGGAAGCTGCGAGGAAGAAGGCAACATGGCCGCAGTGACAAGGGGTGTCTGGAGCCCTGAGGAAATCGCCCTGTAGGTGGCTGGCGCAGAGGATGGCAGGCGCGCTGTTGGAAGTCACGGAGGAGAGGCGACCGGATGGCACAGCTGCGTTGGAGCCAGCAGAAGTCTCTGGAAGAGGTAAGAGCAGGAAACACCCAAGAACAGCTAGATCGGGGCGGAGTGGCAGGAGGGAGATAAAGGTGGAGAGTTGTGAGGATGAAATGTGAGTGAAAACGGAGCCTGGGACAGTCACACGCCATGTAGGGACAGATGTTCTCAGGTCTGAGGAACACGTGCTGAGGTGACAGAGGCGCTGCTGGTGGAGGGACAGCGCAGGACATGAGATGGTCTCTTGTGCCGCATACAGCTTGCCTCTGCATGGTCCTGACCACGGCCTGGGGGCGGGAAGGGCTGGGGAGGGAGAAACAGCCTTGCAGTTCCTCAGGCCAGCTGGAGACGCCTGGTTTGCGGTGTGAGACCCTGCTCGGCCAGAGACGATGGGAGGGTCTCGCTTATTAATTTGATTGTAAGTGACCTGTGAGGTGGACGAAGAGGAATTCACATCCTGGGGAGAAAGGTTTGATGGGAGCTTTGGGTGAGCTTCTCTCTGTGGGGACGGAGCCCTGGCCTGGTCAGGTTTGGTGAGGCCTCACCGTGGCGGGACAGGGAAGTCGCCTGTGCTTCTCTTCCTTGTGCCTTACTCGGCTCAGCTTCCATCTCCTCCGTGTTGTCACAGAGGCAAGGCTTCCGCACCTCAGCTGAGCGCCGCTCCACGCGGATGCGGGCTCGTCGGCGCGCGGCCTGTCCTCGGGCAGTGACGCTGTTCCAAGTCGGCTGCCATGAATAGTGCTGCTGGGGGGGGAGGGGGCAACCGGGGCCGCAAAACCAAAACAACCGGGGGCCCAAAGGGGGGTGATTGACAGGAAGGACGCCCCACCCCATTCTGAGACTTAGAGCAGATTTTTCACGAGCTGGTCTTGGCACCTTGCTCTGGAATGGTCTGGGTCACTGTCCAGAGCTAAGATGCCAGGAGCCCTCAGAGCTGGGCAGAAGGATTCTCCTTAGGGACCTCCCGGTAGGGACAGTAGGGGTGTCCACTCCAGTGTGAGACTGACCGCTGGGGGCTGCTGTTGACCTGGTTGCTCTGCCTCACTGGGCAGCGGCCTGCCATGGGCCTCCCCTCCATGCACAGCCGCCTTGCTCCGTGGCACTCACCGCGTCGACACATCTGCTCTCTGACAAAAAGGAACACGAGATAAAGCGGCAAAATCTTCAGTGTTAAAGCTGGGAGGGCACAGCGGCCATCACATCCCATCCACCATGTTTGGGGGTTGTCACGGGAAAATGACTGCAGGCCGCTGGGGAGGTATTTCAGAATGCTCAGAAGTTCGTGACATGCATGAACAGCTCTAAAAGCTAGTTGGGCAGCAGAAGCAAATTTTTTTTAAAGATTTATTTATTTGTGTATACAGAACTGGGGGACAGGCCAGCGGGGTGGTGAGAGGACTCCCCAGAGACAAAGTGGGGAGCAGAACAGGCAGATCGATGAAGTCCACTGCTGAGGGGAGCAGCCGGCGGGTCAGGAGAGGTCTGCCACGCCATGGGGTCACCTCCTGGGCCAGGGATCGAACTCCACTGAAGCGGCTGCTGCCTGCTTGCAGGGCTGCACTTTATCCCCGTTGCGCCACCAGAGAGGGCCCAAAATATTTTCTTTTCATGAGTGAGGAATGAACGTGCCTTCAGAGGAGGAGGGCACAGTCGCTGCTTCTTCCCTGGAGGTGGTGAGGCTCTGAGGCCACAGGGGCCTTGAGGGCAGGACCTTCTGGACCACTGCCTCCCACCTCCGGGCTCAGCTTGGGCTGCATGCTGCCCGATGCCTTGCCTCCTTCTGTTAGTGGGCAGATGAGGGGCGTCCTGAGGATCCCCAAACCTGGCTGCTCTAACAGGGCTCTGCCATCCGGTGCATGACGACAAACATACTCTCAGTGCATAAAGACTTCAATAAAAAGAACTTTAATATAATCAGTGTGCAACAGAAACGAGAGAAAGAATTTACTTAAAATAGTTTCTAGTCAAGCACCCAAGTCACCCCCCGCCCCTCGCCATGGGGCAAAGGCCCAGCCAAGCAGGGTCAGCCCAGAGCAGGGCAGCCGAGGCCGAAAGCCTGCCACACGCCGAAGGCGCCTTCTGGCGGGCCCCACGGGACGGGGCAGAAGGGGCCGGGCAAGGCTGGGACCCAAGGAGCAAAATCAAAACCCAAGTCAGAGCCCCGGCGCCCTCGGCGGCAGCTGTCCTCCCTCGCTCCTCACCCGGCTCTCCCGAGTCTCCTTCATGTCCTCTGAGTCCCTGAGATAAGCCCAAGGTCTGGAAGCCAGCACACCTTCCTCGCTTGTCTCTGCTCCACGGGCCTCCTCTAGCCTCCTCCTCATTTCCTAGCCGCCCACCACCCAGCCAGTGGCAACCTTCCCGCGGCATTGCTGTCCCAGGTCGGTGGTTCTACTTCGATAATCATCTCTGCTTTGTCAACCAAGCACTGATGACTGGGCCGTGTACTCGGCCTTTGAGCCCTGGCCTGGGGCTGGCACTTGTGCTCCTATGTCAGGGCACAGGGGAGTGGCCCCTGCATCTGTTTCCTCTGCCTTTGACTAGCAGTATGCTCCTGGACTCTGTGTAGAGCCAGGGCAGAAGTGGCATTTATGAACAGCGTCTTCACACCCAACTTAGTACCATTGTTCAGCTGTAGTATAGGGGTTCTCAGTCACTGCCTCTTAGGACTATCAGATCTGCCACGCGAACCCTCTGGAGACGCCGCATAACGTCGGTTTTAATGAGCGGGGACGTTAACGGGACATTTCAGGCCAAGCCCGTTTGATGGGCCTTTAGCTAGGAGGGCTGAGTAACTCAGGGGGTTCCATTGGGAAACTAGATTGTTTCTTCTCTCTGCACACTATCCTATTAAAGTTTTTCACACTAGAAATAAATAAGTTATTTGCATTTCCTCCTAAGAGATGAAGATGATGTAACTGAATACGTCAGCCAGCAAAGATGGCAACAACTGCTGGGTGGGCTCAGGAGGAACAGAGGTCTGCTTTGCGCACCGTTAACGTAACCACTCACCACGTACCGACTCCTGGCAATGTCTGTCGCTCATGCCATTGATATTGATGACAAGTGTCATTTGGACAAAAGATGACATGGGGCTTGCAGCAAAGATGGGGCAGTGGAGGTCGGACAGAGTGGGGCGCACCGAATAAATGCAAGTTCACAGCAACGTCAGAAAGACCCCAGTGCTCGGCTCAGTGTCACTTAGCTATTTGCAGGTGGCCCACGGGGGCTAGAACAAATCGCAAATTTAGTGGCTTCTATAACAACAGAGTCATGTTGCGGTGCTGCTGATGACACTGGGTCTGCCCAGATGATCCAGAATAATCTCCCCAGCCCAAGATCATGCCATTGACATTCTTAATTCCTCTGCAGCCTTAATTCCCTTTCGCCAAGTCATGTCATTATCCTCAGCTTCCAGGGACAAGAGGTGGACCTCTGTGGGGGCCATCTTGTCGACCCCACTGGAGATGAAAAGGCATGTGGCTGTACTTCAGCACTCAAGCGCCACGTCAGAACCAATGGTCGCTGACTGTCGAGGAGGGCGCGGCAGCAGAGGCCAGCGCATGTGACCCCCGTAGACCTCGTGTGATCTTTGTCCTGACATTCAGCCACAACCGCGTTTCAGTGCTTACCGCTCTAAGCCCGTGAAGGGTACTGGAGAGCCTCTTGGAGAGCGAAAGCTAACCCCGGCAACATTCTGTCTGTTAGTGTCACAGCCCACATTCTACACGGATCTCAGGTGCAACCTAGATGTGGTTTCGCCGTCACTAGCCGTATAATACTGGACGAGAAGTATCCTGTTGGGCCTCCGCTTCTCTTCTCTGTCAAACACGGTCTTTGTGTGAGGTGAATCTGAAAGTCTCAGCAGTTCTCGCTCGTGGAGGCCCAGGGCTATGATTTTTCCTCGTTTTCAGCTTCGCAGAAAGGACAGTGTTCCCATATGAGAACAAGACATGCTCCATAGAGACACGCTTGTGGCGGGCGCCCACCCCTGCCGTGAAGTGAGCCATTTCCTCCTGTCCAAGGCCTCTCAGAGCAAAATGAATGTGAGCATTTAAGTCATAAAGACTCAGAGCAGCTCAATTCTGTGCCTCTGCCTCTCTGCTGTCAAGTGAGAGATAATTCCTAGCATGGAGGAGGAAAGAGTCAAGCAGTTTAGGTTAAGATTTAAAAGGAGAAATCTGTTATTCAAATTATTAGAATTCAAGAATCTTTCATGGGCCAGAAATGGGGCCAGGTGAAGATCTGCTGAAGCCCTGGTCATCTAGATGGCTCCCACTAACACCTGAACTAGCCATCCACTTTGTAGAACAGGGTCGCGACAAAAAAGGAAGAACAGTCTGACTTGCGTGTCACAACATCAAGCACCTCCCAGTGATGAGAATGGACGATGCGCAACTCACAGTGGACAGGGGCGCTCAGGAAGGCCACAGGCCACAGGCGGGCACTCTCGACTGTGTTACCCAGGGCAGCCCCAGACTACGGCCAGTCCACGAGCCAGGGCAGCCTACCTGGGCAGCACCCAGAAGCCTCCCCGGGAAGCGATGGCGGGGCCCGGTGCCACCAGAGGCTCTGGGAGAAAGGCCAGCCACTGTCTCCCTCTCCCAAGCACACACCCGCACTCACACACCTTGATGTTAGCCGCTATGCCTGAGCAGCTCCCTCCGCTACGGGACCACAGAGAAAGTCCTGAGGACTTCGGTGCTTGCAGAATGGAAGGAAAGAGCAATCTGGAGGTCAGCACAGGGCTGCAGCACAGGTCCCTGGAAGCTCACAGGAGAACTGAGCACTCGTCCACCACACTGGCAGCTGCCAAAGCCTGGCCCGGCTGCAGGGCCCGGTGTCTTGGTCTGCCATGAGCCTCCAGCAAGACATACAAGGAACCTCCCAGCCGGGTGCTTGGGGACACAGACTGAGCCAGCACCAGGCACGTGCAAGCTCCAGCCCCGGTCTTTCTCTTTTCTTCAGTTCATGTCTGAGTTACTTCTGCTGCTCCTTAGCATTCGTCTGTGGAAAATGCCCAGCTTCCCCCAAATGACTGCCAAGGGCGGACAGGAAGAGAAATCATTCGACCACTGAGGGGCTGGTAACACCAGCTCCCTCGTCACAGTGCAGTGGGTCAGAGACTGGTGGTGACTCAGAGGGCAACAGAGGGGTTTTGTCCATGACAGGCGAAGTGTGGGCGGAAAGGCGTGCGAGTCAATCTGGCGAGAGCCCTGGGGCCAGGCCCAGAAGCAGGGCCGTGCTTTGCCCAAGTCTCCATGTGCAGTTAGCTGGCAATGGGACGCCTTCAGTAGTCACCCTGGGGAAGGGGCTGTGGTGGCCGGGGCCGGTCCGAGAATGGGGACACGCAGGCCAGCGAGGAGGTCAACGTGCAGGCCGGCCGCGAGTGTCTTCCCCAGGGCGGCAAGACTCCGCTTATTCAAAGACACCCCACCGCCCCTTGAGAATTCTTTGTAAATCCACTTGGGAAGCGGCACTGGAGTGTAGCTTTCAAGTTTAGAAAAAGAATCTGCTCGGACCGACAGCTCCAATTTGGAGGCATGTTTACCTAAAGCAAACAGGAAATACCTGACCAAGATGTGGGTCCACCATTTGCCTTTATAGGACATAAGTGATCGGAAGCACAGAACAAAATAAGGCCCCCTCAGCCGTGCTGACGGGGCACCGCGGCCTCAGCGCTCTCCCCAGCTCACAGCTCTTAAAGAATTCCAGAGTCTATTATCAGCACGGTCTAGGGGCTGATGAAAAACAATCTTCTTGTAGAGCAACAAAGGGCAGAGTTTGAAAGCAGGGCCAGCGACTGCAAGAGGAAACAGTCGGCGCAGTGAGAGGCGAGCTTCCCTACAGGCCTGCAGTTGTTTTTCAAATCCCGTAGTTGCTCCACAACCTCTAACGGCTGTGCTGTCAACGCCCGGCGTGGGCAGCGCTTCGCCAGATGCGCCATGTGTGCCTAGCGGGCCCGAATATCCAAGCCATGGAGTCCAAGTTGGCAAAACTGTTAGCACGCCGCAGCTGTCGCAGGGGGTGGAGAGAGGACGAGAGCGGGGAACCAGGGTTCAGACAGCCCCCTGACAGTGCTGGACAGGGCGCTGAGAAGGCTATTTCATGAGGCGACACAGCAATGCCAGCTGGGCAAGTGGCAGGGAGAGAGAAAACCCGTGGCCGCCTGTGACGCTGCTGGACGTCGCGGCCTGGAGCAGGTCACCGCGAGCTCCTGCACGCTGACTGTGGCCATTCTCCTGTCCTTGTCTGACAGTCTGGGCGCAGACACGGGCGCTAGGGAACTTGCTGCGGTTTCGGTAACTGTGCACGCCTCCATTTGCCCCTCTCACAGTGAGGGGCTGGGTCCAACCCATGGTTTCAAGCTGCCGGTGCCAGTGGCATGCCTGGTGTTCTTTGGGTCACTTATCAAACTGACTAGCCATGGTATAGGACAAAGCAAATGGGAGGGCAATGTCAAGGCTTTGTGTATATGTCACAGGCACTTCACAACTGCTTGCTGGACGAGGGCATAGAAGCTGGTGCTAACCTGGAGTTCTGGAACAGCTTGGCTCCCTTTGCAGTCTCCTTTCCATTTGAGACACCACCATCATCTTGAGGGACCTTGGCCTCTGTGAAGACTCATTCACCCAGCAGCCCAGCCTCAGACCCCTATGTCCAGTCCATCGGGCGCCCGACCATCACCATGATGATTCTGGAAGTCGCTAGCGCTTACATTTGCTCCACCTTCCAAATCATAAGTTCATAGTGCTCCCTGTCGGACCACCTCACTTCCCAGCTTGCCAACGCACTTACGCCTGCTCTGTCTGCTGTTCGGCTCTCTCAGTGCTGCAGCCAATGACCTCCCCATCTCTGTTCCCCTGCCGCCGTCGCTCCTTCTTTCCCAAGTTTGACCCCCAAAGCTCCCCCGCCTGTACTGGCTCCCTGCCTTAGGGAATCCCTGCCTGCAGCAGCGGGCTCCCCGGACCCTTGGCGCCTGACCCCCATGGCTTCTCCTAAGGGCACCCTCTGACCCTAGGTAGTGCACACGGGGTTGACCAGAGGCTCCGGAGTCCTGGGTATTACCCTTACCGGATTGCACCAACCTTCTTGGTTGGGCCTTCGCTCTAGGAGGGAGGACTGGTGAGGCGACGCCTCCTGCTGAATAGTGTGGCATTTCACTAGGCAGCACTGAGCAGCCTAGAGGCGCTGGTGCGGCCCCTGTGATGGACAGAGGGGGAGCTCAAGGATGTGGGACCCTCATGTGACTGTGATGGACAGAGGGGGAGCTCTAGGATGTGGGGCCTCATGTGACTGTGATGGACAGAGGGGGAGCTCTAGGATGTGGGCACTCGTGTGACGGTGATGATGTGGGCCCCTCATGCGACTGTGCCTGTTTCCTCTGAGGCATTTGACGCCATCTCTCTGGACCACCAACAGAAGTTTCCAGGTCATATGCTCTGGGGGAGGCTCACGCCTGTAGTCATCATCAAGGCAGGCAGGAAGACTGTTGGGAGAGGCCACCAGAAGCCATGTCCACCTGGCCCAGTGGGTGATGGTGGTGGCGTGCTCAGCAGCCAGGCTTCCATTTCTGGAAATTTTTGACGTCTTTGCTATACTTCAACTGAACTGGAAGCAATTAGAGTTCGCCAAGCACCGGGAGCTTGTGTCTTGCCCAGAGTGCCATTCAACAAATGCTCACTGCAGTGACCTGGCCAGCCCTCCCTGCAGGCCCACACCCTCACTCTGTGTGGAGGGAACAGAGGTGTCTCAAGGGATGCTGGCTGGCTCCACGGTGAAAGAGCCGTCACCATCCGTACTTCAAAAAATGAGCAAAGAATGTGAACGGAAATGCACCTGTAGTAATACACACGTATTGTGTTCAACTTAACCGCTGTCGGAGAAGCCCTGGCCGCAGAGAGTTCACAGCACCCGGCTGTCTGTGGCAGCGCCGGAGGTGTGTGAATCCGCAGAGGAGGCCAGAGCCTCGTTTACAAACTTGCACCCACTTAAGAAACAATTAAAACGTCTGTTCGTGCATTAAAGGAATATTACACAGGCGTTAAAAATCACGACGCAAGTTTGCACTGAGCGACATAGACTGCCTGTGGCCTAGCGTTGGTCAGAAAGTCAGGCCTCAAAGCAATATACCACAACAATCTCTTTCGTGAAAGAAGTTCCTTTCCATGTGATAAAAGCCGCACTCATGTGGCACTTCAGCCTGGTCTTTCCAAGGTATGATTACCTGTGAGTTTCACTGTCCTCTTTATGGTTTTTGGATTGTTTACAATTTTTAAAATAATGACATTTACTCCAGTTTGCTTATTTCACATTCTCACTGTGCTGGCGTATGCCCGCCGCTGTTCTGAAGACCTTACTAATATGGATTCCTTCTCCCAGACCAGCAAAGTGTAGGGAGCGGAGTGGAGCGGCCGGCGCCGACGCAGGCGTCCGAGTGTCCTAGAAGAAAGCGCTGCGTTCTGCCTCACAGCTATCTCCTCTTAATGCCACAAGGTCAGCAGGTCATGGGAGCCCCATGCCTTCGCTTTTCTCGCATTCCCCGTAAGGACAGCACAGCTAATTAGGCAGTAAGGATTAGCCCAAGAGGGCTTAAGCCCAGGAGCACGCTGCGGCCCCGACCGGGGCCTTCTGCGGCTAACACCGGCTCTGGTTCTGCACTCCAGGGCATTGGGGGGCGGGTGACTATGGCCAAGTGGCTGAGTTTTCTGGAATTCCAGTTTCCTCATCTGGCAGGTGTGTGTGTGTGTGGGAATTCTCATATCATTAAATAATCTCCTACATCTGAGCTCCTGTACTTTCCTACTTTCCCTCTTTTTTTCTTTTTTTTTTAGGATTTATTTTATTTATTCATATAGAACCGGGGTACAGACCAGAGGTGCAGGGGTGGGGACAGGATTCAGCAGAGACAGAGTGGGGAGCAGAACAAGCAGATCGACAAAGTCCACTGCTGAGGGGAGCCATGGGTGAGACAGGAGAGGTCTGCTGTGCCCTGTGGGTCACCTCCCGGGCGGGGATGGAACTCGCACTGAGGTGGCTGCAGCCAGCTTGCAGTGCTGCATCCTACCCCGTTGCGCCACCAGGGAAGGCCCACTTTCCCTCCTTTTAAACCAGATTTGCATTGAGGTCATGGGTTTATCACATTGCATTTCCAGGGTGCGTCGTTATACACGTGCACATCTACATCCATAAACACTGCATCACGGTCACTACCTAAAGTCTAGTTTCCATCCACCACAGTGCAAAAGACTCCCTTTCACCCCTTTCACCCACCCCTGGGCCCCGTCCCTTCTGGAAACTACCATTCGTTCTCTACAGAAGATCATAGTGTTCTGTTTGTTTATTCCCTTTAGTTTGTTACGCTCCACAGATGAATGAACTCACACAGCGTTTGCCTTCGCTGCCTGCCTGTCACTTAGTGTCACCCCTCGAGGCCCCTCCATCTTGTTGTGAATAGCACCTCTCATCTGCTCGTGGCCGAACAGTTGTCTATCATGTCGCCACCTCGTCCTTGCCCACGCCTGTCTGTGGGCACTTGGCCGTCCTGCACATGGCACGTAGCTTTTTGAATTAATGTTGGTTTTGTATTCTAAATACCTAAAGTCGAATTGCAGGATCACCTGGTGGTTTTGCCTTCAGTGTTTGGATCAGCCGCTGTATTGGTTCCCATCGTGGCCGTTCCCAGCTACATTGCTATACATGCACGAGGTTGCCTGCCCTCCACAACCTTGTCAACATTTGCTATTTCTCGACTTTTTCATAGTGGCCATTCTCGTAGGAGTGAGACTTCCATTGCGGCTTTGATTGGTGCTCTGATGACAAGCGATGGAGTATATCTTTTCAAGCATCTGTTGACCATTTATCGATATTTCTTCTTTGCTGAAATGTCTGTTTGGGTTTCCTGCCCATATTTTTATTGCATTGGTTTGTTGTTAAGTTGTGTACGCTGTTTACATATGTTGGCTATGAAACTGCTTGTCTGATATATATAGGATTTGCTGATTGCCGCGGACCAGCGCAGCAGGAGCAGGAGACAAGTTTCAGGGATGGCCATTTTGGCGCAAGGTGGACAAGGATGAGGTTGAGTGACAGACACGACTTCTAGGAGTGCATATCTGAATGTCATTTATTTTTAAGGGTGCAGAGCATTTATACAGTTTTTCTTGGCAAGCAAATAGAGGGGTACAATGATTTTTTTCAATAGAGGCATGACAGGTAATACATTAATTTCTTTTTGTTTCTGTGATGTCACCAGGGGTCCGAATCCAACTTGGGGCCCCAGGAAACCACCATGTATTTAAGGTTCAGTGCTGCTAAACAAATGCCCTATCTATCCCTTATGCCTTTCTAATCCTTTTAATTACTCTTTCCATTCATTTCACAAACCACCCGGTATATAGGATTTAATTGTATAATAATATTAAAGATTGTAAGGAAGTTTCTCAGAAGTAAATCAGTATCGAGAATAGAGGAAGCTACATTCCTATCAAGAGTATCATTAGGAACGAGGCACAGTATCCATAGCATTTCTTTGTTGTGCATCAACAGAATCAGAAAACAAATCAAAAAGTTACAGCGACATTCGAGAATCAGCCATTCTTCTGTTCCTGGAGGGCCACGTATTCCTCCCGTATGCCTGGTACCTTGACCATGCCAAGCTCTAAGGATTTCTCACTTAGGCGCCGCGGGAGGGGACATGGCATTTGATATCTTCTCTCATTCAGTGAGTATTCTTTTTCTTTTTTCTTGATTTTTATTTTTTGGTGTGCAGAAACTTTTCAGTTTGATGTAGTAGTCCCATTTGTTTATTTTTGCCCTGTTTCCCTTGTTGGAAATGAGTCTGCAGAGATGTCACTGACGTCGGTGTTATACAACTCTCACTTAAGATTTTATTTATTTATTTTATGGTTTCAGGACTTATACTCAAGTCTCTATTGTAAGTTAATTTTGGTGTATGGTTTGAGACAGTCTTCTTGTTTCACTCTTGTACTTGTCTGGTTTTCTCAATACCATTTATTGAAGACATCCTCCTTTGCCATGGTGAGCTTTTGGCTCTCTTGTTTATAAATTAGTTGTTCATGCATGTGTGTGTTTCGTTCTGAAGTCTCAGTTCTGTGACGTTGGTCTGTGAGTGTTTTCATTCTACTCTGATGCTATTTGGATTATTATAGCTTTATAGAACAGCTTGAAGTTAGGGAACACAAGACCTCATTCTTGTTTCATCAGGATTTCCTGGTCATTTAGTGTCTTTCATGATTCCATGCAAATTTTAAGGTGGTTCTATCTCTGTGAAAATACCATTGGAGTTTTGGTAGAGATTTCATCAAATCTGCAGATTGCATAAGTAAAATGGCCATTTAAAAATGCTCTTTCAATCCACGAGCACACATTTTTTCCATTTCTTAGTGTCTTCTTAAGTTTTCTCCAACAATGTCTCGTAGTTTTCAGTGTACAGGTCTTTTACCTTCTTGGTTAAATGTATCCCTAGTGCTTTATTCTTTTGGGTGTAATTGTAAATAGAATTGTTTTCTTAAGTTCTCTTGCTGATAGTTTGTTGTTTGCATAGAGGAACACAGCAGACTTGTAAATTGAGTTTGCCACCCACATCTTAATATTATTTCTTATTTCTACTATTTTTTTATAACATGAAGGTTTTATATGTATAATATCATATCATTCACCTGTGGTGACAGTTTCCTTCCTCCTTTCCAATTTGGATACCTTTTATTTCTTTTTCTTGCTAAATTGCTCTGACTAGGACTCTCAACACTTTGTTGAGAGTCAGTGGTGAGAATGGGCGGCCTCAGTGTTCACTTAATAAATGCCAGAAACATATAGGCAGGAGCTAAACCCACATCTCGTTGCTGCCTCCTTCTGGAGCTGGCACCTGCCACATCTTCCTGGCACAGCTGGAAAACCACACACTCGCTGTGGCAATACTTACGCCCCATTGTCCCCAGAGAAACTGCGGCTGCTCCTGATCTCTCTTCTTGGCGCCTGGAGATGCAGAGTGTCGTGTCTTTTGCCCTGTGCCTTCATGAAAAAGGCTGGTGTCCTGTGGCCCAGAGGCCTCTTTTCAAGGGAACAAGAGCAGCATCACCGCTCGAGGCTGTATTCCTTAAGCACACTCTCCAAGAGCCTCCTGGCTTGTTCCTGAAGTTCTCTAGGGAGTGCCCTGGGTGCACCAGAGCAGCCCAAGGCATGTAGCATTTATTAAGTGAACACTGAGGCCGCCCATTCTCACCACTGACACTCAACAAAGTGTTGAGAGTCCTAGTCAGAGCAATTTAGCCCCATACACTCTGCCTCACACTTCTGTCACAGATGTGACCGAAGACTTTTGTGGACACTCAAATGCAAATGTCCCCGACAGGGCGGCTTTCCTGGACAGCTCTCCTTGGGGACTCCAAAGTTAGAAGCTGCTTCCATTTCAGGATCTGCCATCTTCTTTGTGCCTGTGGGGAAGAAAAACAGAAGGGCAGGGAAAAATGTGGAGTGTAACATACTCAATAAATTGCCACCTTAACCTGGAAGCTACAGCTCTCCCAGCTGTCTGTCACCTTCCTGGGACGGTCTGCCCCTAACGGACAAGTCTCTATTTTCCTTATCATCAAACCAGCCTTGAAGCCTCAAGGTCAAGTGCGGTTGGACTGCTCTGTCTTGTTTCCTAGAGTGATGGGCATTGGCCAGTCCCACTTTCCTGCCGTCTCTCCTCTCCACGAGGGATGTCGTGACCGTTGCCAGTCGCCTGAAGTGATATGTTTAGAAAGCCTGATTCAGTCCACCGTGCAAGGGCTTCACAGACTAGGCGGTCTCTCTCCCCTTTACTGTAACAAAGCGCAGGCCCACGTTTCTTTCAGCAGAACCTGAGAATGACCCCCTGTATGCCTACATTCGAGTTTTGGGCAAGTGTTTACTGAGCACCTATTTTGTGCTGGCCTTGGGATTTTGCTCGTAGTTCCCTTCCTCCTTCAAATGCCCTTCGTGCCATCCCACATTTCCACTCAATCAGCTGAAGGAGCCAGCCCAGCTGCCAGCCTCCCAAGCAGAGGTCCTTTCTGATCCCCAGCGGGACTCCACTTACCCCTCCTGAGGGCGCCCTGGCACGCTGCACTGCCCCCCAGCGGTGGCCCTCTGCCTCTGACAGGTGTGTCCGCGCCTGCCCACCCCTGGATCAGAAGCTGTCAAGGGGTGGGGTTCGGTGTCCGATTCCCTTGGTGGTCTCTAGCTGGATCTCCCTGGACACCCGGCAGCGAATGCTCCGTGGAGGAGAGAAAGCAAGGACGAGGCTGGGCCCTGGGTTCCCGCCTCTGCCACTTGGGAGCCTCCGGGGAGAGGGGCAACCCGCGACGGGCGTGCTGACAGCGAGGGCTGCTGAGCCTCTAGGAAAGCCACGGAGCTGGCCCCAAGCCGAGCACATGGTCTGGGACCGGGGACAGGGGGCCCGCGGGTCCTGTGCTGCCCCTTCTGCCACCCACAACCTCGTGGTGATTTCAGAACTCCGAACCCTGGGCACGTGAAAGGGCGGGCCGTGGGCCAGTGTCCTCCGAAGTCACAGGCGAGTCTGCGCGCCGTCTCTCCAGGCTTTCCCCAAGGTGATGAACGTGATTTTGAAAGCGTTCGTGGGTTGAGAAGGGGTTATGTTAAGTCGTGTGCAAAGCTCGCAGCGGGGCGGCCTCCTTTGCAGCAACGCGGGGGTCAGGGAGGGTTCCTCGCCTGGATTAATCTGCCTCGTTTGTATATGTAGCTTCTCCTCCGTCCCCTTCACTCCTCAGGATGTTCGGCATACTGCAGGAAAAGGAGAAGGATGCTTTTTAATCCTCTAATTAAATGTCACACCATTACCCAGGCAGCCACGCGACTCTGTCCTCAGCAGTCTGTCAGGGATGCTATTCGTCAACCTTTCCTTCTAGGCAGAAGTGTGATTACCTCTTGGAACAGTGTCAACAGTTTCTAACCACAGAAAGTTCATCTAGTTTGCTAATCCTCAGGAAGGGATGTGTTACTGGAAGCATGATGGATGGAAAAGGAACTCTATGCTCTTTGTCTTTTGGTTGTGAATAAGCAATCAGAACCGGAACGCTGAACTTTCTCTCTTCTTTCTGAGCCGCAGGGTCACGAATTGTATTAATTAGGTCATCGTGAGCCCCCTCCCATAATGCTCTGTCATCCCCAGCTGTGAAGGTCTTCATTTATTTTTAAATACGCAATAGACACCTGTGAAGTTGCCACCCAGCCCACGCTCGCCAAGAGCCACGGAGAACGTGCATCTGTGTGTCCCCTCCCCCACCGACGAAACTCTCCCTGAATTTTCTCTTTATCATCCTCTTGCTTTTTAAGTATTGTCTAAGTTCTCACAAATGTAAACCTAAGCAACATATTGTTGCATTTGGCTTATTGTTTTCCCATAATTAATATCAAATAGCGTCCTGGGACTTGCTTTTATTACTCAGCTTGATGCTGTATCCATCTGCATTGTTTTCAGAAACCCAGGCTAATTTTTTTCACTGTCATTCTATATTTCAATATATGGACAATCATTTTTCTTTTCTTTTGTCACAGAGAAGCTGGATTGTTTCCAGAGTTTTTGCTTGTTTTTTTTTTTTTAAACTTGTATAAACAGCTGCTATGAATATTTATACACCTCATATGCACATGGGAAGGATTTCTCCTCTGAGTCTTAGGCATACAAATGCGCACTTCATCAGTAAATATTAAATTGTTTTCTGACCGGTAGACTTATGTATACCAGCAATTTATGAGAAGTGCAGTTGCTGTTAATGTCGCTGTAGTCAAATGCGACCATCTTTGCTTTCATGGTTAGGACCTTTTTTTGAGTTTTGTTTTTGGCATTCCAGTAGCAAATTCATCTGCAGTTTATTTTTCTGTATGGTGTGAGGCAGAGACCATTTCCCCCCCATATGGATAACTAATGTTTTTCAGTTCCAATATTGAATAATCTTGAATACCTTCATATGGATTTGTTTGAATTTGTTCTTTCTTTTCTTGAGTCTCCTAATAAAAGATCCTAAGATGGTGCACTTTGTCCTAAGTATGCTAAAGAAAGAGATTTGCCGCACCAAGGTAGGTCGAAGGGGAAGAAGCATGGGCAGTGGTGACGGTAAGATTCTATGATCTCAGCCACTTTTCTGTGTGCTGGCAAAACCGGGGCTGCTTTAGAAGTCGACTAGTCAGTCCTAGGTTCAAATCCCAGCTCCGTTACTTGTAAGCTGTTACCCTTCAGTGCCAGTTACTTAACCACTGTGACTTTAGGGGTTTCTTTGTTTGAAAACTAACAGTAAGCATCTCCACACCTGAAAGTCCATTCTGAGAATTAAATGGCATGACACATGTGAAGGGCCCGGCTAAGCGTGCTCAGTTGGCCTCAGTAAGGTAGGGCTCGAGGTTTTTAGCCAGCTTGCCGCTCTCTGCCACTTCCAGTCCTGTTTGCAAGTGTGGTCCTGGCGGTGTGTCGGTCTCTACTTACATCCTCTCTGCCCCGGACACCTGCATGTGCCCATAGCTTCCACATGTAGCACCTGAGCGGGAGTCATCAGGCCATAGCGACTGGGGCTTGATGGGTAGAATGTCAGCGGGCGGCTGCAGCTGCCAGGGTCATCGGTCTGGAACCCTTCAGGTTTGGCCGAGCTGTCGTTGATTTTTTTATCTTTACTCAGGTTTTCTGAGTCAGACACACTTCTGAAGGGAGGATGGTCTGTCAACACTGCCCCCCCTCCTCAGCCTATGGCCTGACTTTTCACACTTCCTGGTGCGAAGAAACATTCTTCCGCCCTTCCATCTTCTATCTTAGTTTCCCTCTTCTTCCCACTTCGAAGGTACCTGACAACTGCATTTTCTCCTTTTCCTGCTGCAAGCTTTTCTGTTTTGTTCTTTGCATCCTGAAAATTAAAATACTGTTTTTTAACTTTTTACGTCCTTTATGGTCTTCAAGACCCGAACTGTGAACCTCTAGTTTCTGTGTGGCCCATTTTCTTCACGTCCTGCGTGGGGCCCTGGGGATTGCTTTCTAAGTTCTTGTGGGAAAGCACTGGTTTAACACCCCAGCAGCCCCGGAGTTTCCCCAGGGAGCCAGGAGACGGTCTGAACAGCTCCCCTGGGGGCCTGTTTGAAGGGAAAAGTTCTTCCCCAGAGCCCACCAGTGATTCAGGGAATGAGATCATAACATTTCGCACATTTTTCCAGTGCTACTTTAGAACCGTTTGCTAATTGTACACATAGTGTATAGATCATGTTTTTTCCACTTTAAACCAACTATTTTAGTTTTTATTTTGGGTTGTATCTTTTTTTATTGCTCTACATTGGTTGATATCACTGTATGTGATTTAGGGGACAAGTTTGCACCTCTTGAGATGTATGTCCCCCACCACGGTCCACCCCCACGCCGGCAGGGCACCTCAGACCCCACCACGGTCCACGGCCCATGCCTGAGCACGTAGCTCGCCGCTGACCAGCCACCCTCTCTGGGAGCCAAGGTTGTGCTGTCAGACTTCTAGAGTTTGTTTTGGTCCAGTCAGTCTGTCCCTTTCGCTTGTTCCTGTCTATCGCACACAGGATTGAAATCATCTGGCTTTGTCTCTCTCCCGTGGCTTACTCGACGTAGCACTGCCCGCCAGTCACATCCATGTTGCCGATGACAGGACACCATTTTTCCTTCATTGCTGAGCAGTGAAGATCTGTAGGAAATGTTACGACATTTTAAAATGCGCTTCTGACAAGAAATCCTTTCCTCCTCCTCAGGAACACTTACTGATTTTTTGTAGTGTTAGATAATGGAAAAATGCGACAGCAATATGCTAGGAGGAGATAATTTTAGAAACAGAATTTCCCTACACATAGGTCTTGATGACCACACTAATGTCAGCATTCATGGTCTTCCTCTTGTGTGCAAAGCGAATGTTCCGTTTTGCATTTTTCTGTGTGACGCCCGGTGCTTTGCTGCCAGCGTTTTAATTCAGTCTCTATTCAAAGGGCTCCGATGGTCACAACACATCATTAGTGATATTGTTTCAGGAGAAGCATGAAAGTCAAAGCCTCGGATTCCAGTTTGAGTTGTTGAGCAGCATGTACTTTGACTGTCCAGAAGCCTCATTAAACTGAGTTTTGCCAATTATGGCATGAAATGCACTTCAAATGGTAGAAAACTGAAAAGGGGACTGCTTCCGGGAAGCAAGGGACGGGCAGGGTGCAGGACTGCTCAAGGGTTAACCTGCCATGAGAGAAAGAAGAAACCCCAGAGGATAGCGAGTGAGAGAGCGGGAAACTGTGCCTCTGGAAGTCTCTCGAATCTGCCAGCCTGAAGCAACATACCTCCACTCAGCCATTTAAACAGAACAGAAACTGTTTATCAAAGGAATTGCTTTTTTCTCACACAATTAAAACAAAAGCTCCTAGAAAGACATGGCTTTCTGCAGCCCCTCGCACCTGCCCCATCCCTGAGGGTGCTAGCAGCCGAGGATGTCAGCCAGTGATGAGCGAGTGACTTGCCACATGCCGGCAGGTCAAATTTAGTGTTAAGAATAAAGGTTCTACTCAGGAAGACAGACATAAACACATACTTTATGTTTAAATGACCATGGAGAAAGAGGGTCTGCAGGCCAAGGCCTCTGTTTCCCACCTCACGGGAACTACTTTCTTCAGAGGGTTGGGGTGCTGGGGGGCCAGACATCGTTCTTGTTGCTCAATGTCAACTGCCCGGCTGCCCTGAGAAGCAGCCTCTGCACTATTTCAGACATTTTTCAAGGAAAACAAACAAGAATCTTCACATATTGTGTCACACCATACTCTGAAGCCCGGCCTATGTCATTGTCCTTTGGTCCTCTGGTGTGAGTTTCTGGGAGGTTCGGTGACTTGCTCACGAGCATTTCTTCAGTGGTGGAAGTGGAACACGAAAGTGGTTCTCATTTCAACCCCTTCTTGATAGTGGCTCATGCAGCAGACCCTTCTCCTGATCTAAGCTGCTTTCACCTGGGCTTCGAACACGAGAGAGTGGCGAAGAACGTGGAGTCAGCAGAATTAGAATCTCCGCTAAGATAACATTTACGTGGAGCCCACTTGTTAACTGTTCAGGTACCTTCTCGCCACAAAGTGCTCAAAATTTAAAACACGACATTTTCTTTGTAGGCCTTAATATTAGAGGTTGGTCACTTTTCTGGCAGTTGAAAATTTCCTCATCAATATCCAGCTCTGAAAATTGACCCATTTAGAGAGAGTCCTGGGTGCTGGCCGGGCCTTGGGGGCCTCTAAGATCCCCAGGCTGACTGAAACGCAGAGGAAAGCAAGCTGAAGGGAAGCCTGAGAGCGGGCTGGACGTTGGGGGGGGGGCACCAGAGCAAACCTTTATCATGGCCAGGGGCAACTCAACTGCCTGGCTTCGAAGCCCCTTGGCCGCCGAGTAGCTCCGAGTTTGAACGAATTGCTCACCTGTGACGCTGCTGTGTGAATGGTGTCTCTGACAGGAGACAGGGACCAGTGATTCTGTGACTCAGCGTCACAGAAGGTGCCAGGAAACACTGTGCCTGCCCCTGGTTTCGTGTCACGGCACAGTGGCCAGGGTTCCTTGGTTGGCTCCTTTCACCATAGCCCACGGGAGTGAGTCTCCTGGCTGTTTGGTTTTGGTTTTGGACTTTGTTTTACTGCACATCATTTCGCGAGGCAGACAATACAAGTGGCCATGCTTTTCCTAGTTGAAAGTGGCGAGAGCACGCTTCCCCAAGCTGTGCCCCGAGTGCTTTTCTGTGCCCTGCTCAGAGCTTGGAAGACTCTGTCCAGGGAGAGCAGTGTCCACTCAGCGCTGGCCTGATCACTAAGAGTGATGTAAACCACTCGGCGTGAACGTCTCGGCCTAGGATCACCAACTGGAGTTCTAGAACTGAAACCTGGTGTTTCCTCGCATGAAGTCAGGAAAAGGACACTTACCCGAAGCTAGAAATGGTCGAGGTCATTTCAAGTGACCATCTCCCAATGTGCTCGCTGTGCCTGGCACTGTCCTTGGCACTACAGGGAGATTTCGGAGGTGGACTCTGCTGGTCTTTCCTTTCTGTGATGGTGACTGAACCCTCTTCCTCCTCTGCTTTTCCTGCTCTCTAGTCCTCTCAGATTGTAATAAGCCTTTCACTACTTATAAGCTTGCACCCTAATTCTCTCTAGTGAATACAAACCCCCAAGGGGAAACTCAGAATTAGCAAGCAAGTAAGTGAACAAATTCACCGAGGAGCCCCTACGTGCACAGCAGCACTATTCAGAACAGCCAGTTGTGCAAACAACCACCGAGACCGACGACAGATGGCTGGATCAGGAAGTGGTGGGATGTCTGTCAATAGGCAGTGGAATAGTACGCAGCTGTAAAGAAGGTAGAATCTTGCCATTGTGCAACATTGCTGGACATGGAGTGAAGCAAACTCGGGGAGTGAGACAAAGACTGGATTATTTTGCTTAGATATGGAATATAGAGAAACAAACAAAAAAGGAATTGGCAAAACTAAGCCAAAACAAAGCCTGGAAATCTGATTTTAGAATTGAGGCTACCAGAGGGGGAGGGTGGAGGTGGTGGTGGGGAAAGGGGGAAGGGGCCCAGCCGACTGGGGAGGAGGGTTATGGGTGATTAGGTGGTGGCGGAGGTGTGGTAACATGCATGTAAGGAGGTGCGAACCTAGCACCTCTATCATATACAGCACTGTGAGCCCCCATTACCTCAATAAACATAATTTAATCACAATTTTTAAAAAGGGGAACCTACCAGTGCAGCTCAACTCAGCCCTCCATCTCCCCCTTGGGTATTCTTACTCTGTTGTCTTGGAAAATGCTCCCGCTCTGAGAGCATCTCACCAACATCTTCACCATAGCTGAGTAGGATTCTGCGGGAAAGGTCGAAGGTGACAGGATGGTCATTTGTGAGACAAGAACCACGGCTGACCTTGATCTCACCCACCCAGCATCAAAGTGGCAGGCCTCGCAGTTGACCCAACATCGTTCCATGGCTGGAAAAGTGGAATTAGGGACAAGCATGCAAGCCCCAGGTTTGAGATATTAACAGTCCCTCCTTCCCCCCAATGGGCTGAGAGGAAAAAAGTGTCCCAGAGGTGATGAAAAGTTTGACACAGCCAAGGTTTCTGTTGAAAGGAATTTATCATAACAAAGGTGTTGAAGTAAAAAGCTGCTCTCTAGGGTTTTTGATTTCCAAATAAGCATGTCTCTGGTTATTGTCAGTTATCAGCACTATGTCAGGAAGGAAAGAAAGTTTGTGCTGCAAAAAGCTGATGCCCACAGGCAGCAAGTTACCCTTCAGCTACACTTAAGCTAAAGCTCTCCCGAGAACAAACTGGAATCGATGGCGAAACGACTGGTCCATGATGACTACGTGTGAGTCAAACCTGATTTCCCCTCAGTGCGGCACACTCAGCTGTGGAGAGGGTGACCACAAGCCGTGAGGTGGCAGAAGGCCGAGGCCTGCCTTGGTTCTCTTCTCTTGTCCAACTGGAACACTGCACTTGTTTCTTTTCTCTGGAGAAGATTTTTGTCTTAGGATGGGGAAGGTGCTTTCAAATTCAACTGGTAAGTCTTTTAAAGAAAAATTTAGATTGACGATTACAGTGTAGAAAATGGATGAAGGCAAGTGAAACTTCAGCTCCCTTCGATGAAATCACTGTGTGTTTTCCAGTTTGCTAAGCCAAACTCTCATAGAATCTTGTACAGAAGTAAAAATGAAGAGAGCCAGCGAGACCCTTCGCGTCTATGAGGGACGAAACCCTTCATCAAATATTGCATCATTTTTTAAAAAGATTTATTTATCTATGCATACAGAATTGGGGTACAGGCCAGAGATGCGGAGGGTGAGAGGATTCACCAGAGATAGAGCGGGGAGCAGAACAGGCAGATCGACGAAGTCCACTGCTGAGGGGAGCAGCGGGCTGGTCAGGAGAGGTCTGACATGCCCTGTGGTCACCTCCGGGGCAGGCGGGGATCGAACTCATGCGGAAGCGGCTTCAGCTTCTTAGTGCTGTACTTTAACCCGCTGCGCCACCAGGGAGGGCCAAATATTGCATCAGTTTTAACCAAAGTCTTCTTGGTGGATCACTGGCAGCAATGGTCTTGGGTGATGTTGGCGTAGGTATTGGGAAAAGCAGATTTGATGAGGACTCCTACACCATCGCAGTGTCCGTGGCACGGGGGACCTGCCTGGTCTCCCAGCTCCCCAGTGTCTTTCTGCACTGTCGCTCATCTGTGGTGCTGTTGCTCTCTGCGGTTCCCGTCACCTCAGCAGATGTGTGATGTGGCCAGAGGATGCAGTGGGAGCGAGGAGAGGGTCTGTGGCAAATGTCTACTCCACATCCCTGTTGCTCAGCGTGACCCACCAGTGCCAGTGTGTCTCAGGGTTCTTGTGTGCTGGGTCATCTCCTTTGCCCAGACTATACATTGTTCTGGGCAACCTCTGTACTGTGTGTAATTAAGTGCGTGTGCGACCTCATAGACACAACCGGTAACTGCTGGTGACCTTCACTACCGGCCTGCACACCAGCTCGTCTCCCCCTGGGCACTGTCTGTGCTCCTCTTCTGCTAATCACCCAAGCCGGAGCCTGAAGTCATCCTGGACGCCTCTCCTTCTCCAGCAGCCGCCTCGGGCTCTCGTCGTCACCGACTGCACTTGCCTTCCTAGCATCTTCTCCAATCTGTTCACTTCTCTCCTGGACCACTACTACCTTTCGTCCAAGGCGCCCTGTCTCGCATACCCCTCTGTTCCACTCACCCCTAACGATCCGTTCTCCATGCTGCGCCCATACGCAAAGCAAAGCAGATACACAGCCGGCCCGTAAACTCCTTTTGTAAATGTGGATTGCTTCCAAGGTGGAGTATACAGTCAAGCCCAGCCTTGCTTCCGCCCCCTGGGAGAGTTCTCACTCCTGGCACAAGTCACCCTATTCTTGCAGGCCTCTGCGCTTTCGGGCCCTGTGGCCAAACTCCCGGCAGAGCCTAGTAGTAGTTGTGGTAACAGCCTCTCATGGCCTAGCTTTTTGAACCAACTGTGTCGAGTTCCCTAGTCACTCTGAACCCCATTTTTTCCATCTCTTAATTAGAGATAATAGAGACCTCCAGTGTTCAGGGATAATTGAGATAGTGCCTTTGAGACCCTTGTTATCAGCCCTTGTTTTCTCTCCTGAGTGCCCACTGAAGGCGCGGGTGGAGGGCCACCTCCATGAGGATTTGCTTGGCCAAAGCCACCACTGTCTGGCTCTTCTCTCCTTGGTTCCCATCAGTATTTTGTTCACACATAGTTTTTGCTGCTCGCCCACTCTGAGCACCCATTTGTGCCTCCGCCCCTCCCCTCGCTGCTGGCCCAGCACCCAGCACAAGCATGAAGTGAGCATTTGCTGAATGAGTGAGGCAGGCTCTTGGAATGTTCGATTTCTTTTCTAGATTTGAAGCAGAATATCACAGGGTGACCTTAGCTATGAGGAAGAAGGGATTCTCTTAGTATTCTAGTGTCCCTCAGTACTTTTATTTATGGAATAGAACTGCCCAGTTTTGGTCTAGCTCTAACTCTGACTTTTCCTCCCTCTCTGTCTTTGAAGGGAGAGTTTCCAGTTATAATCCCACCTAAATATTAAGGGCCGTCAGTGTCTGTCTATACCCCTCTGCCCTGCCAGAGACACCGTCTGGGGAAGGCAAAGCCAAAGGCTTTTACTCCAGGCCATCTTCCCTTAACTCTGTGAGCGTCAAGCGTGGGAAAGGCATACAGCGAAGGCGCCTTCTTGCGCTGGTTCTCCTGGGTGTGTCCCTCTCCTTTTCTGGGCTTCACTTCCCTCACCTATGAGATGGTCTCCGGGATCAAGTTCTCTGACAATGAGTGCCATTTTCCTGTCAGCTTGTGGAGACTGTACAGTGTCTCTACACAGATTGTCTCCCTCTGACATACGCATCATCATCCATACTTTTCAAATTGAACTGGTGGGTTGGCGTGACTTCACCAGGTGTTCAGCACCCTGACGAGAAATCCCTGATTCTCTCCTGCTGTTCATAAGGGTTTCTGTGGAGAGTGAACTGTGCAAAGTCTCTGTTGAGGGCACTTAGGAATGGGAAGCGTTTGTGGCCACGTGTGTTCCCGGGAGGGGCGTGTGGTGAAGTGCGGGGCACACTGCAGTGAGGAAGAACCCAGGGGAACTAAGGGCCAACTCCACCTGGGCGGCGGGTGGGCTTTGGGGCAGGAACTCAAGGCCTTGTTCTGCTAGACGACTGGAGGGTGATGAAAATAAAGAAAAACAGTGGGGAGAGATTGAACCCTGAGGTCCTCACCTCAACTCACAGGCAGAGCCGTGTATTTCAGAGTGGGGTGCATCAGCGCACCCGCAGTGCTTCCGCAGACGTCTTGCATCTGTAGGTTGTGTTACTGCTGCGCGTGCTCACAGTGAATCTCCCCAAACTCAAGCAGCCCCAGACTTGAGGAGCCAGTTCTGCACCCATGCACCTGTGAAGGTGTTTGACCCGGAAGGGATCTTAAGAACCGCTCACCTAACACCCCTACTTTACATACCTGGAAACTGAACTGCAGGGAGGTGAAGTGACTTGCCCAAGGTCTCACAGAGGTTAGCTGAGGAATGAAAGGAAAGCCTTGTTTCCTAACTCCTGGTCCAAGTCTTTTTTTTTTTTTTAATTGTACCTTATACCATGCATTTAAATCTGGATGCTAAAAGTGTGACAATACCTTAGAGGAAGAGAAAACCAGAAGGAAAGGTGGATCTTATGCTTCCGCTTAGAGAAAAAAAACACCTAAAATCAACATGAATATTATATTGTAGCTATTAATCGCTTTGAATAATATGAAAATATCACCACTGCTACGCCACTGGGACTCCCGGGTCTCCCTCCCCCCTCTCTGCACCCCACATGCTGACCCTACTTGCCACGGGACTACGCGGGTCTGCTAGTGATCAGAACCAGCCCTGGGTCTGGAGCAGCCTTTTCTGGGAATATAGATACAGACCTTGGCAGGAGTTCAATCAGCGCAGCTCCAAACACCCATGCCCACACCCAGGCCTGGGCAGCGTCAGTCTTCTGTCAAGCACAGACAGTTTCTGGGAACTTGGGGATGATGGTCACGGCCAACGTGGCCTTGAAGACTCACAGGCCAATCAGGTGAATTCAGTTAAACAAACGGGTGTAGTGGAATCAGATTTGCCCTTCTATCATTTTATCATTCTCCGTAATAGTTGATTGTCCAAAATGACCTCATTAAGAAAATTGTTCTATTTTTCTTCTAAAGCTGAAATTCAGACCTAGAGGAAGCCTTGGCTTCTTCCCATATTTCCTGAACTTTCACTGAAGTGCGCTTGCAGATTTGTGAGCGTCGACCTCCCTGTCGTGTGACTTTGAACACTTCAAAAGGACTGTCGCAAAGGCAGGTCAAAGTGATGGTGCGGGCCCAGGGTCGCGTGAGATGATGGTCTGACGTTGAAAGCGGGGCTCAGGCAGCAGTAATACAGAGAGTTCTTGGCCCACGCAGCGGGGTGCCGCGAGGGCCCGCTGAACAGGCTTTGAGACCGGTGCCAGGGCCCACAGGTGCAGGTGTGGGGTGGCATGTGAGAGCCCTCGCCCTGTGCCAGGCTTGGTGCTGAGGTGCAGGCGTTCAGTAGGGCGAAAGTTGGCAGAGAGGGTCTCCGGTTCTGGGGCTGTGTGGAGCTTGACCGGCCACGGGCTGCCACCGACTCAGTGAACATGTGTGGGCTTCGACAGAGCAGCAGAGAAGGACACAGAAAGGCAGCTCATGGAAGATCTTAGTTGCAATGGGAGAGAAACTAAATCATGGTCGAAGACGAGAGCCAGAAACTGAATGAACTGAAGATAATCTCACAGAATTAGCACTGGGAAAAGCAGGAATGTTCGGGGAAATGGCTGGCAGGCCATGGCTCAGAGACAGTCTTAAGTTGCTCAGTAGAAAAACCTCATTCCCCATCTCCCCCCCCCAAAAAAACCCAAAAAACCGAACGGAATCAGAAAGCTGCCTCAGCTCTTGTTGCCCTTGGGAGCCAGCTGGCAAGGTGTGAGCAAAGAGCTAATCGGAAGGACGACAATGGGAAAAGGCAAAAGAATCAGGGTGCAGGGAAGCAGTCGCCGGCCTCAGCTTCAGGAATGTGTGGGCGCATCAGCGGGAGAAGTGGCGAGGAGGGAGAGGAGGCGCCGCTCACGCAGGATTCTGCCTGCACCCAAATGGGAAACTCTCGGACCAGGGCGAGGCCTCTTCTGGAAGGCTCAGGCCATGCACAGGTGGTGGAAAGCTTGTGGCTTCTTCACCGCCCGTCATGCAGCCCGCCTCTTGCCCTTTCCACTCTCAGCTTCTTACATCTCTTCCACTTGGCGAACAACCATCTTGTGAAACTACTCAGTGCTCGCTCAAACTGGCCACCCCGAACCCTAGCTCCGAAACTCCCCCTCCTGCCATCGAACCGTTCACCCAGTTTTCGACGCAGCTGCGTTAAACGTGCCCTGCTCGCCACCCTCACTGGTGCTAAAAGCTCAAAGCTCAAGTCTACCCTTCACCATAAATGGTATATGTTTCAAATGGACATATCCCCCACCTTAATTTTTGCGCCATTTAATAGTCTTAACTCCTTCCTTATTCTTGAGACAACTCTTTCTTTGTCTCCATGAAATCATGTTCTGCTTTTCCTACATCTTCTGTCCATCTCCCTCATAAGTTGTGCTACTTCACTCAACCTACCTCGCCAGCATGCTGCAGCCTGGCGCAGACCCTTCGGCACTCGGCCATTCCTATTCCTTTCAAACTGAGGAAGACGAGCAGAGCTAAGAACTGGATGCCTGCCAAGATGCATGGCCAGGAACCAGCCCTTCCCCTCTCTGGGCTCCAGGTAAAAAAGGAACCGCAAGAAGCCATCTATTTATTCGAAAAGAGACGAATCCAGTCCAGGCAGCTGGGCCCGTGGCTAGAAACCCTCTGCACGAACTGCCTGGGCGTTCATACCCAAGTGTCTTGGCCTCTGGAGGCGCTTCCACAATCTAAATAAAATTTGAATCTAGCATTATCAAGTCAGAGGTGTGGACAAAGCAGGATTTACATGTAAGCTCAGAGGAAAAAGCATCCATATTCATTTACTTATCCATCGAATATTTATCCAGTGAATATTAACTAGAGACTTCCGAGGCAGGTGTGGCCCTGGGCTCTTCATGTTCTTTGTTTCAAATGAGGTCAATTAAATATGATGATAGATTTGCTTTTGCTTTTTTTTCTCTCAACCAGCACACAAACCTGTCCCCAGACTTTTAGGACTTTTCTTTAGAATTTTCTTCTCTTTTTTACCCCTTCTTGGATCTGGAGAGCCTCTCCTCCTCGTGAGTGAGCGCACTGACCCCAGATTCTGGGTCCAAATTGTGTGGGCTCAGGTCTTACCACCGCTTCTCATTAGCGGTGCGGCCTCAGGAGGAGCAAATGAGGTAGGAGCGGCAGGTGCCGTGAGATGTCTGGCTTGTGCTAAGTGCCGTGGACACATTCACCACGAATAGGCTTGGCCCGGCACGGTGGGAAAGAATGGGGGATTCTCACGGAGAGCTCAGCAAGTGGGAAGTGGTGCAGAGAGACGTTATCAGGCAGCTCGCCAACAAATCTGCATGGTTCCACTGTCCACTGCAAGCGGGACAGGCCTGGAGAGAGGCGCCTGATGGCTTCTGTCTGTGCCTTGCTAGGCCACTGAAGGGGAAGCCCACACATCAGAGGGCGCTTTCAGGAGGGCTTGTGTTCGGTGCGTGCAGCAGCCTCTCCAGGCGTACACGACACTGTGGAGGGTCGCTTCCTGCCTGTCCTCGCCCCCGCTCGCCTGAGACAGCTTCCCTTGGTGAGGGACCGCGCTCGCCTAGTTTGAAGGCATACAACTTTCTTTTCTTCCAGACTTTTGAGTCTTGGCAGAGTTCTCAGTGTGGTCTCTTCTTCTGGAAGCCGTTGCCCGCATGGGAAAGAGGTGAGAGCACACAGACATCACGTGACCGGGGATGGGTCCAGTTTCACACCTGCTGGCCAGTCGCCTCCACTCCACACCTCTGCTCCTCACCTGGCCCTGCAGGGCTGAGGAATGAGTGAATGAGGAAAGGGCAGTGGCGCGCGCGGAGACCCCTGCCGGGGAGCAGCAGGCGCTCCCTGTCCGTGAGCCTTGAGCCCAGCCTGTTGCCCAGGTGGGCCTCACGTTCCTCTCAGGCCCAAGGCTGCTGCTAATGGCGCCTCTGTGTTCTCCTCGAAGTCACGTGACTCCATCGCCCCGAGCCCTGGGGGAGGCTGGACGCTCTCCTGAGGGGCCGTGTGTCAGCTCCTGCTGATCCGGCCACTCCCAACCCCTAAAAGTGTCATTCCAGAGGCTCGGGACATCCACTCTCCCCTGACCTCCGCTCAGCCACGCAGCAGACCGGGGGGCTGTATGTCAGAATGCCCAGGAGCGTGTGCACAGGCGCAGATGGCCAAGCAAATTGCAGGCGCCGCTGCGTCCAGGTTTCGGTGACCTGGCCGAGAGCGGCCTCCTCGGCCCGTCTCTGGGTGGTCCATGGCACCTGGCCACCTGCTCCCCAGCTGCCGTTTAGAGCTCACTGACCTATCACACCTGAGCTTTTGGCACTGGGAGGACAGCTTCCTCACCACGCTCGTTCTAGAATAGAGCAGGATGCATTTGTCCTGAGTTATGTCTGCAGAGAAAAGGCCCCGCCACTCTTTAGGGGAAGCAGGGAAAAGAAACCTGGGTAACTCCAACAGCTGGATGTGGTTCCGTGTCACGGCTCCCGCCTCCCTGCTGGCGGGCCCTGTGGCAGAAAGCTGGGTTTTCACTACCCGCACGAAGACACTGTCCCCAGTGATAACCCAGCGGATACCTGCCCCTCACATCGATGGAGGGTTTTGTTTAAGAGTTTATTGCAAACATACCCCTCCTCCCAGTCAGGGCATCAAAGATGGTGGTTTCTTTGGGGGGTGCGGAGGAGGTTGCATCTGGGTGAAGAGCATTTCCACACTGCCCAAGGAGAGAAAGCTTGCATGTGAATGTCACTGCCCCTGAGGGGAAGGCAGGTTGGCAGAGCTGGGGGGAGACCCGATCCTGGGGACAGCGCCCACTCAGTGGTCTGCAGACGAGGCTGATTGGCTCTGCAATCAGGGCCGTTGCCCTGGCGCGTTCGAGCATCACGGCCCCATCTGTGTCCCCCGCCTGAGACGAAAGGTGGCGTGGACTGCGGAGACGGGCGCCTGGCCTGCCTGCCCGCTGCGCAGACCTAGTGGGGCTCTTGCGGGGCAGGGGGTGGCAGGTCCTGGCACAGCAGCAGCACCCCCAGCCTGCCATTAGGCTCCCCGGGGAGGCTGTGTGAAGGCTGGGGGGCCCTGCAGGCCAACAGCCACAGGGGGCTCCCAGGCCCACCCCTGGCTTGCCATCCCAGAGAGGGTGCCTCTCAGCCACCCCGAAGCTCACACAAGAGGACGCGCCTTCTGCCCTCCCCTGGAGAATGGAGCAAAGCTAACAAGGAGTGCTGCACAGTTGCCAGAGCAAGTGAAGCTAGCAGGCGGTGACTTCTAAAGGGAAAGTGCTCCCCCCTTTCTGTTTGGCATGGGAGAGGGGCCTTCAGGGTGCTGGGCAGGAGAGGGGACTTCCTTGTAGCCCTCTACCCTAACACCAGTCATGATTGCAACTGGGCGCAGCCTCAGGCCCGATGATGTGACTTGTAAGCGGGGAGCTGTTCTGGGCAGCCCACCTGGGGGCCCACCTGGGTCTGACGCACGGGCAAGAAATGCCTCAAACTCCATGGTTTCCACACGCAACCTGGCACCCAGCATGGCTGCCCGGCTGCCCCCACCAGCCCCTCACCTGCCAGCCCCGAGAGGCCGCCTTCAAAAGTGCAGCCATTCCTCAGATGGGGCCCCCAACACGCCAGGGCCCTTCCCAGCAGGTGTCCCAGCGCCGCGGCAACACCTGACGCCACAGCTGGGCGTCTGTCTCGGGGCCTTCCTCGGGCCTGCAGGCAGAGGTCGGGGCGAGGAGGACCAGGGCCTGGTCAGAGCATGGTGCTGTCAGTTGCATTCCCAAATCATCACAGACCTGAATGGCGCATGCCCAGGGCGCCCGCCCAGAGGCGCCCGTTTTCGTATGAAATCTGCGTTGGGGCGGTGTTGAGCTTGGCACAGCGTGCAGGAATCAGCTGGGTTTTCTTTCTCTTTTTTTCTTTTTTATTGTAATCGATCCGTGGGCAACCGCAGAGTAGACTTTTCCCCTTGTGTGTGGAGGATACATATTAGTGATTCCCTGGCTCAAGGGGAGGGAGTGGCCGCCCTGTCGGACCTGGAGGGGGAAAGACCCCAGACATGGCTGGGGCTGCAAGGAAGTGAACCTCGGAGATGAATGAAAGGTTTGGAGATCGTATTTCTCACGTGCTTTCCTCACAGGAGGAATTGATTAGAAGCTGAAATAATTGCGACCTGGGATTAACCATTTGCTTTTGTAGCATGGTGAGCATTTATTTTTCAGCTGTAGGGGCCTTGGTGCTTTTACGCCAAGGTTTTTCTTCACAGTACTGCTAATTCCAGGAAATGCCCCACAGTGAATGGACATGTCTGCTCATTCAGTCTCTCAGGAAAAACAAACACGGTGAACCCCGAAAGGCAGTAAACCAAATACTAGCTTGGATTAGCAGAGCCGGAGCAGAGACCGGAATTCTTAACAGAAACCGACTGGCTGCTCCCGGGGCTGGAGAGTGAAGGCTGCAGCTGCAGCTTGTTCTCGGTGGCTTGACTGCCAAAGCAGCGACAGCGGCGCCACAGGAACAGCAGCCGCAGGGAGGTTTAACCCGACGTAGCAGCGCAAGGTGGCGGTCCCAAAGCGGGGCATTCTTTGCATGCCCGGCTGGTGTGTGGGGGCAGTGGGAGAGGGAGCTCAGGGGCCCCTCCTGGGGCCAGTGGCAGCAGACCGCACAGGGAGAGCCAGGGCTGCCGGGCACGTCAGAAAGCGGCACGTACAGCTTGTCTTCCAGCCACCTTCCTGTCAGGGCAGCTGAGGTTGTACGCACGCTCCAGTACCGGAGGGGAGCTCAGGGGGAGGCGCCCAGAGTCTCAGGGTGAAGAGTATGGTTTGGTGGTCACCTTCATCTGAATAGGTGTGAACCTGTACCCCGAAATCATACACAGTGTTGCCAACGAACATTACTGCAATGAAAATAATACAATTCACTATGTATATAGAATTTGATTAAAAATAAAGACAAATATGTGGAATACGAAGAAACAAAGTAATACAAAAACAAACCCTAGAAATCTGATGGCAGAGTTGAGGCTACCAGAAGGGTGAGCCTAGCCCCTACATCAGGTATGACGGTGTCGAGCAACAGTACCTCAACAAAACATCGTTTAATTTTAAAGGCACTCAATGTTAAGTTGAAGAGAAAGTGTGGGCTCTGGGGGCGGAGCGCTCACTTCTCCCACCTGGCTGGGGCCCACCCCCACCCCCCGGCCTGTACAATTTCCCCCTCCTTCAGAGTGCTCAGCCCACTGGCCTGCGATTGTCTGTTTATGTGTCTGTCTCTCCAATTAGACCTCGGCCCTGAGAGGGCAAGGGGCAGGCTTTGTTCAAATCCCTATTCCCAGGGCCAGACATTCTGGCACACAGAAGAGCCTCAGGGAAGCGCTGCTGAAGCGAACGGGAAAGCAAAGCTTCTGAAAGAGCACTTTGGCCTTCTCTCAAAAGGGAGGCCATTCATTGGCCATTCTTTCAGACAGAGACGGGGTGGTCGGAGATAGCCGAGTGTCCTTGCACTGTCTCCTGCGCCAGCCCCTGTTGGCTCCGAGGTCCCCACATGTGTCGCCTTGTACCTGCTCACGCTCACAGACATGGCCCTCCGGCCAAGGGGACCCCCCCCCTTCACCATCCATGGGAACACGGAGAGTGCACAAGCCCAATCTGCTTGTGATGCGTAGTCAGCTCCTCACAGATGACCTGCATGTCACGGAGCAATGTCACTTTACAGTGGGAGATGATGTTGTCATCACTTCCACTCAGCTGTGGTAAATTCGAGTGTGATAAAATACAAGGGGTGTAGTGTGTCCTATGAGATGGTCTCACAAAAATCAGGTCATTCAACCTGACTTTGAATTTCTAGAAAATAGGGAAGTAGAGATGGAGACAAATGACGACAAGGAAATCATCAACAACCCTGTTTCCTTCCCAAAGTTGCCATCATCAATCCTGATTAAAAGAACATAAAAAGCCATGGCAGAAAGTGCAGTATGATTCCTGACTGGATCCTGATTTTATTAAGCAGCTAGCAAGTATAATTTGGGAACAATTTGTGGGATTTCAGGATTACTTGACAACAGGCTGATTTTCTGAAGTATGATGGCAGCACTGTGGTTAGTGAGGAGAATGTCCCTGTGCTTGGGAGATGCACACTGAAGTCAGGAGTGGGACAGACACGCCGATAACACTTTGAAATACGCTAGAGAAGTTGTAGAGCGAGTAAATGTGGAGATGTAGGCATCTGAGTACTTACACTGTCTCTGCCATCACAGCATATGCTGCCCAGCCCCAAGGTAATACACGGCGATCTCCAGGCACCAAAACAGAGAGAGCTCGAAGGCAGGGCAGTGGGACGAAGCCTGGATCATTCCGGGGAAGAAATGAGAAAAAGTGAGGTCCGTGCAAGCTTTGGATGGAGAAAATGACCCCCAAGAAAAATCAGAGCCCCCAAGTTTTATGCTTCTGGTGGATGTGAGTGAGAATTTGCACTCTGTGCGCTGGCGCAAGGCTGCCACATCAGAACAGCCCGCATGGCATTCTGGCCTCACCCTCAAGTAAAAATTGCAAACCATAAGGAAATAAACCCTCACGTGGGAGAGTCAGCAGCCACAACAGAAAAACTAGCACTCTAAAATCTTGAAATAACGGGACAATCTGCAAGAAATTGTAAAGTAACTGTTCAAAATTATTCTAGAGACTTAAAAACACACACACACAGCCACAGTGTAGGGGCAGGGCCATGTCCTAACAGGACTGGGGAAGAAGAGCTCCACATGCAAATTGCAGTTATTCCATTAAAACCGCAGAGACCGAGAAAGCACACAGGACTCTACTAAAGAAAAAAATGTGACCTGGAAGATGAAGGGAATGAAACCGTTACCCAGAATGCAAGACAGGGATAGAAGCGGGAAATATGACGGTGTCATGAAGAGAGTTAGAGGGCTGACTAAGGATGGCCGACACACCTAATAAGAGATCCGGGAGCCAACAGGCGGGTAAGAGGGTGGGGAGGGGATGGAGGGAGGAGATTGAGGTGATAAAGGCTAGTAACTGAAATAAGATACGATTTGCCAGGTGGGAGACTCACACTGAGTCCTAAGCAGATTTACCCCCAGAAACATTATGCTGAAACTTCAGGACATTAAAGAGAAGAGAAAAAAATCTTAAAAACTTCCAGAGAGATAAAAGTAAATATTACCCTCAAAGAAATGCCAGATAGAGCCCACAAAGACTTCTCACCGGCATAAAGAGAGGCAAAGACGGCGGATACCGTCAATGTGCCTTTCGTGTCCGGACGGAGGGATGTCACCACTGAAGTCTATACTCAACTGAAGTAATGTTCAGAAGTGGAGAAAAATAAAGACACCATCAAGCAAATAAGACCTCCATAAAATTAGCAAGTCAAATCTTGGAATACGTGTAAAAGACAATATAACATGACCAAGTGGAGGCTTATTCTAGGAATGAAAGGCTGGTTCAGTACTCAAAATTCAGTCGGTATATTCTACCACATTAGCCACAAAAAGGGGGGAATAATATGATCAGCTGAATAGCTAGAGAACCGGAAACTTCAGTCCACAGCCCTATTGCCCTAAACGCCCGTGTCTCGCGTGATCTCGGAGGAGTTGGAGACACCATTACATTTTCATTATTAAAACAGCAACAGCAGCAAATCGGTAAGGGCTCTACTCAGAGTAACAGCAAACACTGTCGTGAATGAGCTGGCAGGCGTCTCCCCAAGATCGGGAGCAGGCAGACACCCATTCTTGCCACTCCACCTGCGACGGGAGGCCCAGATAGTGCAAAATGGCGAGAAAAGGAAGTTACAAAAAGGATAGCAAAGAAGTGGAACTATTTTTCTCCATAGACAAAACGGTCATGTACAGAAAGCTTTCTAAAGCATCTTCAAAGCTTACTAGAAGTAAGAAATGGACTTGGCAATGTCACAGACACAGACCTGTAACACACCACGTTCTAGCGGCAGCCAATGCATAACACACAGAAACACCTGCAAAATGACTGTTTACAAGTAGCATGACAACAGCGTCTCAAGCCACTAACTACTTCGGGATGTGTTTAGCAAGAACTGGGCCCTTCCTCCAGCACTGAAACTCCAAACTAGCAGAGAGAAATGGAAGAAAATGTCAATGATGGTACACATATACCCTGGCTGACTCTGCTGAGGCCTAGCGAGCCCGGGGAGGGGGCCTGGGTGCGCGGGAGGGAGCTTCAGGAAAGGATTCATGGAAAAGTGTCATTTTGAGAACTCCACACTCTGTGAACGCAACAGGAGCACCGGGTTTGGGGGTGGCGGGGCAGGGGATGGCATCAGTCTTCTCGTTAGCAGAATCATTCAAGAGTTGTGGTGCAGTGGTGCAGTGACCTGAGTTTCTCCTCCCTCAGCTCTCACATTATCCAGAGGGAGCCAACAGCCCTCTCTGACATGGGGGAACACACACCTTGCCCGGGCAACCTCTCCCCTGCACGCACAGCTGCAGCTACCATCCCGACCCTGCTGTGTCTCCGATCCCCGCTTTCAGCCTACACTCCCACCCGAGAGCCCAGAGCCACCTACTTAGCTGTCTTCTGGGCGAGTGTCCTTTAAGTGCCTGAAGCTCACCTCCTCAAAGCTGAGCCCTGCCGGTCACTAGGGGCACCGGCACCTCAGGCTGAAGCAAATACAGGAAACTTCCAGAGGAAGTGACTTTCGAGTTGCTCCTTCAAAGAAGGCTGAGGTTGAATGTGAACTTGAGGAGTGTGGAAGGGAGCCAGGCTTGCTTATGAATCTTCAGCTCCTCCCCCTGAAAGTTCTGGCTCACAGCTGTACCCGGTCGCGGATCGCTTTTCTCCACATCTGGATGTCTGAAATGATTTGCAGTCACAGGCTGGCGCTGGGATGTCTGGGGCCAGATGGGAATGAAGCAGTTGCTCCCCAACGACAATTCCTAAGTGAAGGGCCTCACGGGGCACGCCCCTGCTGGCCAGCTCGTGCAGAGATGCACAGCAAGGCTGCGTCCCCACTGAGCTCCCTGCTGGAGCGGTACTGGTGAGGGACCTGGGGTAGCCGGTTGCTGCGCAGCGTGCTGGAGGATGTGAGCCTCCCATGTTGGAAGAAACAAACATGGACGTTGGGTTGTATTCCAGTGAACCTCAGTCTAAAGGAAAGGTCAGGCAGACTGAGTGGTCAGCACCACTGTAACCTGCTTGCTAAAAAGTGCCAAAGCTGCCCTGTCCTTCGCAGCGATGGACACGGTCGCCAACACAATGAGAAAGCGACAACTCCTCACCTGCATACGCCAGTGGCAAATTTGCTGAGCTGAATTCCATGAAGCCGTCTATAGTTTTGTACCGAGCTGACTTGGAATCGCCCAGAACTGACTGTTGGACAGGGACAGATATGACAGACAGGCGGAGCTTTGGGCATGCGACCGGGGAGGCTGAGTGGTGGCGATTCTTCCAGGAAGACCGAACCTTTTGCTGCTCCATCATGGGCTGCGCTGCCTGCTGCCCACGCCGCTCCGGCTCGGTAGCCGGCCGAGGCTGGCTTGGGTGGTGGCGACTCGGGGTGGGGGGCTCCCTGCCCGCGAAGAGTTTAAGCCACATGCTGGGGGCCTTAGGAGGGCCTGCAGGCGCTGCACCTGTGCAGGGGTGACTCTTGTCAGCCAGGACTGCACAGTGACCCGGAGCACGGGGTCCAGCAACCAGTCCGCGCCCCTCACCAGTGCGGCTCCAGTGACCACTGGGGTTTTGTCTTCCTAGGTCTGGACACAGACTGAAAGAGGGCTTCTGAGAGCCATTAGACAAATGAGGGAATTCTTGGGTGGCTTAGGCCCTAAATCCTTTGGTACATCACTTCTTGGGGCTTTTCAGTAGCGAGTGCTTGTTTGTGGGCTTTTCCTTTGAAGGTGGGAGCAAGTGGGGGTGCAGCAGGCAGCTCATGCCCCAGGAGCAGGAAATTGGGAGATTGGGTGTCAGCTTTGGGATTAACTTTCCGTTGAGGCCCGCAAACTTCAGCCATCCCCGGGCTGCTGGCGGCCTGCTCAAGAGGAAAAGCCAATTGTCTGTTAGTGCGAATCGGACGAGTGTGCTGCAAGTTTCCACCGGGAGCCTGCGCTGTTCGCGCCGCTGTAGGTGCAAATGTTCTGGAGGCTTCCACGTTCCCAGCGGCGCGCGGCGCAGCGCAGACAGTCGTGGAGGGCAGCCAGGCTGGCCCGCGCCGGGCCGAGCCCAGGGGTGGCGTTAGGCTGTGGGGGTGCTGTTGTCCTGACCGGCCGGGAGGCGAAGCTGCGGTCTGCAAATGAGGGCTTCAGGTCTGAATCACTGGCAGCCACGCAGGTGTCTGTCAGGCAAAAATGTCTGCGCCGCATTCCCGCAAGGCCTCCATCCCACGCAATTCCCCCCCCCTCCGACGGGGCCATCAGCTGACGGGCGCTGGGTGACTTAAGATTTTCCCTTGAACTTTTAATTTTTATATTATTTCCAACTCCCAGAACACTTATGAGGACTACCAGAACACGCCCGTAGACTCCTCAGCTAAATTCACCAATCTCTGACACTGGCCATCATCATTCTGCTTCCCTCTCCCGCTCTTGATTTCTTCGAGGAGCACAGACTATTTCATTGCTGTCCCCGGGAAGGTCTGCTGGATGGGCACGCACACGCTGCTGCCTGGCAGGCAGACGGAGCGAAGGCCGGCCATGGCCGGTTTCAGGGTCGGCCCAGGCCTCACGCGCACCCGCTCGGTCAGCTCACTGCTCCGACGACTTCCCAAAGTGCTATCTTGGAAGCAGCAAAGGCTGACATATGCTTTACCTTCACTACTTCTGGACAAATAATGATCTCAGAATGCACTTGCTCGCCCCTCGCTCTGCCCTTGCTGCTGCCGCTGTCCCGTCCTTGAGCTGTGCGTGGGCAGCACACGCTGCAGGACTGTCCTGCTAGTATCTTCGAGCCCATTCGCGCGTTCCTGCACCCCGCCCGCCCTGCTGCTCTTCATTCTGTACCTCATTTCTGTAGGCACAAAACTAAATCTTTAACAAAATAACAGTGCATGCAAAACTATTAACAAAGGACAACACTATTGAATACTTCTGTTTATTTGTCTTCCATGTTTATTCCACCAGGGATCTGCAGTCAAACTACTGTTTCACAGTCTTCAAATTACCTTGTTTAGCACGAGTATGCCATCAGCTTGACATACAGCTAGGTTTATTTATTTTCAATTTCGACAGATTGGTTTTTCCTCTTTGATCTAATTCTGCATTTAAATTATATGAAATATTAAACAGCTTGAAATCCAAAAGTATGAAGCAAGTTAGATTCAGAGAAATTTGACTTCCATCACTGTCTCCTCTCCCCATTTTCTCTTTTCTCTTGCAGCCACTTTTGTTACTTTTTAATTTATTCTTTCACTAATATATACTAGTACAGGTATAATATGTATTATATATCACAAGATAGCATTCATATGACTATGCACTCACATGTTTAGCATATACATACCCAATTCAGCCATTATCTCAGTTAGGCCTATTTTTTTTTTTATTTGTATTCTGGAACTTTCCATTTTGAATGTCTAAGAGGCATATCAGATTTAACCAGCCAAAACCCAAGCCTTCACGCCCAGGCACCTGGGGGCACTATCTCATGGTGGTAGCGAACATTGATCCTGGATTGACCCTGGAATAGTTCGCTTTGGTTTGCGTTCCATCCGCTAACTTAGCGTATGACCTTGGCAAATTGTTTTTGGTGACTTCATCTCTTATCTGTCAAAAATAAAACATGATAGTATTAGAATCTACTCATTGTTAAGATTAAGTTTATTACTGTATAGAAAGCATTTAACAATGCCTGGCTTTTAAGTTATATGAAATCGTGGTTCTTCTAAAGTAAATATCACAGTTTCTCTAGTACCACTCCCGAACTCACTCCTTCCCAGGCATTCCTTGGCTATTTTCAGGACAAAACCTCGATCCCAGTTTTGATTCTTGTCTTTTCCTTACCCCTGAAAAATTCCATCAATCAAGAAGTCACAGGCTAAAGAGTTGGAAACAACTGAAAAGCCCGTAGGAACAGAAGTGGGTGCAGGTGATGTGGTCCCTACACACAGTGGAATACTACTCAGCTGTAGAAAAGGCGAACTCTTGACGTTTCCGACAACATGGATGGAATTGGAGGGGATTATGCTCAGCAAAATAAGTTGGAGAAAGACCAACACCACATGATTTCATTTATATGCAGATGATAAAAAGTAATGAAAAAAAAAAACAGGACAAAAACAGACCATAAGAACAAAATATCGGTTCTTCAGAAGAGAAGGGGTGAGTAAATAGGACAAAAGGGCTCAAGGATGCGGTGAAGGACCAAAGCACACTTGGTGGAGAACATGACGAGTAAACACAGAGGTTGACTTCTAATGCTGTGCACCTGAAACGTACAATGTTCTAAGCCAATGTTGCATCAACGCAATCTTTTAAAAAGAAATTCGAAAGAGAAAGGGCCATGCTACCTCCAAAGACGATCTCAAGCCCACGCGTAGCTGCTTTGTGTATTGCCCAGGCGACGTCACAGTCCCCTGCCAGTCTCCCATCAACCTCTCCTGTGCCTTCCAAGGCAGAATCCCTACTGCAGCCAGAACATTCCTAAGAGTCCCTCCTCTGTGCCCTTGCTGGCAGGAAGCCTGTGCTGGCCAAGGTCGCAGTGCAGCCCTCTGCCAGCCCGCCAGTGCGCTCTAGCCCGACGCATGACTTCTCCCAGCATTCCCACACATGGGCCAGGTCTGCCCACCTAGAAGTTCTTCCTGGATCTCAGCTTGACCATCTCAGCACCATAACATTCTTGCCTTCACATTGGGCACTTACAGTCGGGTGCCAGTGAGGGAGGAGAACCAGCTCAAGGTCCCATGAAGAGACTTGCCATTTGTTCATTAGGAACTTTCCTGTGTAGCCCGCCCAGCCCTGTCCTTGGACATGTAGAAGGCCACCATGATTTTGAATGGAGCTACCTCCCCCAAAAGAGAGGTCCTTCCCTGGCTGGGAAGGACTTGGTGAAGTGCCCGTCAGTGACCATGAAGGATTCGCCACGTGCATCTCTGTGAGCCTCCGCCGGGGTCCTCACTAGTGGCCCCTTCCGGCCCAGCCCTCCCGCTCTGGCCTGGTCTGATGGTCCGCAGGCAGGGCTGACGCCTGGGCAATTTCCGAGGAGCCTGGGCTTCCCACCTCTGTCACGGCCTTGCCAATGAGGCCTCACTCGCCTGACTTGAGAGGCAGCAAGAGCCAAAGACAGCTGCAGCCCCGTTGGTGGTTGCCGGGAGCAGCCCATGTTCCTGGAGCCTTGCAGGTACCAGCGTGCCCAGAGTCCTGTCGCAGCCCTCGCCCTCCAGGCCAGACTGACGGCTCCGCAGTGCCACCCAGAGGCCAGTGCCAGAGGGCCAGAGGCTTGTGTCTGAATGTGGGCTTGGGCTGAGGGGTGCAGGATGCCTGGAAGGGTGCCTGCTGAGCTAGGGGTGCAGAGGAGCGCTTCTTGGGGAGCAGCAGTACCTTCGGTCTCCTCTGTGTGTTTCCTGTAGGACTCCCTGCTTCCAGCGCACAAACCCATGTCCCCAGTGACACGAAAAGTTGAGAGAAACCCCAGAGCCTCCCCCAGACCTCCAGCAGGACCTCTCCCAGTTGGGGGAGACTGCTTCCCATGGGCCCTATCCAGGAGCCAGCATGGGTGTGGGCGCAGTTACCCCCCATTTCAAAGGGCTTTTTTTTTTTAAAGATTTATTTATTCATACAGAACTGGGGTACAGGCCAGAGATGCGGAGGGTGAGAGGATTCACCAGAGACAGAGCGGGAAGCAGAACAGGCTGATCGATGAAGTGAAGTACACTGCTGAGGGGAGCAGCGGGCGGGTCAGGAGAGGTGTGCCGCGCCATGTGGTCACCTCCGGGGCAGGCGGGAATCGAACTCATCGGAAATGGCTTTAGTTTCTCAGTGCAGTGCTTTAACCCGCTGCGCCACCAGGGAGGGCCTCAAAGGGCTTTTAAGTCGTCCCTCACACCTGCACGACTGAACACCACACTGGAAATATAAAATATTTCCAGTCTTGGCAAATATTTTATAGGCTTGGAGTGGGAGGAGCAGGAGGATTTGTAAATATAAAACCAAACACAGACATTATAAAGAAAACACCGTGATAAGCTTAACTCTGAGTTTTTTACCTTCTGTGCATTAAAAAAAAATCATAAAGTAAAAACTAAAATAACATACTTGAAAAACTCCATATATGAAAAAGTGATGACTATCCTTAATAGCCATGGAACGTCTACAAATCAGCAGGCAAAAGACCAGCACCCCACTGGGAAAATTAGGAAAATACGCGAACAAGCAGCTCACGGAAGGACAGATGGCCTGGAACCCTTCAACGCCCGGCGCCAGAGATCATCAAGGGGCACAGCAGTCACAGTCTCTTCAGCTCGGAGGTGCGTACAACTTTCAAGGGGTGGGGCAGCTTTTTGGCAGGAATGGACAGTGCAGAGAGCAGGCGCTGCTGGGGGAGGAGGCATGGGCGAGGACCTTCTGGAAGGTTCTTTGATGTCATGGGTTCTCATCGTCTACAAACATCTCACATCCTTGTACCCAGCATTCAGTTTTAGAAATTTATCCTCAGGACCTGGTGCTGGATTTGTGCGGAGGTCTAAGCGCCCTTTTGAAACAGAGGGATAAACAACCCGAGTGTTCACGTAATCACTGGCAATGCCATAGGTGTCTTCGTTGAGTTAGGAAGATATTTATGCTCTTCCCATAAACACCTGAGAAAAGCGGGGCAGAGGGAAACGACATGCATAATAGAATCTCACTTACGGTCATCAAAACAATGTGTGCTTGGCATGGCTAAGACAGACTGGACGCGAGGGAACAGCAGGTGACGCCTCGAGGGGAGGGGAGCAGGCGCTGTGCACGGCTTCCTTTCTTCTTTCGGTTATTGGCATTGTCTATTTATTCCGAAGGCCAAATGGCCGTACTAACCCTTCTGTTGCCTTTTCTTTGACTTCCTTCGGTGCCTGCTTTTTTAAATCACAGGCGTCATAATCAGGCTTACCGTAAACGGTTCAGACCAGACAAGAGAGGATGTCCGTCTCAGCGCTTCATTCCCCAGAGACTGCTGTGGGAGACAGGCTGGTAGATACTTTCCTGACATTGTACGCACGTACAAACACCTCCGTGTGTACTTTAATACAAATGAGGTCGCGGTGCACACAGCGTCCTGCGACTTGCTTCTTTCGCTCAGCCATACGTCAGGAATCGGGTCCATGTCAATAGATGTGGATCCACCTTCTGTGTAAAACACACACAGCACACGCCCTCCACAGCTGCAACCGGCCCTCGGCCGTAGGCCGCATCCCCGCTTTCCGATGGCTCTACACGTGAGCGTAGCTCACGTCATGGAAACACAACAAACTAACTTCTTGAACAATGACCCAGGGCCACCTGCTCCTCACTTGAGCTGCTTCCAGCACTGTTCCGGTCCTCTCTCCATGCGCCAGTCACATGGAGACGCTGTGTGAGTAGAGGAGGTGAGAGCCCGGGGTGCGTGAGGAGCGCAAGCTGTGGGCTCTGTGCTAACTCTCTGTGTGATCCTGAGCAGGTGACTCAACTTCTTGGACTTCTGTTTTCTCAAGGGTGACGAGCGGCTTCACCGAGCTAGTGTGTGTGCACAGGACTCAGCGCAGTGCCTGGCCGAGCGAGCGCTTCACAGTGGGTGCGGCCTTCTGATTGTTGTCCCGCTGTCTTCTTACTCATTTTAATTAGGTTTAGCATGTGTCCTGGCTGCGGGGGCCAGACCCGCTGCTGCTGCGGCCTACAGAGACGATTCACAGCTCTCCCCTCCTGTCTAGGTGATAACTAGCCCGTTCGCCAGGATGGCCACCAGCATGCTGGGGCTTGACCTGGCTCCAGATTTTCCTGGCACATAGTGGCACTCTGCCCAGTCCGCGGCTGAGGTGCTGTGCTCCCACAGCGGGGCCTGGATTGATTGAGTTTGCGCACGGACAGCCCAGGTTCTGCCCCGCCACGCGCAGCGGCTGTCCGGCAGCTTCCTGCCGGTTGCTAGGTTGGAGTGCCCCGGCCGACCCGGGGCCCCTCCTGGACAGCCACACGCCCCTTTGACAGTGCCCACAGATGTGTGCGGGTGAGACACCAGCGCTGACGGCTGTCCCCTCCAGGCCTCGGCTGCCCCCTAAGATGGCTGTTATTGCCCAACAGAGGCGAGCCGGGTCCCCAGCGGACACCACAATTAGGGTTACTCTAAGTCGCTGGGTGGCTCACGCTGCAAAGCACCAGGGCAGTACCTGCTCAAGAGTGGGACTGCTGGGGCGCTGGTGACCGCGGAGCCGGGCGGCAGGCGCAGCCGCCAGGTGCCGGGCTCGGGACGCTGTGTGGCATGAAAAGTAAGCAGCCTCTCTGCGCTTCCTGCCAAATTGGAATGCACTCAGTTGCCACTTAGAACTCTAGGGAGCTGGCCGATGACTGCCCACAGCCAGCAGTGGTGGCCTGGGACCAGCTCTGTGCCTGTGCTGGCCCTGCCCAGGAAGTGAATGACTGGAGGCAGTTCCTGTCCCCGCCCCTAGGTGCTTGGCTAGGGAGAGGTGGCCACAGGCCCTGGGGCTGCTCTCTGCTCCTAGGAGACACAGTCCACCCCTGAGAGTGTTGGGTGGGTGCGGCAGCCCTCAGGTGGCCCTGGGAGCGCTGCTCTTCCACATTCACAACAGTGACACTGCTCAACCTCCCTGGGAAAGATGCCAGCACAACCTGGGTGCCAGGAAGAGCCCCTGGGGGAGGACACACGGACAGAGCGCACGCTGTCGACCCAGGACTTCACTACCGAAAACGTCTTCAAAGGACACTGTCCGCACTCTGTTTGTGAAGGGTCCACAAATCTGTCCTAGGGACAGCTGAGGAAACAGCCGTGCTCCGGCCAGGCCGCCTGGCTGCCTGCTCCTGCCACGTCCTTGGCGCAGCCCAGGGAGCGAGTCGCAGCTTGACGGTGGGCCCAGTGGGCAGGCATGAGTGCCCTCAAGGCACATGTGGCGTGGGCCCTCGCCTGTTGCCCCGGGTGGCTTCCCGGGGCAACAGAAATAAAGCAGCGAAGGATCCCACCCCAGTGAGCTGGACAGGGCGCCTTGTGGTAGAAATAAAGGCTGACTGCAGCCTCACCCAGGTTCGGGGCGGGGGG
>NW_004567120.1:41183994-41193448 GCF_000260355.1 Condylura cristata
AAAAAAAGTAAGGAAACCAATTAGAGACGATTGCACATCCACGTGACTAGGTCTTCTGTGGCTTGGGAACCAGATAAGCAGAGTGAGATTAGATACCAAGAACAGCCTTGGAGCACAACCTTGAAGCTGTTTTGATGTGAAACATTCTCTGGGCTTTCCCAGGCCCGTCGCCCTCCTCACAGCAGCCCTGTCCACGCTCTCCCCTGCCCCTCCCAGCAGCCAGCAAGGACCGGGCGTGCAGATGCCCTCACTCAGAGCCCAGCACACTAGTCTTTGTGCCCGTGCAGTGTCAAAAGCCCATTTGGACTTGGGGCCCAGCGCGGGGTTCCTCCAGACCACCGCTTCTCCACCTCCCCCAGGAGTCTGCATCTGAACCACCAGGTCCAATGTGAGTGGGTCACCCAGATCTGGTACCCAGTGGGCAGCACTGGGACCAGGGCGCTGGCGCTGGCCCTGGGGTGGGAGGGAGGTAGGGAGCCCTCGGCCAGTGTAAGACAAGCCAGCAGCGGCCTGCCTACCCTGGCGTGCGCCCTGCCGGCTCCGGGGTGGGAGCTGGAGCGCGCATAGTAACGCTGGGCCAGTAGCGGCCATTTCTCTGCTCCTTTCTGCACAGTGACTGTGCAGAGCCACAGAGAGGTTAAGTCTCTTGCCCAATGTCACACGGCAAGTTTGAGATCTGCTCTGATGCCAGAATGTTCTCCCCAAATCTCTGTCCTAGTGCCTGCTGGCTAGGCCCTTTTTGTTCTGATGAATCCACAGAGGCTAACTGCTTCTGTTTCCAGCCCTTTACTCTCAGGTGGGCCTACTATGCCCACCCTGGCATTGGTGGGGAGTGCCCCCTAATCAGCTTAGCATATCTGGGCAGTTGCCCCCAGCTGGTCACCTGGCGTCTACGACCTGTCTTTCCTTGAGAGCCTCAGGGATTTGACTTTTATTCAGCCCCAGGGCCAGCTTGTTGGATGAATTTTACTCACTTTTTTCTTGGCACAGGTTGCCAGGAGTGCCCAGAACAAGGCGAGAGCCCTGGACCCCTAGTAAATGAGACAGTTGGGTTGTGCTTTCATTTTTCTTGCTTATTTTGCACCGGAGGAGGGTGAGGGGCTGGAGCACTCTGGAACCTGCAGAGTGGGCCGTGCTGGGGGTCGTGCTCCTGCACGCGCTCCTCGCCTCTCTGGCTCAGTGTCTGTTCCAGGCCTGAGGTGGGTGTGCAAGGCAGCCAGGCGGCAGCTCATGTGGCCCGGGACGGGTAAGGGGCTGGGCCTTGGCCCCAGGAAGACAGGTCTTGGAGGGAGAGGTCGCGTCGATGACTTTTGCTGTTTATAACTTCTTGTGCAGTCTTTCTAGTCCTTTTCGAGCTGCCCACCTGGATGTCAGTATTTTCCTTATTGACGTGTAGCCATGGCTTCTGTTACGGGTTTAGCCCTTGGTTTGTAATGTTTGCTGCCAGAGTTTACTGCCAACTGGACCTCACAGGTAGGTCATTCCTGGGATCTTATATAGACTATTAAATGGGCACCTTTTCTCTCTTATGTGTTGAAACTATTTAATGTGAATGATAAGCAAGCTTTGGTTCTGCGCTTTTAGTCTGGGCCTATCATTTGCTTGAACGGTTCCGTTGGTGCCAGTAATTTTCCAGTGGGCTCTTTAAAAGAGGACTTTCTTGCATCAGAAGTTCATAGCAAGTCAGAAGAAGCCAAAGGGACGTGCAAGGGTATTAAGAAAGGTCAAAATAAATGAGGAAATACACTGTGCTTGTTGCTCACAAATCTCAATAATATAAAGGTGGCCACTGGCTTCCAAATTAATGTGGAGGTTCACTGCATTTCTAATAGAAATCTCGCTATGTTTTTGTTCACGGTACTTGGCAAGCAGATTCAAAACTTTACATGGGAACAAGTGGCCAAGAAAGTGGAGGCATTTCTGAAGAAGGTAAACAAGCTGAGAAGTTTGACCTCACCTGGTCTCAGCTCTATCTGTAGCTCGCTGGGAGGGAGGGAATGGGCCGCTTCCCGCCATGTAGCTTGAAAAAGAAATCAGATCCCCGCACAGCAATAATCTCTATGTGAATGAAAGACTTAAATGCGGCCTTTAGGTCCAGACAAGATGGAATAAATTCATTCCACCTCACTCCTCTGTTGTACCTGAAGTACAACAAATGCCTGGACGGCACAGATAATGATCAGAAGACAGCGTGGGAAAGGAGAGGATAAACGTGGCCGCAGAACCCAGGGGTGACCTTGCACTGCTCCGGGTGCCGTTGGGCTTTTTAGCTTGTTAGTTTCTTGCCGCCTGGCCTATGTGCTAGAAACGTCCTCACCCAGACACGCTGATGTGTGTCGCCAAAGGAGCCAAAGCCTCTCAGCAACCGGAGAGAGGCTCTCTGTCTGCGGGGCAGAGCCCTTTGGACCAAACCGGCGGTCCAGAATGCTGCAAAGGAAGCCGCGTGCGCCCCAGCCCCAGCGGGTGTTCCATACTTTGCAGGGAGAGCCCTGTCAGAATGAGGAGGTCCTCGGCCAAGCCACACTTTATTAAAAAATCATCTCAAAGTGAACCTTAAGTCTAAATGGAGATCATAAAACTGTGCATAAAATGTGTTAAAGAAAACATAGGAGAAACTCTTTAGTCTTAGGATTTTAACTGTGACACCAAAAGTTTACCTACGAAAACGCTGACAAATTGGACTTGTTCAAAATTAAAAATCTCTGCTCTGTGAAAGACAGCGATAAGAGAATAAAAAGATGATACACAGACTAAGAGAAAATATTTACCGATCACAGTTCTGGCAGAGGAATTGTACCCAGGCCAGGTCAAAGCCTCTCTGTAAGCACGAGAGAAACGCAAGCCACGGAAGTGGGCAAACGACCTGAGCTGACATTCACCGAAGAACGACCGATGGAAAGCATACAGGTGAAGAGACGCTCGCTGTCATTCGTCTTTAGGAAAACCTGAGTCAAAACCATGGTGAGGCAGCAGTACATTCATCAGATTGGCTAAAATAAAAACGCGTGTACAACGAAGCCAATATTTTGTCAGCTTTGCCAGCTGGAGGAGCCGAGGAACTGGATGCTCGTGTGCTGCTGAGGGAACAGAAAACGAACGGCCGCTTCAGGAAGCGTTTGGCAGCCTCTGGGATTGGCCTTTCCTTGTGGATTTAAACTCCTTCCCTATAACTCAGCAACCACACTCCGGTGTACTTACCCCAGAGAAATGACACCTTGTGTTCACTCAGAGCCGCCGCACAGGGGTCCACGGTGGTCTCATTTGCAGTAGTCAGAGCTGGAAGAACACAAACGCTGCTCGGTGAGGAACACAAAGGAAACACGGAACCGCCTTAGTGGAAGATACTCAGCAGCACGAAGAACAAACTTATGAGTCGCACAACTTTGCTGGCTCCCAAGAGCATTACACGGGGGGAAGAAAGCCAGTCTTAGGAAGTTACAGTCTGTATGATTCCATGGATGTGACACTTTCAAAATGGCGTTAGTGCTGGAGAGCGTGCAGAGGTTTCCTGGTGGCTAGCGGGTGGGGCGGGGAGCTCAAGGGGGTAGGAGTGTGATGGTCATGAAGGAGGTCTATGTTTGAGGCCAAATGCCACAGAACGTACCACGCCACTTAAGGGCTTCTAGAAGAAAGGGTGAAACCTGCACGAGATCTGTAGTGTAGTCAAGTACCACCATGCTGAAGCCGGTTTCCCAGCCTCCATGGCTGTGTGGAGTTAGGCAGCTGTTAGCATTTGGAGAAGCTGAGTGAGACGTACAGGAGCCCTCTGCACTGTTGTTGTTTTTTTTTTTTCATGTTTATGAGCCTAAGATTATTTTAAAATAGAAGCTTTTTAGAAATACGGAAGTGAAAGGCAAAATAACAGATGTTTTAGAAGGTACTACAGGACCAGATCTTCATAACCTCCGCGGAGGAAAAATTTCTTCAGCAAGATACAAAAAAGTGAAAAGCATAAGGGAAAAGACTAATAATTTTAAATATGTATGAAGTTCAGTTCATCAAAAATAACCCCATATGTTGTCTCCTGGGACAGCAGATGGCACGGAGCCTTTTTAATAAAGTTAATAAAACTAAAGAGCATATTACTCACACATGCATATGTAATAATTTTTTCAGCAACTAAGAAACGCCAAACGCGCCGAGACAAAGCAAGGGAGCAAGAGCGCCTGCGTGGTGGGAGCCCGCGGAGTTAGGGCGCTGCAGCTCTTCTGGAGAATGCTTGGCGCGGGGAGGGAAGAGCACAGGCGGATTGAAGTTATCCTTAAAGTTCCAGTTTGCTATCCACAGAGGCCCGTTGTATTACTGCGATAAAACAATGCACAGGACGTTCCAACACACGTCAGCAAGTCTGGTGAAAGCCTGAGAGTGGGAAAGAACGCCCACGTGGGGGAGACGCGGGACACTCTGCATGTTGCAGCAAACCACAATGTCCACGGATCTTTCTGGACACTGGGAGCTGTACTTGTAAATGCAGAAAAGTCTGCCAAAGAGCCACTGAGGGAAAACGGTGACGTGAGTGCTCAGACACGCACCTGTGTGCTTTCCGGAAGGCGAGACGGAAAAGCAGCCAGAGAGGCCACCATTCATTCAGCCCTCCTCAGATGCGGCCGTGGAAGAAGACACTTTCCTCTTCAGACCGTAATTTCCAGTGAAGAGACACAGACCACCGAGCTCGGGCCCTTACCGCCTCACCGCTAGAGCCTTTGCTGGGAACATGGTGCAGCTTCCCACAAACAGGGCACAGATGTCGCCCCTCAGAGAATACTCGAGGAACTTACAATCCAGTTGCAGGGACACCGCCCACAGGTGGGGCGCGGTGTTGAGGCAAGAAGCAGAGAAGGGGAACCTGGGGTTGGCCAAGTGGCATTTGCGGCCCACCTTTGTATGGCACGGCTGCTGGGGTGCAGAAGTCACCTCAGGCTGGTAGCTCTTTCTGGACTCGCTCCCCGAGGACTCAGAGGAGACGGAACCCCCATAGCCAAACCTCTGTACTTCTGTGTGGCTGACAACTCCACTTCGCCACCCCCCACCCCCACCCCATCTGTGCCACCAGTCTCCCCAGGAAGGAGAAAGCCCGGGTTAGGAAAACAGCGAGGTGGTCTCACGGCGTGACCAGGCTGGAGCCCAGCTCCAGGCGGCGCCACTGCAGGCCCTCGTCAGCTGAGCTCACCGCAGGGCTTCGACTCCTCTGGTGCCTCTGCCAGCTCCTGGGGTCGCGTCGGCTCCACAGAGACCCAGCAGTTGCCAGTCTTGCCCACAAGTGTTCGCCTTCTGTGCCGACAGAGGCCGCAGCTCCCCTAACACACAGCACACAGCTCCTCGCCCTCAAGGCACCGGTGTGGCAGTTCTCCCACGGAGGGTCTCCCCGGCCTACAGGACACTCCTGAGCATGAGCAACCTCGGGCGCGTTAGTGAGAACTGGGGAGGCAGGCGGAGGCTAGCCCCGGCTGCAGGGGCCAGTCACGGGTCTGCACGCAGGCCTGTGAGGCCCACACTGACCACGGGCTCTGAGGTCCCAGCTGCCCTTGCTTCCCGTCCGCTTTTGCACTTCCACACGTGATTTCCTTTGCTCTTGCTCTTAACTGCTCGTCTCCCTCCATGAAGATCTAGGCTCAAAGAGGGCGAGTCATTTTGCGGTTTTGCTGACTGGTGTATATCCCGTGAGCACGTAGAGCTCACGATGAACACAGCACTGTCACAAGCACTCGGTGTCAGTGAAACAGTCTCATCCTCCCAAGAACCTCGGAGAAAGGTACCATCATGATCCCCATTTTACAGATGAAAAAGTTGAGGCACAGAGAAGTTCAGTACTTGTCTAAGGTAGGGACAAAGTTAGGACGAACGCAGGGGAACCCGCAGAACAGGATTTTGTACACAGTAGATACTCCGTGAGTGAATAAATGATTGAATCAACAAATTGACCTTTGAGGAGCTCCCTTAGTGAGGAATCTGGTCAGACACTCCAGCGCCGTCACCACCATCACCATCACCACCAACCCACCACCTCCATCGCCACCACCCCCACCCCACCGCTATCACGAAGCCCCCCAACACCATCTCCATTATGTTTCTCCTGAAAGACTCTCAGTGCATTAAAAGCCCGAATGTCCTCTCAGTGTCCTCCCTCCTTGCCTTTTGAGCCGTCCTTCTCCCTCCCCTCCTCCCTTTCCCCTGGCCACCGGCAGAGAGCCAGTGCTGTTTAGGAAGCAAGTGCAGGTGGCAGCCCCTCTTCAGTCATCCCCTGCTCGGGGCCCTGGACCAGCCACATGCCAGGCACCAGAGGAGCCACAGATACGCATGAAACAGGTTCTACACGCTCATGAAAGAGAAGGTGCGGGGGGAGAGATGCGAAGGAGGCAGGAGGGCCGGGGCTCACCTGTACTGACGCTCGGCAGTGCTGAGCGTGGAAGCGGGGCCGCTAGGGCTGTGGGACGTGGACATTTAACACTTGCTCGTGGAAGAGGTGGTGCGTTAGTTGAGTTTCAGAAGGTACCAGCGAGAAGTGCATTGCACACGAAGGGAAGGTCAGGGCCCTGCAGGTGCGGGACTGTAAATCGACCACCGTGGCTCCTGAAGGGCGCTCCCTGGCAGGCGGGGACTGGGCTTTGTGGGTGCCGCTTGTCGGCCAGCGAAGTGTGCCGTTCCCTGGCGCCCTGCTGCACGGGATGCAGCCTCTCTAAGGGTGCGTGGGCTGCTGGCTTGGGCCCTGTCCCAGCCCAGGCCACAGTGCAAGCTGGCCCCTGGGCCTCTCTCCCTTCTTCTGCCCGCCTGCCTGCAGTCTCAGCCCGGCTCCACGGCACAGCTGTCTGCCTGAGCCCCAGCGGTGACAGTGCGCAGGCTTCGGCTTTGTACCTGGACGTCTGTCTGGTACAAGTCTACTTTTTACCCTTCATCTTAGAATGGGCCCTTTGTCCACTGCACCCACTTTCCTCCCTCTCCCTCCGATCACCCCCATTTTGTTGTCATGATTTAAGGGCTTTGGTCTGGTTTGGGTTGGTTTGCCTGTTTGTTTCCTTATGTTCCACATAGGAGTGAAATCATACGATCATCCTATCTGCCTTATTTCACTTAGCATAGTGCCCCAACGTTCACCTGTCTGTGCTGTCGCAAAAGGCGAGCTTTCAACCTTTATTTCTTACAGCTGAGTAGTATTGCGTGGTGTGTGTAGACCACATCTTGTTCCACTCTGGGCAATGAAAGTGCTGGATTCTGTGATCGCGCAAGTTCCTTCCAGCTGCAGCAGTCGAGGGGCGCATTGGATGCACTCCTAATGAAGCTGTGAGCCCTGCAGGAAGATTCTGCCATGGAACGTGCCAGGTTGTGTGCTGCTCTGTCAGGCCCTCGCTGTTTTACGGCCACTATGCAGACTGAAGTGCTATCTACACGCAAAAGTATGTGACTGTGGGGCGCCAGCAGGACCCCGTGTCAGGGGCCAAGCTAACAGCGCACTCCAGGCCTTCTCTGTTATGTGGCAAAGAAAGATTCATTCACTCATTCAGCAGCGCTCACCGAGCACGTGCATCTGCAGGAGGTGCGTAAAACCAGCCTGACCTTGCCGCGACTGCGGCGAGCACGACATCGTTCGGTCTGGGGAAGAAGGGACTGGTCATCCAGGGGCCCTGCGCCGCCACTCACCTCCACCAAGGGGCAGGGGTGCCAGCCCACAGCAACTCCGCCATTCTAGCAGGTAGAAAGTAGCCCTTGGCCGCGAGAACAGGCCAAGTCCCAAGATTCTGCCCTTGGCGCCCTCTTCCTGCTCACTTTCACTGAAGGCACAATGTCAAGGTCCTGGGCTGTGGCAGCGCAGACAGGAATGAGCCCCCTGCCCCGGACACCTCCTCCCCCTCCTAGAGCGTCTGCAGGGGCGGGGTGGGGCTTTATATACCCCCACTCCATGTAACAGGAGCTAGAAAAGCTGCTACATCAGGTAGGACCCAAGTGCCTGGGAAATGTGAAGGACGGCTGGCACAGGGAGGGGCAGCATAGGCCTGAAGGCATTGTGGGTGGGGACTGGCGTGTCTTGGATGTCGTGTAACCTTGTCGGAGCTGTTTGTTTGTGTGTGGAGGGATTGGGAGGCTGGAGATAGGGGTATTGTGGGGTCAGAGGAACACACTGGAGAGGTGACTAGGTTGGGATTCCCTGGGACAGAACTGGACGTGGGAGTCAAAAGAGGCAGCGAGGGGCTTTCTCTCTTTTTTAGATTTATTTATTTATTCATACAGAACTGGGGTACAGGCCAGAGATGCGCAGGGTGAGAGGATTCACCAGAGACAGAGCAGGGAGCAGAACAGCAGATGGACGAAGTCCACTGCTGAGGGGAGCAGCGGGCGGGTCAGAAGAGGTTTGCGGCACCATGGGGTCACCTCCGGGGCAGGCGGGAATCGAACTCATGCGGAAGTGGCTTTAGCTTCTCAGTGCTGCGCTCTAACCCGCTGCGCCACCAGGGAGGGCCCTCGAAGGGCTTTCTTTCAGCAGCATCTGTGTGTGCCAGCTTGTGTGCTAGTGCAAGTCCACAGAGTGCACACACAGGCACGCACACATGCAGCGATTATAAAGGCTATTGCAGATTAAGAGGCTTAATTCTATTGGTAGAAAATCTTTTCTTAGCAAGTGTATACAAGTCCATTTAGGTGCCAAAGTGGCCTCTGGCTACTCATACATCAGGAATGTTTCCTCCGGGCCTGGGAGCCAAATCCTGGCGCTGCCTTCCTCAAGGCGAGAGAGAAGGTGGTGTCTCCCAGGTCCCTGGGAGGGGATCGCCTGCCTTTGGCTGTCAGCGGACCTCAAATGCCTCAACTTTGCAAAGGTAAAGCTGCCCCTCAGGTAGCCTCCTGAGGTTTCTGCCTGGCAGTGCCTCAAGTGAGCTGGTGGGTGTGCAGGGGATTCTGGCTGCAGAGCTCACCCCAGGTCAGCCGTTGTCCTTTTTAACCTTTGCGGAGAGGCTTCTTGCCGTGGGAGGAGATTTTGGTTGTGGTGGCATCTCCCCAGCAAAGTGCGCAAAACGCACAGGCGACACACACTGTTGAGGGCAGTCACACGCCGCCCTCGCGGGAGGTAGGGTCTCATCCTCTCGGGACCCGGCGGCCACCGCGGCGCGCTCTGGGCGTGTATTCTCTCGAGCCACACCCCCGGGCGTTGGCGTCTCGCTGCTGTGCGTTTCATTTGCCCACGACGGTGGCGGCTGACATTTCCCCTTCTCTGCTGTTTCCAACTCTTCCAAGCCAACCTTGGACCAAGAAAACATGAAGGCTGCGAGCAGGAAACAACGCAAGGCGCCGCACCACGCCTTAGGGCTCTTCGGCTTGGGAAGCTGCTGCAGTTTTGCGCTTTCCGTTGGACTTGTCCCGCTCACTCACGCATTCATCAGCTGCGTGTCACTGTATTGGGGCATGCTGCCCTGGGCAGTGAATTGAGGCCACTCGGCGATGTCCGGGCGGCCCGTGGCTCGGCCGT
>NW_004567120.1:41193638-41196703 GCF_000260355.1 Condylura cristata
TCGCGAGGCCCTCGAGGAAAGCGGCGGCCGGGCTCTGCGGACCTGTGTGGGCAGCTGTGGGTCGCTCGCGGTGACTTTGGCTCCTGGGTTCGGTGATCCCGGCCTCGGCGGCGCGACGCCGGCCCGCCGTCATTCAGCCAACGCGGTGAGCGCCTCCGCCATGCTGGGCACGTGTGCGTGTCTTGGCGTGCAGCCCTTTCGCATCCATGCTCAGCGTGGCCTTGTCCGGCTCTCCATCTCGTGGCACAGAGCGCGGCGGTAGGCCCAATGGAAAACGGGCCAGCCGGGCTGCCTCACTGTGGCATGGGCATCCGGGCCCGTCGCGGCTTGTGGGCTGGGCTTCCTCTCGTTAGTAGCCGACAGTGCCCTGTACCAGGGATGCGAGACCACGCCCTGGCCCTGCCGGTTCGGGAGCTTCCCGGCGCCCACACTGGCTTTGCCACAAACGCCGCGGGTTCTAGGTCGTGTGCTAAAGATCTCAGCTACCATTCAGGCCCCTGCGGCTCAGACGGGTGAGAAGACTCCTCAGCCAGGACCCTGGCCCTCTTGACACGTTAGCGAACCCTTTCGCTGGCCAAGATCCCAGCTTTGCTAGCTAGATGAGCTAGCGGGGAGTTTGATGTAAATTTCAGGGAAATGGGTTGACCGGAGACAAGGGCCCCATGACAGCTTTACTCCGACTCCAAGAATTTCCTTAGCATCCACTTTCCCACCTGTGGGGATTTTGAGTAGGCACCGCGAGGTGCAGCACATCTCTAGGGAGATGGTGTGGCCAGAGGTGAGGTTATGGACAGAGGCAGGATTCAGGGGGAAAATTCTCCTTGAGGAAAACAAGCATTTCACTGCCCAACGGGTCCTGACAGAGGTTTTTACTGCAGTAACACCCCACGGAGCCCCCTTTGTCTTTTTTTTTTCCTACAAGTACCACTACGTTCTTTCACCAGGGGTGCATAAGTTCTTACTTTGTATTTTTAGTTAGGAAAACAAGACATTACACCCCACATTATTGAGCAGCACTCTCCTTTTTTTAAAACGAGTTTTGTTGGTGGTGTGGCAGAGCTTATTTTGAATGTCCCTCATGATTTAAAGGAAGAATCAGTGCTGGAATTTCAACCACCAGCCACCCAAAGGGGAACTACAGGAGATAGGGAGGTTGTGAATCAATCAGGTGAATTGAGGGGTGTTGCCACACTCTACTTCGGGTGGATATTTTCCACATTACTGACTTCATTGTACAGATATTGAAAAAGGAAACACCAGACTGAGGACTATTACTTTCCTAACTCAGCAGTGAGCTGGTGAGTTGGGGGCAAGTCACTTTCCATCTTTTCCTCTGAGTTTTGTCAAAGAACAGGAGGGGTTTTTTCAGCTTGAGAATCATTTTCTCATCCTCAGGGGAGTAACCAGAGGATTGTTTAGGGAGTAGCTAAGGAGGATTGTCCACATAGTGACCATAACTTCTGATGTGTCATTACATTCCCATGGCAACGGTTTGTTTGGATTCCACTGGCTTCTGGTTTTATCACTGGCAGGTACGTTTTGTTGAGGGGCCAGCATGCTGGCTAACTTCTTTCTTTCTCTCACAGCTTTTGAGTTTATTCTAAAAGTTCTGTCTTCATTATGATGAGCTCTCAGTAAATGCTGGCAGAGTGTAGAAGTCATCAAGAAAAAGAGGCATGAGACCTTTCATTTATTAAAAAACAAGAACAATTACTAACATGCAACTGAGGTCAGCTGGGTGTTTGTCCCACATCAGGTCTCATTTATGAACGCTTCTTGCTTGAGTTATGGTGCAAGACCCACACAGACTGCCAGAGTCCCATGGTTCTGGAGGGTAGAAATCCAAGATCAAGGTGTGATCCAACAGGGTGTGGACCCAGTTCATTTCATTAGCACATAATTAGTGATTGCCTCCTGTATACCCACAGACCTGGGAATCAGGCACAAGGGATGTCCCGCTAGACCAGTGTGGGACTTCTGGCAAGTTTACATGACTGTTATGGCCGGAATTGTGCACCCTCCCACTCTCACGTGGAAGGCTAACTCCAAACGCCTTAGACGGTGGCCTCATTTGGAAATAGGGTCATTGTAACTAATTAAAATGAGGTCATGTTGAAGAGAGTGGACCCCTAGTTCAAAATGGCTCTTTATGAAAAGGACAAATTTGGACACAGCACCAGATGCAGAGGGAGAACCCCATGTGGAGAGATGCAGAGGGCAGGAAGCCGCCTCTTCAAACAGATGGCGAACCAGCCACCAGAAGTTAGGTGAGAGACCTGAAACAGATTCTCCCTACAGCCCTCAGTAGGAACTGACCCGCTGACACCTTGATCTTGGATCTCCACCCTCCAGAACCAGGTGACAATCAGTTTCCATTGTGTAAGCCCTCAGTTTGTGGAACATGGTTACAGCAGCCCTAATAAGCTCATACAGGCACATTGGTAGTTCATGATCTTGTTTCCTTTTGCTCTTTGTCCCCTTGTGAGCCCATTTCATTTATTGAACAAATATTTGAGTGCCTGCTGTATACCAGGCCCTTATTCTAGGCATTGGGGATACACAAAGTCCACCCTGGGTTGTAAAAGATCTGGTGGGCCAAGTATATGATAGTTTGTTTTGTTTTCTCTTGAGATAGCCAGGATTACCTCATCAGTGTATGGAACTTATGCCAAGAATCAGAGAGAGGTAATGTTTTAAGTAGCTGTTGGTCCCCTATAGCAAGTAAATATATTACACTCATTAGGTTTTTACAAACTATTGGGAACTATTCTCAGAACCCCCATTACTTCATTTACAGATCCCTTGGGCATCCACGAACTCCATTCCAGGGCAATTAGTTAGAGTAGAGCGGGCAAACTTGCCCCCAGGAAAGATAAATGTTTTTAGTCTTTGTGGACCTTACAGCCTGCATCACAGCTACACAGTGCTGCCCTGTGTCAGGAAATTGGCATAGACAATACAAAGGAATGAGCCCAACAGAGTGCCAATGTAGTTTTATTTATGGACACTGAAATCTGAATTTCATGTAATTTTCACACAGGGTAAAGTTCTCTTCTTTTGAGTCC
>NW_004567120.1:41197646-41198861 GCF_000260355.1 Condylura cristata
TAGTGGGCTGTCTGTTTTTAGTAAAGTCTCTTTTGCTGTACAGAAGCTCTTTAACTTGATGTAGTCCCATCTATTTATCTTTGCCTTCACTATTGTGGCATTGGGTGCTCTATCTTTAAAGATATCGTTGAAGTGTATGTCGTGTAGTGTTTGGAAAAACTATTCTTAACTTGCAAGCTGTGGAACAGGTGGCAGGCAGGCTATGTGTAGTTGTCAGCTAACGAATCTGCCAACCCCAGAGCTCGATTCCCTTCACTTTTGCTCAGGACTCGGCATTAGGTGGTTTTTATACCCCCCGAGGGTCTAGATTAGGAGAGTTAATTTGAATTCCAACCATGACTTTCTGCCGCCGGGCCCATAGCCCTGAATGCTGCTCTGCATTGCTGGTTTAGCAATGATTTCGGATGTAGTCTCTGTGTCCATGTGCTGCAGAAAATAGATGTGTGGTCAGCGCTCATTCCAAGCGTTGACCATGTAAGGACTGTCCCCGCGTCAGTGGCCGCTGGCAACCTAATTCTGTCAAGCCTGACCCTAGGCTTATGCACCCTCTTCCTTTAGCCCTCTCTCGGGTTGCGCGGGCCCAGGAGGCCCATCTGTCCTTACTATATTTGAGTTCCTGTTGTCTCATTGGTGGCTTTGAGCAGCTGCGAAGTATGTTTCTAACTTTAAGTGGAAGTTGGGGTCACCAGCATCGGGCCTGGAGCAGTCGCTCTGAACAAGGGCCCTTTCAGCTCTGACCTCCTGAGCTTTCGGGACTCGGTGAGTGTTCTGCTAACTCCTCCCCTGTCCCACAGCTGGACGTGCACGGAGGGCAGTAATGAATGAGACAATTGCTCAAGGGCCAGGGAATAATGTGCACTGCTTTTTGTGTGTGTGTGTGTTGTTGCTGTTGTCTTCGGAAGCCGCCTGGTTGCCTAGCACCGCAGTCGTCGGCCTGATCGTCCTTCCTCCTGGCTCTCCTGCTCCAGTGTCCTCAACCCCGCGGCGCGGCACCCGAGGCCGGACCGGACACCAGAGGCGCGTGCTCGCGCTTAGGGTGCGGCGGCCGCCCCGCCCGTCCAGGGATCATGCTGCGAGGCAAGTCCCGGCTCAACGTGGAGTGGCTGGGCTACTCGCCCGGCCTGCTCCTCCAGCGCCCGGAACTGCCGCTCCCCCGCTCGCCGCGGAGGCCCCGCGGGTAAGTCACGTGAGCGCCGCCGCGCCTGCTATTTGCGT